>NC_045711.1:30739115-31080186 GCF_009834535.1 Camelus ferus | reverse complement strand
ATAGGGGTCTGATTTATACTTAAGCTCAGAAAAATGAATCAAGGTCAAGGGAAAGGTTGGAAGGACAGAAAGCAACCCAAACTGAGGCTGTCAAAATACAGTCATGACAGTCAGACACCCAACCCCTCTTCCCCGATAGCTCACTGCCTCCAGGACTCAGGTTAAGATCCCAGATTATTCTGATATCCCACACCTGTCTATCACCCCAAAAGCACTCAAGAACAACTTATCTTCAGGTCTGTTTTCAGCAGCAGCATCCTAGACACACCCCCGTGTTAATTTATAGAGCTGCTTCAGGGATTAAAAATGCAAAGCAGTTAACAAATTTCTTAAGAAGAGAACAGAAGTTAACGGTCCTAGAGTAGAAAGAGTGAAGGCACAAGCAGGCTGTGCCTCCTTCATTCAGACCAGGATCCCCACAGAGTTGGAAGCCGTTAATCCTACCACCAGTCTCACCCACACACACAGATGCGTCCAAAGTCATTTTCCCTGTTGCTGTTTTAAAGTCCGTCTTAACGTATTTATGAAATTCCGTAATCTAGTTAATGCCAGAGCATGTGATCCTCCAAATATCCCTTCTTCTGCAATCATGCTGATACCCTCTTAACAAAATACATGTAAATGGAGTTCAGACTCTAACAGAATATTTTAGCTTAATAAAAAAAAAAATTCTAGCTTAATAAAATCTCTCTCAAACACCAACAAAGGCTCCCTTGCTCACTGATCCGTTTTATCTCTGATAGGATGAGGAGATATCACAGCCGTATGACAAAAGAAAATTAAGTCCTTTTACTGATAAATACAAATGTCCTGGCTGAGTAAATAAAGGCAAAAGGGTGATGGTTGGGGTTCCTGCCTCCCTGAGTCACGTACAAGTTCATTATCATCTGAGAACAGCTTATCTTCCCAGATGTTTCCTTCTGTATTAATACCCAAGAGAGATGGAGAGAGAGGGGATCAAAACAAGATCCAGTTCAATGAAGACTGGGTGTTGGATGAAAATTTAAGAATTAAAAAACTCAATTTTGAAAAAAAAATGCTGATCGGTTGAAAGAGACATTTCTAGGGAGCCATAACCTCAAGGACCAGAGCACAGAAAGACAAACTACCCTGATGAGCACCAGGATGCATTTAAACTGAACAGTCCTCAGTAACTGCTCAGAGAGCTGCTGTCTCCTTTATGCTCTGCCCCAGGGCAACCAAGTTCCGGCCCCAAGAGCTCGTCAACCCAGCTGTTGTCTGTAAACCTGACCCTACCCACAGCAACTGGTCCTCCTCTTCCCTTGGCTTTCCTACACCACAGTCCCTGCGCTCTGTTCCTGCCCCCACCCCCACTCCTTCCCCTTCTGCAGACTCACTCTCATCTGATGGGCAGCGTTCCACCACGCTGACTGCACTTGCTTGGTTCCCTCTCTCTGGGAACGCTGCTCTCGGCCATTCAACCATTTCCACCTGTGAGATGACTCACATCTGCCTCTCCCCAGCTCTGGCCTCTCTCTCGGTCTCAGTGCCTGCATCCAGCTGCCTTCCCGACTTTCCTCTCCTCCTCTGGAGATCTCTAAGGCATCTCTCATTCAACAGGTTCAAAACCGTGTGCTCTTCCCTGAAACCTGGTCTTCTAGCTCATCACAGTGAACGTCACCACTGCCCATTCCACTGACACCTGCTCCTCCCTCCCACATCCAATTCATTCACAGTGGTGTCCAGCCGGTTTCACCTCCTAAAGAGACCCTGGGTTTGTCAACACCTCTCCACCACCTCTCCAGTTTCAGGAACCCAGTCTCACTAGAGTGAGGGCTGCGCCTCCCAGTAAGCTGCCCCATCCACTCTCGCCCACGTCGAATTAGTTCTCCATATAACAGCACATGCAATTCTAATCAGGCTACCTCCTTCCTTAACCTGTGATGGATCCCCATGGCTCTTAGGCCAAAGGACTGAAATCCTTACCATGGTCTAAGACCCCTGCCTACCTCTCCAGCCTTCTCTCACCTGGTGCTACTTCTCATTCAAAACCCTCCAGTAACTAAGGACCACTTTTGGTTCCTGGAACAGACAGGGCCCCACTTTGCACGTGCTGGTTGCTTTACCCAGAAGGCTCTTCCTTTTTCCTTCACCCAGATAACTCCTCTCCACACTCTTTATAGCTCAAGTACTTCCTTAGGTGAGCTCTTTCCTGACACCGCCCCCACCCCTGTTTAAGTTAGACGCCTCTTCTTGCCACCCACTGCCGAAGTCCTCCGGCCTTTCCTGCACAATTCCATGAGCTGTTCATGGTTGTCTGTCCACATTATGACTGGGTTAGTGGCTGGGTCCATTACTAGAGGGATCAGAGCAGAGTCTGGTTTGTTTGTATCTCCAGCGTTAAGATACCCTGCCTGGCAGATGGAGTGGTGGTCAGTCTCTATTGAGTAAACAGTCACCTAAAACTTTAGACTTCATTTTGAGAGGATTCTCCCAAGCTTGTAAGACTAAATATTCAACTATGTGATGACTTCCATTTCCAAAATCACGAGGCAAGAGGAGGCATAAGGACAGAGCAGAAAGGATGAACTGAAATAGAGAATGAGGGCACGTGGATAGAGGACATAAGTTGACAGATCTGACTTCAAGTATATGGAACTTAAAGAAATGACACAAACATAGGAATATTTTTCAATCAACTGGTTATCAGAAGTAAAACAAAAGTATCATCTGATACCATTTTCAACAAATCTCCCCTTCATCAAACTTCAGAATATCAAGAATTTACAGACAGTGATAAACTAGAGGCCCACCTAAATAGAAACCCAAAAAATGAATCCGGGGAACACCTGTAAGTACACACTGCCCATTCTGAGGGAAGCTGAGGTTGTGATGGCCAGAAACCACCCAACTCTGGCTAAGCTCAACATAATGGATCTCAGCAGCTCAGAAGAATGGACAGGGAAGACATACAGCAAACACAATTAACTAACTTGTTTCCATCCTCAGATTAGGACAGAAGAAGGTTGCTCTTAGAAAGCGAAGTGACTGAATTATTTTCGACATAAACTTGTTCTGTGTATCTTTGAAACCTCCTCAATGCAGTTTGCTAGGCTTGGCCGCACTTGTTTTATAGCATCATTATATACCATCAGGATATAAGACAGGAAATTAAAGAGCGTGTTCTCTTCCATGTTTTATCATGAAGGATGGTGAGGCAGCAGGGAGGGAAGACGACATCGGGACCCACCGTGTAAAATCAGGGGGCTGTGTTTTCTAAAATATACAAACCCATGAAGAATTTACCTTTCAAAACCTCTTTGGGTGAAGCATCACCAAAATCCATGTGGGGATGAAAAGAAGCAAGTGAACCCACCATCAAGATCCATGTTCCAGTATAAACCTAACCCCAACCCCAACCCTAACCCTAAACCCTAAACCTAAACCCAACCCCAACCCCAAATCCTAACCCTAAACCCTAACCCTAAATCTAACCCTAAACCTAACCCCAACCCCAACCCTAAACCCTAAACCCCAGCCCCAACCCTAACCCTACCTAACCCCAACCCTAACCCCAACCCCAACCCTAACCCCAACCCCAACCCTAACCCCAACCCCAACCAATCACTTGGTTGTATGATTCAGGCAACACTTGACAGGTGATAAAAGCACCTTTCTTATTTAAGACATCTCCAGGTTATCTATGTAAAATGTTCAACCCTGGGCCATAACACAAAGGCCATGGTGAATAAATGTTAGGTACCATTATTCCCAGCAGCTAGCACAGTGCCTGGTAGACAATATGTACTGAACATAAAATCAAATGAGGAGATAGAGGGCAGTCAGCCATAGATGGAGACCTTCGAGCCTTTTAACATCAACCGTAAAACCTGAAACGTCTCAAAGGCCAGCTTTTTTTTTTTTTTTAAAAGGGGGGAAAGGAGAGACAGGATGAGAGACAGTAATGGAAATTTTAAAGGTCAAATTTGCACAAATAGGATTTGGGCATGCAAAAGCATGCAGTCCTATAAACTCTAAGTAATCCTAGGGCTCTATCTAGCTCAAAGGATTGTAAGCAAGCTCTCAAAAAAAAAAAAAAAGGAAAAAAAAATCCCAACTACCCACCCTGTAGGGCTTTTCTCATCTCCCTTCACTGTTCTCAGATAGTTTTAGGACACTCCCTCCTGACTCGCTGCCTCCACCATGAGCTCCTCCTCAACGCATTTCTGAATCCCACCAGCATCAAGCATCACTGGGGTGAAGGTACCATTATTTCAGCCTTACAGTTCCTACAAGATAAAACACAAAGTTATGCTCCTAGTATTTATCTTGTTATTTCCTCTCCAGATTAGAAAGGGGCTCTGGAGTGACTATTTGGGTCACAGAGCTCTGTAAAAGGCCACAAAACCAAAACAATGCAAATATACCAGATTTCAACTATTAGAGGAGTTCACATAAATTAGATGGTAAAAAACACTGGCCTGTACACCCAACAGAAATTAGAAAAAAAAATTTTTTAACATTTTACATGCTGCCAATGAAGAAAAACATTGAGGATCAGATCAGGGTTTTTTTTTCTCATCCTAAACCAACTCAGCTCCTGGCTGAAGGCCAATTCCCAGCAACCAGTGGTTTGTTTTGCATGAAACTTTCAGCATTTCAATGATAATATTTTTAGTAAAAAGTTCAGTACCATGGATTTTTTTTTCAAGATAGTGTGCTTCAATGAAGAATTAAAGGAAGGGGAAGAGGGGGTGGGAGGGGATAAACTGGGAGTTTGAGATGTACAGATACTTATATAGATAAACTACAAGTTCATACTGCATAGTGCAGGGAACTATATTCAATACGTTGTAGTAACTTATGGTGAAAAAGAATATGAAAATGAATATGTATGTTCATGTATGACTGAAGCATAATGCTGTACACCAGAAATTGACACAACGTTGTAAACTGACTGTACTTCAATAAAAATATATATACACACAAAAGAATTAAAGGAGAGTGTATATAAACATGGAGAAGCAAGGTGAGCCATGCTACCAAAGATCTCTAGCCTCAGGAGATCAGTAGTCGGGAGGACACTTGGAAAGTGGACGGCCTAGGAAGGACACATTTGGTCTTCCACATCAGTATGTCAATTCCAATCCACTGATACGTAATGGCTCCTTGGAGCCCTGAGTTGAGGATTCTGAAGTTGAAATCAGCCATAGCAGCTGGCAGGAACGTCACAGACTTGCTATCCCCAATAGAGTCTGACCCCAGCGCAAAGAGGACAGAGGCCTAAACTGGATTTAAAAACCAGGATCACCTTATTCACAGTCTAATGCTCATTTGTCAGAGGAAGGTCTCTTGATTTTTACACTTTAACTTATGCATGTGGACTTTCTTTTTTTTTTTTAATGTAAGTATTCTTTAGTACTCTTTGTATAAGTCGTACTTATCCAGTTGTATTTTAAACTCTGATAAGAGTGAACAGACCCTGAGTCTTATGAAAACCCTCTTCCAGATCACCAGTTAGTATATAATTCTGCATACAACAGATCTAGAAATCGACCTTCTGCTTCTTCAAATAGAAAGACACCAAACTCACCTCTCATGTGCTTACTTTGCCCCCGCATGTTCCAGTGCACAAAAACAACTAGAAAGCCCAACTTTGATCTTGTGTTGGAAAGACCAGAACAGAAGTATATACAGTCATGTGGGTGAGGTTTAGCCAAGTAAAGGGCTACGTAACAATTCAATTAGCAATTATTTCCACCACCCAGACAGATAAAACCACCCACGTGAACACACACCAACTCCTTGCCCACAGAAGCACTTGGGAAAACTACAGTTTGCATAGAGATGTAATGAACACCATCCATCTAGAAAAACCTCTGACAATCTACTTGTCCACAAGTAGCATGCAGTAGATGTTTCCATGCTTCACACTATATACTGTACAACTTAAACTGATGTAGCTAATTAACTTCTCGATGTTGGATACTTTGGTAGGAAAAAATACCCCATGTTCTTTCCACACCAATATACATGTAACTAATATGCATGTGACCTTAAAAAGGCATCTTAAACTATATGACCCAAATTGAACTGGAGTCCAATCAAGCCTCTGGATCCAGATGCCAATTTGCAGGAAACACAGAGGAATAAGATGTACTATACTAGGTGCATGCAATTACCAAGGCTCTGACTGTGAGAAACTTTAGAGGTCCAAAAACCCAGGTACCCTCCTCCCCCAGGTAAGTTACAAGGAAATGGGGGTGGAAGAGAAAGTTGCAGATTAGAGACTTAAGGACAGTTCCAATTATTTTTAAATGCACCAGATTAAACATCATCTAGGAATAACCATTTGGGTGATAAAGCTAAAAGAAGTGCACACAAGTGATGGGTCTAAAAGTCATGCAAGTAGTTACTTTGGAGGAAGAAATGAGGTAAATGGACTAGCCAAGTTCTACTACTTGACCTGGGTAGTCGTTACAGCAATGCTGGCTTTATGGTAATTCATTAAACCATCCATCTTCTGTGTGGTCTTACATATTTGTGTTTTATTTACAACAAAAGGTTTAGAAGGTACGATCCAATTTTACTCCTTAAGGATGCTCTAAAGCTGAACTCTCCAATACCACAGCTGCTCACTACATGTAGCTATTTATCTTTAAACTTTAATTTAAAATAAACAGAAAAAAAAGTTCAACATTTTGAGTGCTAATTTTCCAGATGGTGCTAGTGGCTACCATACTAGACAGTACAGATTATCGAGCATTCCCATCACACAAAATTCTTTGGCCAATAGTCTAGAGAACAAGCTGGCTTTCCAGATCAAGCTCTGAATTTCTAGCTCATTTCTCCAGGAAAAAACCTGGCAAATGCAGGAGATCCTTGACCTACAGATGCTTCCACTTCTATTATTCTGCTTGTAAATAAGATTCCTGGCAATAACAAGCGATATAAACCAACAACCACCCCAAAACCAGTGACCACAGGCAGACTCCACCCAGAGTGGCATTATGCCAATGCAACAACAGTGATTTTAAAAAAACAGGATTGGTCTAATTTGTAATCAAGGAAGACATTTGATTGCACCAATGCATGAGCAGACTTAACACACCCTTACAACTCTGATTAAAAAAAAAAAAAAAAAACTATTTACCTCCAAGACTAAAAAATTAGATGCACTGTGGGATCCAGTATAGGATCCTCCGAGAGAAAGAACATTAGTGGAACAACTGGTAAAAGTTCATGATCTGTAGTTTAGTTAATATTGTACCACTGTTAATTTCCTGTTCTTCATGATTATACTATGGTGATGTAAGATGTTAACATTGTGGGAAGCTGGGTAAGAGATACAGAAACTCCCTGTACCATTTTACAACTTTCCAGTGTCTGGAAATTAGTTCAAAACAAAAGTTTGAAGGAAAAACCTTCTTCCAAAGGCTTAAGGAACTTAATGAGAAACAAACTCCAGTTGAAGCCAAGGATGGTTTAATCACTTGAGGATGAAATGTAGTTGGCATAAGTTTTAGTTTATAAAACTGCCAGTTCCCACTCACTGCCCCACCCCAGAATCCAAGATTTTTCCAGAAAATTGAGCTGAATTTGAAAAGACTATTATGGCTATTATTCAAAGCAGGCATTAACTTCCACTTGGCAGCCGCACAAAGGATCAAAAAGGGTGGCACGGAAACTTCCTATTCTCAACACTTGAGTCCTATCAAATCTTCAAAATTATCCATATGTATCAAATACACGGTGATCATTAGAACTTCCTAATTCTGAATCTAGTTCAAAGACTGACTCTTGGAGCAATAGAGATGTCTAGGAGTAGGGCAGGGAAACCTCACCAAGGAAAAAACAGGAACCATCCTTTTTGGCTCATTTTTAAAGCAACTTAGGAATCTAGGACATGAAGGAAATTTTTCTAAGGAACATTTACAAGATGTGTTGTTGTATTTGGATTTAGATAGAAAATACTGAAGAAGGTAAGCATAAACATCCATGTTTAATTTCAGTTCTGTCATTTTCTATATTTTGTGTATTTACGTATATATTTCTAAGATCAGAACCTCAAGTCAACAACATTGAAACTAAGGTTTTACTTCTATGTTTGGCTGTACACTATTCAGAAATAATCTCATTTCTAAGGATGGGGTTACTTATATTACAGAAAACAAAGCCACCAAATAAACTTTGCAGTTACATTTAATCACCCTTTGAAACTTGTTTACAGGGCTACTAAACATGCTCATTTCCTGATTAATACTAATCAATCTGTACACATGTATTTCAGCTAATATATAAAGTGAAAAAACTAGCTCAGGTGTAACATCCCAATGTGCGATTAATAGACTAAGAAACAGCAACGTAGCCTGCTCCCAAAGAATCCTGACGAGCTAAAATTAGAAAAAAAAAAATCAGAAAAAGTCAAATATGTAATTTCAAGTAGAGTCATTGTACTTGCCCGTGAATTCTTGTCCAAGTCAAAGTCTTAAGCATTTTTAATATTTTAAACAGGGTCTCTGTCATCACCAGACTTGGTTATCTAAACTGACAGATAAATCCACAAGCCTTACTCAGTAAAACTCCTAGATTTTAGAGCAAGATGTACTACACTTGATTCTGGACCCAAACAGGCAAAAAGTCAGTCCTCCGCACTTCTGAACGCGTGCAGAGCGAGAAAATGACAGTTTTAGAAAATGACAAAGTTTTCCATGCTAATGAGTCACTCAGATTGAAGAAATTAATGTGAAACTAAAGTGACAAAAATCACTTTAGTGATCAAACACACTCAGCATGTGAAAAAGTTAGATTTACTCAAAAGAAGATTTCAAGGTTAGGCAGATGACTCACTGCGTGACCATTTTGTAATCCAACTATTAGATGTTAAATATCCAACCACAAGTTTTTATGATTATAGTTGCATTAAGCCCCTGTTAGAGGATTTTACAAGAATGATTTAAATCACTCCCTATGTTGTAAATAGGTAAGAATCAAGTTGTAATTTCTAGTTTTAAAAGTGAGACTCTCCCATTTTCACACTTGAAGATAGCTATGTACGGCTGTATGCATTAATTCCACAACAGAAGGAAACTAACTGAAGCTCCCCTGCTGCCACTTAACTTCAAAACAAATCCAAATGGAAGCTAACGAACACCTTTACACAAGCATGAGCCTAGCTTTCTTGAACCAACGAGTTTTATTCCAATTACAACAAACAGCACCACAAATCATACTTTATTAGAAAACCTGAGGGAAGGAAAAACAAGTGAAAAAGATGAGTCAAAGACATTGGCTACTTAACGGTATAGCTTCAGATACTAAAAAACTGTTGCAATTAAAGACATTTACTAAATCAGCCTGGTCTCAAAGCAGCAGGACCATGAGCTACTTAACCTATTCCCCAGCATCCACTCCTGCAGAGTGGGGACAGCGATGCGTGCTCCCCGTAGGTTGGAGGCATATTCTAAGTATATGTCAGCGTAGTGGCAGTATTAGGTGAGCCTATTTGGTGAATTGAAATCCAGATGAAAATCCATCTTACGTTCCCATCTGGGGTACTCTGCAGCCCCCTCCCCCTTTTACCTAGGTTCCTGATTAAGGTTCTAACACCATCTCCTGAGTTTAGCCCCACAGAGAAAGAATTAGTACTGATAATGAACCAGAAGTTCTGGCTGAATAGATCAGTATGCAGTTTTTAGAAGGGCTGCTGGTTTTAAATGTAAATGTCTTACTTCTTTATTATTTCCCTCATTAACGTGTATAAGCCTGTAATAACTCAGTGTATCACCTCCAGTCAGGACCTCCATGCTGTAAAACCCTGGACTTCCAACCCAATGCTGTCCGTCATCAGTGGTACCAGCTTGAGAATACAGAGATCCTTGGAATAGTGTCAAAGCAGCACACTTTCTAAAACAGTTTTCCAAGCATCAATACAATGCATCTTTCGCATGGAGATTAAAATGCTTTAATCTCCTACGATGCAACATTTTTCTGAAAAATGAGCATGACAAAAATAAAGGTTAAAAAGAAACCACGGATTAAGATAGAGGAACCAAGTGGGGAAAGGCATGACGTAATTCCACGCACACCTCTCCAGTCTGTTCTTCTGTTTGGGGATCGGTGCTGGCAACACCTCCAATAGCAGGACCTCCCTGAACATACCAGTCACTTCCATCCCTCTTCCGCTCATTTTCTCCCTTTAGACCATCCTCCCCTAGCTCCCCAATCAAAGGAAATTCTATGCATCCCACGAAGCTCAAATCGAAAGCCACCTCCTAACGAGCCCAGAAAATAACTTCCTCATCCTCACGAATCAGCAACTCCCAACTTGGTTCAGACTTACTACGATGACCTGTCTTCATCTGAGTCGCCAGGCTTTCTGACCCATGCCCCGCGGCGTCTGGCACACTATGGATACAGCAGAGGTCCACGTGTCTGGCAGACCCTCCCACTCCCGGTAGTCAGCACTCAGGTGGTACCGAGTTGAACTCTTCATCCTTCCACACCTCCACCATCAAACGAGTGGTGTAACTGAAGTCTGACAAAGCAAAAGGAACTGTGAGGCTGCAGGGGACCCAGGTTAATAGCATGGAGTCTGGACCCATACAGCCTGGGTTTGAATCCCAGCTCTGTTATTTCCTCATTATGTGACTTTGGGCAAGTTACCAAACTTCTGTGCCTCGGTGCCTCTGTTTCCTGATCTGTAAAATGGGGATAACACTACTTACCTTTTCAGAAATGCTGCGAGGATCAAACGCACAATTAAAAGGACTCAGAACAGGGTTTAAGAGGAAGCGCTACATGGGTGATTGTTACTGTGTTTCACACACAGGAGAATCCCTACATCACAGACTTTGCACACTAGGTACTATACCAGACAACATCACTGCAACAGTCACGGTCTCAACAACACACTAATCAACACTTAAGAGTTAGATCATCTCTAAATAGAACTTGGCTTGAACTCAGCTATTAACTGCACCTTCCTCTTATCTCATTTCTCATACAAATTTGTCCAAGTTGGATCTAAACTTATTTGAGTACACCTTCAAGTCCTGTGCTTCTTTCCTTATTTACCTACCAGAGTCATCCAAGATAATACAGGTGGATCTCATATTTCCCAAAATGCCAAAACTAGAGATGTATAGATATTGGAGGGGAAATACAGCGAATGAAGGCATTAAAGATTAATTGCCTTCATGCTCTTCTCTGTGAACTTACTCTTAAATTCTAATCTTGTGCTGACAATCCCCTCTATGCCATTCTCAATAGAAATCTATTTCCAGAAACCATTTTCCCCTTTGTATAATTTAAGAGGGTTTCTTTTTAACGTGGCTACGGTAATTTCAACTAGCCAATACAGAAATGTTCATGTCTCAGGTCAAAGTCTGACATGAGGTTTCAGTTTGGCGGAAGAGACTTGAAATCAAGGGTCTGTCATGGAAATTCTGACAGCGGACAGCGGCAGGGCCTTAATTCTATGCCACCAAGCCATGTTTCAGCGTTTCCCTTAATGGCCTCATTCTTTCCTCCCCTCGTGTAAATCCAGGCTTTGTAAGTACCAAAAAAGTTTCCATTTGGCTCTGAAAAATGTTTTCTGCAGAACTGTCAGCATCTGAACCCGTGCTCCACCCTTCCAGGCTGGTAAATTCAACTCTTGTTTCTTTAAAAATGACAGCATTCTGAGCTTAACGGGGCACTTTTGAAGGAAAGTATTAAAGAATTAGACAGCTCCGAGATGCCCAGCCTGTCACAGCATTTAAGTTTCTCCTTCCAATGGAAAGAAGCTCGTCAAGGGACTGTAACAGTTACAACCACTCTCCTCCATCTTTCTCCCATCAAAGCGCAGAAACCTTTAGGGTAGGAGTTTTTAAAATGCCGGAATCAAGTTGAGTTATTCTTCCCTCTGGAGCATGACAATTGGCTTTCAGCTATTAGCAACCTTGAAGTAAAAAATCATCTAAATAACAGTACCGAACATACTGGAGCTGGTTTTAATTTTTCCACCCTGTACCCAAGGCATCTCCACACCTCCTGCTGTGACCCATCATATGTTCTTGTTTTGTTTGTGGCAGTTAAGATTTCTGATTCCTCTAGACTTACCATATGACCCAGGAATCCCACTCCTGGGCTTGTATCCAGAAGGAACCCTACTTCAGGATGACACCTGCACCCCAATGTTCATAGCAGCACTATTTACAATAGCCAAGACATGGAGACAGCCTAAATGCCCATCAACAGGTGACTGGATAAAGAAGATGTGGTATATTTATACAATGGAATACTACTCAGCCATAAAAACCGACAACATAACGCCATTTGCAGCAACATGGATGCTCCTGGAGAATGTCATTCTAAGTGAAGTAAGCCAGAAAGAGAAAGAAAAATATCATATGAGATCACTCATATGTGGAATCTAAAAAACAAAAACAAACAAACAAACAAAAACAAAGCATAAATAAAGGACAGAAATAGACTCACAGACAGAGAATACAGACTTGTGGTTACCAGGGGGGTGGAGGGTGGGAAGGGATAGACTGGGATTTCAAAATTGTAGAACAGACTACACTGTATAGCACAGGGAAATATACACAAAATGTTATGATAACTCAGAAAAAAATGTGACAATGAGTGTGTATATGTCCATGAATAACTCAAAAATTGTGCTGAACACTGGAATTTGACACAACATTGTAAAACGATTATAAATCAATAAAAAATGTTAAGAAAAAAAAAAGATTTCTGATGCCTCGGTACTTTTCAAAAGTTAGAAGACACATAAAGTGCTTTATTCCTACTGTACCAACTCATCAGGTTTAACCTTACACGTAATTTATAGATACAAGTTAAAAATTTAGAACAGAAAATTTTAAGTATGCTTAGCTTCAGAGAGTACTTCTTCTGAAGCCATCTAAAGAGCTACCCTAGTTGACATAAAACTAGATTATAAACTAGATTTTTTTTTTTAAACAATAGGCAGGCAGAAGTCACTGTGATCCTTCTGGCTATGAACATTCATATCATATCCCTAATATTTATATAATTTTACACCTAGCAAATATTTACATACTGTCTACTGAGTGCCAGGCACTGCATTAAACACTGGAGACAAAGAAATAAGACTCAGTCCTTGCTCTCAAGGCTGGCAGAGCAAACAGACCAGTGCCAACAGGGTAAGGATCCCGTGAAGGGGAGCATGCCCAGAACGGCGGGCAGCATGAAGAAAGGTCCGAGCTAAACTTTAGCCTACAACTCGCAGGTGAAACAGGTATTATCTGGGCAAAAAAAATAAAAGCTGGGGAAAGAATCGAGAAACACTTCCTGGAACCCACAGCTTATTTACAGGGACTAGAGTGGGAAGAAAGCACACTTAGGTGAGTCTGAGACAAGACAGCAGATTTAAGAGCCTTAGCAGGTCCTGCCAAGGAGCTGGACTTCATCCTGATATGGAAGCTATGCAATTAGAGCTTTTCTGAAAACAGAACAAAGGAAAAAAAATGAGCGAGCTAAGGGTTCATGCGCCTAAAAACTTAAAATCTGAGTATCACCCAGGAGAGTGAAACACTCAGGATAGTAAGTCATTGTAAAATTAAAGGAAACGTACAGTCAGATTCATCTGCAAAAATACTCATTTGGTTTCTACAGCATAAAAGGATGCGTAACCACTCCATACACCACAGCATCGGCTTCTGGAGGGGAATCTGTGAATAAACACGCTTTCACTTGGTGTGCTGAGTGAAAGAGGTAACTCAGAAAGCCGTTCGTCAGAAATCATTTCACAACCAGTTTGTACCAAATGGGAATCCCCAATACTCCTTCTCCCCGCGTGTCCCACTCCTAATGAGTATGAATGCACTTCTGCGGAGGGAAAAAAAAAAAAAACCTGTTAGTTCTAACTGCCCACCACAAGCACTTTTCTGCATTTTAGTCACTGTGGACAATTTCATCTTTGAAATTGAAATAATGCTTTGCTCTGACCTCAGTGCAAAACCTCCAGAGTTTCGAGTTAAACTCATTTGCTTGGACCTGTCTTTTTGGAACTGTACAGATAACCAGGAGTTCATCTGTAGTTCTCATAGTGTCTAATTTGGGGGAGGGGACAAAATGAGAAGTGGGGTCCTGAGATGCTGACCTGTTTTGAAGATGGAAGACCCCGAAATAGGTCTTCAAGATCGAATGTCACCAGCAAAGGTGTAGGTAAAGTTGATTTTTAACCCTTAATGACAGAAAAATACAGAGCTTCAGTCAGAGTCACAGGTGAAGAACAGAATTTGGTGTGTTCTTAGAAGGGAAGCAGCTTCAGATTCACAACCTTCATTCGCAGCGGCATACTGCAAGCATGCGAATCTGATTAGTTCCCCGCAAACAGAAACACCCGGTGCCGACCGTTCAGAGCCAACAGTCTGTCAATCACGGACATCCGCGGGAATTAATTCTGACGCTGTCTCTTTAGGGTGTATTAATCCGAGAGCCAGGGTGAGCAGTACATTTTAATCTGCGACATTCACCAAGAGGGAAAGAAGAGAAAAAGCAGGAAAAGCACGCCGAGGTTAACCAGATGTAACAGGCTAACTGGCACGTCCAAGAAGCAGGTCACATTTTGAGAGGCTGTTTCTATCACTGTAATTAGAGGAGCGCTTGGATCTTGCTAACTCTGAGGAGGAAAAAACAAGTTGGCTCATTCCTTTTCCAGCAGTGAAAGGAGGCGATAAGGCTGTCCCGGCTCTCAGACAACTGCTTTTGGAAGCAGTCAGAGCAGGACAGAGACTCCTGACTGGAGACAGACCTTCTAGGTTTGAATCTCAACTTCATCAACAACGAGGCCAGACAAGCTTACTTCTCTTCCTTTTAAGGAAAAATAAAAAATAAAAAAGTGGGCAAGGACCAGCTCTCCACCAGCTTCATGAGATGAAGTGAGCACTGAGCAGATCAAACCTACAGAACACCAAGCCAAAGAAAAATCAAAAGGCAAATCTGCGTCCTGTCATTTCAGCTCTATAAAGGCACACGCTTGTCTTCATCTCCGAGAACCTTAAGGAGGTTCCATGTCTTCAAGATCTACCCTGCACTTTCTTCTCCCCCGTGTTTAAGGTCCTTGGTTCCACCAGGACAGGAAGCAACTTCTCACAACGGAGTGGTCCTGGGCATCTGTGCAGGGCTGTACCCCTGCACGGCCACGTAAGGATGGCATAGAACCCACCAAGTCAAAGTGGGAATAACCCAATGAATCTCTCCAGACAACTTCCCTGCTTCCACTGACGCACTATCTTGGAGAAGGGAAGGAGGTGGGAAATCACCCTACATGCTTTTTCACATCCTTATAAGATATATAATGCTTTCTAAATGGCACAGACTACAACTCCAGTTTTAAGAACTAAAACTTATTTCTTATTCTTCCAACTCTTACTTAACATTTCGCAAGTAAAACGATGAGTATTTTAGATTTAAAGCTAACTTACTCCACGAATATGTGACTCATCCGGACCATATGCACCTCTAGCTGAAGTATACTTAGCCACAGATATTTTATCTACTGACCAAAGCAACACACTTCATACTGAGAGCTAGAAGACGCAGTCTCCATCAGCTGATGGCTGAGGAATACTAAAAGCAGCCTCGAACTCCAGCTGCCATCTCCAGAGCGTGTGCTGCCAAAGGCACAGATGAGAACAAGTCATTCTCCCGAATAAGAATGAGACTATCAAACAGAACCAACGGGAAAAGTTAGAGAACATCAAGAGAAAACTTAAACATATTCTAAAACGGTCCGATGTTAAGATTGAGGCAATTGCTGAAACAGGAAACCCTGGGTAACTATTGTGTGATTAAAAGCACTGTCCTGAGCTAACACATCCTTAACTAAGTTACAACAATAAGGCAATGGGTTAGCACAGGCATATTCGAAGTCAAATACAGATGACACATACTAAACAACTGTAACAAGGAGTTAGCACTCTACAGAAAGACTTATCCTTGAAATGGATTCTGAATTAAAATCTGTAAATGCAATAGGGGAACTCTATTAAAGAGATCTGGTTTAATTCTTTCAAGCAAAGAACAGTGCATAGAGCACATTTTCACTGCTATGATTTGTCTGGTTCAAAAATCCTGAATTTCAATTAAGGAAATTCACAGGACAAATATAAATAGTTGAAACATGTTTGGAAAAGTGCTCAACCTTATGCAGGAGATGGAACTTGAAAGAAGGCCCTTTTCACCTACCACAGCAAAAATGTAGAAGACTTTACAGTATCTGCTATTGGTAAGAGTGGAGACAAAGGGGTATGCAAATGGAATCTGAAAAATATAAATTGGAATCTTTGGAGATCAACTTAGCTGTGCTCATTAAAATTTAATGTGTATACACACACTTTTAGGTATCTATTGTAGAAATACACATATTAGTGGTCCAAGAGTATTGACAGCTATATTTGGACTAATAAGTATTTAGAAACAATTAAAATGTCCATCAATAGAGACACAGGTGAATAAATCTGGTATCTCCACACATGCAACTGAATAAAGTAGAACTGACATTTTGAGTTGGAAGGACATCTAGCGCCTACTGCTGAGTGAAAAACGTCGCAGGATGATTGTGAAATTTGATCTCTTTAAAAAGCATGTGAATAAGTGAATGAATGGATGTCTTAGACATTATCCCTGAGGGCGGGAAGGGAAAAGGGTATATACAATTTCATTTTTATACAGTGTTTCTACAATTTTTGTATCACTTTTATAATTTAGGTAAAAGGGAGCGATGCTGACAGACTTAATCTGCTAATCCACTATAAATTCTGGAAATTTAGATGCTCTGGGAAAACCATTCAGGTCCTGCTGTAGCCTCGTGGGCCCGCTCTTCAATTTCACCAACAAAATCTGCAGGTCGAAAAGGGACCAATCCTATCCTAGGATCTTTGTGTGTAGAAAAGGATAGTTTTTTTAAAAAAATAACATACCGACCTTCTCTTCGACAGTATCTAGAACATTTAGTAAACATGTTTCCTCTAAGTTTCCATAGGTTCCCCATCCAAACGTATCAAAAATGACAGTAGATACGAATCACACTGGCCCAGAATCACAAGGTTACATTTTTAAACTTCCTAAAATCATGTTCAAAGACTTCAAACGTTGCCTATGAAGTTCAGGTCCACCACTTTGAGAACTGCAAAGAGCCACAGCTTCCTTTTATCTCTTATGAAGAGACTGGCAACATGCCTTTCTCATTCTTTTTCAAAGGACTCTCCCGATTTCTCAGTGTAACTCTCAAAATAATTTATTCAATAGGGGTTTTAAGCACATTGCGAAGAAAAGTAGAATGCTGATGAATTAGTCCATAAAATACCTACACCTAAGACATGTTTAGAAAATGTGTATAAGAAACAAGCTCACAAATCTGCAGGGTTTAAAAGGCAACCAATTTACCAGCACAATTTTTAAGTTATAAAAAGTACACCCAGTGTCTCTAATGTGCTTAATATTAAACAGTGTTAGGATAATATTTTCCAGGCTACAATGTACTTTCCACTTGCCCTAATAATAAACCTATGCCCAGATGGGAAATGTAACCAGGACTAAATAAACATAATATAGACAGTGCGCAGGAGAGCCAGACGGTGCGCTAATGAACGCAGGATGCCTTCACAAGTGAAAGTGTTCTAAAAAAAAAAAAAAAAAAGTTTAAACAAACAGAAGAGTATGAAAAGTTCAGACACTAGATGTGCATAAAATGCAACCACAGGTCAGAGGAGGAAATGGATTTCTTTGTGGACGCAATGGATAGCATTAGATGTCTGTCACATTGTTAAGGTGAAGGAGTAATGCGCCTCGCCCTACAGCAACCAGTCGTCATCAAGACATCTACGCAACTTTTAAAACGTGCCAGCTCTGTTCTGGATGACAGTTGGTGATCAGAAAACAAATTTATCACCATGATGTATGGCCTACAACTAGGAGTCCAACCCAGTGCATAGGCAGAAGATGAACAAAAACAGGAAGAAAGAAAAGCCACACAAATACAAAGTGATTCCATTTTTTTCCGAACACCCACACACAGACAAGTCTCCGACAAGCATGTTCTTGGCAACAAAAATAAAGTTACAGGAAGGCTTTTTTCCTTTAAGAAAAAGGCAGTTCTATATGTAGATTACCAGGCAATACCACACGATTTTTTTTTTTTAAGGCCCAAATTTACAGCCCTCATTTCGAAAATATCTAAACATTTTTTTGGATCACAAAGCAAAGACGACCAGAAACACTGTTCCAGTTTGGAATGCTTATTTCACATCGTACTTGAAAATGAAATCCAACATGGCAGCTTACCTTGGCACTGGAAGCCTTGTTTCCCAAACCCCCTGAAAAACAAACAAGAACAAGATTTCTTAACATTTTGTGTTGGATACCACACTTTAAGCCAGTTATGTGACAAAGCATCCTACAGAGTTAAAGATTTGTACGTGAAACCCAAGGACTTGACAGTAAAAACACGCCTAACTAGCTAACTGGAGTACAATGCTGTCAATTCAACTCTGAAGAGGTCTGACCTCCCTAAGGCTTGCTGAACCATTTCAACATATTCAAGGTTCATTTCCAGCTTTTCACACTTTGTTATCGATACTCAAATCTCAAGGCAAGAATATGACTATATTCAAAGTTGTTGGCTACAATATTCAAGTAACAAAAAGGACCTTATAGTCAAAAAAAGTGGCTTACTACAGTCCTTAAAGACCAACTGAAAATTGCTTTTTCTCCCTAAAAAGACAACTAGAAAGTGGCTTCATCGTTTGCCTGTGAATTTGTTTAAAACAGTATTTCTCATCTAGAAGCTGCCAAACAGCACCATTCTTAACACTGAATTTTTGCTTAAAGGAGCCAGGTTTTACAAATATCATTCATCTTGTTTGCAGGTGAGATTATGATCTAATTTTACTGAGAAGCAGTAGCAGTTAAAGCACATTCAAAAGCTATTCTGCTCTTGTAAATTACTTTGGAGAATTTACTCTCTAAGCAGAGAACCCAGACGTGGACATTAAATTGCAAATACCATTCCAACTAGGATGAACTACATTAAAATCCTCAGAAGGTTATGAGTCCATCTCTTGCTTTACATAGCATTTTAAGTTCACAAAGCACTTCAAATATCTCTATGATTAGCTTAGTCCTTCCCCTCTCCAAAAATTACTTAAACCCAAATAGTTTTAAAATACCAGTGCTTTAGTATTTAGATGATTCGTAAATCAAAGGACCCAGAGAATAAAGAAAACTGGAAAATTAAAACCTCTGTTACACAAATTCTAGACTATATTTTCTGGAACTTCCAAGTGGCTGCCTTACAGTTAAGTGGAGAAAGGGTGCAGGGATTACTCTGGGAGGAACAAGACAGGGTGATCTTTATTTTCCACTTCATGTTACACCTGTGACCTGACATGCCACAGCAGTTCACCAGGAGCTAACAACTGATAGTGGAAAGACTTTGGTCAGCCTGCATATGTATGTTGCAAGTCCCTTTTCCAACTTATCTACTTCCTTCAAAAGTAATCAGCAGTCTAACTGTTCCCTTTTAATGGGATTTCACAGCTGACACAGGAGGCTGAAAACATCCCCTTAACTAAATGCAGTATCTTCTCTGCCCTGATGCTCCAAGCACTTATTTTAATTTAGCCTTATCTACAATTACCTACTCCTTGGAGTGCAATTGCTTCATACGCTGACTACACGTTGGAAATCATTCATAGAGGTGGCTGTGCTTGTCATAAGTGTGCTTTTGAGCTGATTTCTAAAAAAGGATTGGAAAAATTAAGCATTTATTAGCACTTAGAGATGATTCCCCAGGTGTGGTGCATTCAGATAAAGTAGTCCATAAAAGGAAAATGAAGCACTTATCAGCACCACCTTTGAAGGATTTGCCCTTAGAGATGATTTTCCCCAGGTGTGACAGATCCAAGTAGCAGCATCCATAAGTTTTCCGGAGGGCCCCAGCAAGATACTTAAGCCACACAGCCAGCTGCTGTCAGGGAGCACTACGTGGCTGCCACCCTGGGGCCGCTCCCCAGCCTAGGAAGGGTGGGAGTTAAGGACTCCTAGCTACAGCTCACACTTAGGGACCTTCCTACATCCAGGAACAATATGTACAAGAGGCAGGTGTCTGGCAACCTGAAAAAACCTACTGCTCCTCAAACTAGAGCACCTGGACTTACTTTAGTTTCAGCTTTCTAAACTTGGGGGGGGGGGTCACCGACCTCTAATAAAAGTTCTGGTTAATAAAAGCCATGATTCTCTCACTAGGGGAAAAAAGCATACACACGTACACGATTTCATCTAGTTTTACAGGGTTCAGAGACCCCCCTGAAGCCTATCCACTTACCAATTCTCCCTAAAGCCCCCAGGCCCCCCCACAAGTTAATACCTGCGTTCACTGAAAGTTACCTGAATTCTGACACCTTTAGCCCATCCAGTGTTTTTCTTAAATAAGGCCTCTGTCCTCATCAACAGGGTTACAAGTCTAATCTCGTGTTGACAGGGTCTATTTTAAATGACTCCCTCTGCCCTTCTGCCATTTGCTTGCTCCGTTTAGTTCCCCCTCCCCCACTGCAAGCTTTCAACAGTTTGCTGCCTCTCCAACTCTCCGGGCTCACCCAGGAAAGTCGAAGTCTCTCCGTGCCCAGTAGATACAAGCTACAGTAGGCAAGGATCCAAGGTTCCAGGGGAGTTCAAGCCCGAAGGGAAACACAAAATACACACTCCCCGAATGCGCCCAGCCTGGCTAGCCAACTTGGACCGCGCCGCTGCGTCGCCGCCGCTCCCCCGCTTACTCCCGGGCGTGTTTCTCCGGGAACCTCTGCCCTCTGCATTCTAACCTTTTCGCTTTCCTCTTCGCTCACTCCCCGGCAAACGGCTGCTCGCCGGTCTGTACCGGAGGGCGGGAGCGCCGGGGAAAGACGGGGGGCACCAGCCCGGTGGAAAGGATCAATGTCACTACCACGCCGGGCCAGCCTCCCTCCTGCAGCAAGGGGTGTGTGACCGGGAGGCTACTTCCCCGGGAGTCCTGTCCGCGTGTGTCAGTGGCCGGGGCGGCCAGGCGCGAGGGTGTCATTCCGGGAGAGAGTTAGAACTCCCGCCGGCTCTCCAAGTTCCCCGAGTGAGTTAGCCCGGGGTGGGGAGACGCGCCCGTACGTGGGTGGGGCGGGGGGGCGGGCCAGGCGAGGGTCCCCGGGGGCGAAAGGACCCCGAACTGAACTAGGAGGGACTGGTGCCCGGCCGCCGAGAGAGGGGACCGGGCTGCCGGTCCGTGCGCCCCGCCCCGCGCGCACCTACCAGATGAAGTCGGTACAGTGGCTGCAGAAGGTGGGCTGCTTAAAGAAGCGGGCGATGAATTTGTGGTTCTTCACCTCGTGCACGTTCTTCTGTCTCAGCGCCCCTTTGCGGGCGAAGCGGTTGGCCACGTCCTGAGACGCCGTGGAGTCGTTGGCCGGGAAAACGTCAGCCATGGTCCCCCCCAACCACCTCTTGCCTCCGCCGGGGAGCAGCAGCCGGGGAGGGCCGGGTGGGCGGGGGCGGGCGGGGGAGGGGCGGCGGGGCCACGGGCGACCCCGGGCGGGGGGCGCGGGCCGGCGGCCGAGGTCGCGGCGAGGAGGCGCGGAGGCGGCGGCGGCGGCGGCGGCGGCGCCGGGGGAGAGTCGGGCCGGAGCGGCGCGGAGCGGGAGCCGGAGCCGCTGGCTCGCTCGCTGGCCCCACGCTCACTGACAGCCCGGTGCTCGCGCTTCCTACTCTCGGCGGCAGAGGCTGCCCGGAGCGGCGCCGCCCACCGCGCATGCCCCGAGTGCGAGAGCCGCGCGTGCCTGTGGGGCCGCGCGCGGACGGGGGCGCGCGGCGCTGGCGCCGGAGGAGTCAGCGTCTCCGCGTTTTCGGAGCAGCCCGGGAAAGGTGAGAGGCTGCGTCGGCCCTGGGAGGGCCGGCCCGAATTTGGGAGCGGAGGCGGACGCCGGGAGGGGCGGGCCCTTTCGCCTTCGCCGCCTTCTTCTCTTCCTCCCTTTTCTTCCCCTCGGGCCGCGCGGCTTTCCTCCCTCCTCTCCTTCCGCTCCTCTTGCTCTGCCCACTCCCCTCCCGTCTGCCTCCATCCCGCTCCCGCGCTCTCCCGCCAGCTCATCCTCCTCCTCGCAGCCCGAGTCCCGGGATGGGGCCTCGCTCCGACCCGCTCGGACCCGCTCGGACCCGCTCGGACGCTCACCTACTGCTCCCCGCTCCCCGTCTTCCAGGAGCCACCCGTGTTTCTCGGGCACGACGCCCGGGTTTTATCGGCTTGTATCAATTTGAGG
Organism: Camelus ferus; assembly: GCF_009834535.1. Taxonomy (NCBI): domain Eukaryota; kingdom Metazoa; phylum Chordata; class Mammalia; order Artiodactyla; family Camelidae; genus Camelus; species Camelus ferus. The sequence continues at coordinate 31,057,915 of NC_045711.1, read as the reverse complement.
TTTCACCTGACTAAAACCTCCACCACCCCCCCACCCACCACGCTGTTTTATACACGGCCCGAGAAAGGGCGCGAGTTTCAATCATGGAGCCCTGACCCTTTCACCTGCCTCCAGTGGTCGACCTGTGTTTCACCTGAGTCTTGTGTAGACCTTTAGCTTGGTTGTTAGGATGGTTAAAGGACTTGTCCTGGTTGTTTATCCCGTTACATATTGGCTACCACAGTTAAAACTGTTGATAATCAGACTTTCTTGATTTTACAAGTCCAGAACCTTAATTTAGAAATCGTTTTGCATTCTAAGCTAATTACTGCAATACTGACAGGTGCAGAGTGCGGCCAGTACATTTGTAAATTACCAAGTAAAACTGCTTGTGAAAGGGCAGCTGGTATGAATATGCAAAGGACGCACGTGGGGATGTACTAACTAATCACTTGCTGAATATTTATTAGTTCTGCCTGGAGAACGCTAAAATACGTAAGGGAAACAACGATCTCCCAGCATTTCATTATTGCTTTATTTCGCTGTCAGAGTCACTAAGTTCATAAAACAACTGCATGTACTGAAGACATCAAGAAAAAGAACATGTTCAATCCTTCAAGAAGTTAAAAAAAACTTTTCTAAGATGCATACTATCTTAGGACATATCACATAAACCAAATGGGGCTATGATTTTTTAAGACTGCCCCATTGAATGCTTGATACAGGAATGTCTTTTATATTTCGGCAGGTGTTACCTATTGACCGGCCATTAATGGGGCATTCACTTTGCTGGCTCACTTACAGTCTCTCCTGCCGATATAGTTGGTGCTTAAAGAGATTGCACCTGTTTGATATTCTGGTCAGAAATTTCTCCCCTGTTGGCGCCCCCCTCCAGTCCAAGGAGACAAAAAAAAAGGAAGAAGCAAGGAAGGGAATAAAAAGCAGAGGGTGTCAGGAAAGTAGATCAAATACTCTAGAAAACACCATAAGCATCTCAAGCCATTGTTTACTGCTTGTAATCAAATGGATTCACAAGTAATACTTGTGAATCAAATGGAACGCAGTCAAAAGAACATAAACTCTCTCCTCACAGCCATCTGTATCTAAGACAGATTTTCCAACTTTTTACGTAGACAAGCTTCTTTCTGTTTCCCTGAAGCTTTGGTGTAAGGACAGAAGAAAAATATGGGGGAGTGGAGGGTGGGGTTGGAGATAGTGAAGTCCCTGGGCTAAGTGGTAAGGGGACATGAGCTAAGAACCAAATGGGCCTTGGCAACACCCTGGCCATCACCTGTGTCTGGGGTAGAGCGACTGATCTCAGACCAGACAGAGACAATATCTCTCTTTTCTGTCTCAGGTTGTGGCTTGGCTTTGTTGCCTCAGTTATGACTGCTGTTCCTTGTGGGTATGGAGCGAACTAACTGGAAGTTCGTCGATTGATAGTTGGTCTGAGCTTGCCCACAGCTTAGCTTGGTTGTGGGGGCGAGGCTGGGAATGCACCTGGAGCAGGAAACCATCCAGCAGTCTAGCACGGCCCCCTGTAAGGACAGACGGGAACGTGGGCCACAACTGGCCCCTGTAGCCCACCTGAGAAGGATCTCTGTGGTAGCACTAAAATGGAGGTGGTTTCAGAAAGGGGAGCCCCTGGCGGGAGTGGTCACGTAGACCTGGAGTTAATTATTTTAGAGTCTGATGTATCACAGAGAAGTTGTTGGAAGGAATGGAAATAGTAGCCTGAACAGAGTTTGTGAGAACCCTCCTCTGTGACCCCTGCCTTTGAAAAGTGAACTCGACACTCTTTGGAGAGGTGCTACCTAGACCAGGGGGGACCCAGAGGCTGCAGGCTGGGATCAAAGTCAGGCCACAAAACTGATGATTCTGCACCAGAGTGGTTTACTGAAAACCAGGAATCTTTATGATGCAACTGAAGTCTTGTTGCTCTAGGCAGATAACTGGTCTGTTCTCAGATGGACCAGGCCATTTTCATATTGAGCAATGGAACTTGCTTTTAGATGTGGAAAAAGCTTGATTCTGAAACGTATAGTGACCAAGATGATGTAAAGGCTCTTGGATTGCTCTGTGCACTGGATTCAAGGTTTAGGAGCTAAGTCAACTGTCATAAAAATAATTAATGAGGCAAGGTTAGCGTCAGGGTGAATGGCAGATCTCAAGAAGTGGGTAGAGAGGGATGAGTGAAATAGGTGAGGAAGACTGAGGGGTACAAACTTCCAGTTAGAAAATAAATGACATAGGGATGAAAGGTACAGTGTGGGGAACAGAGTCAATGATAGTGTAGTATCTTTGGTGACAGATGGTGACCAGACTTATCACGGTGACCATTGTGCAATGTACAGAAATACCGAATCACGGTGTTGTGCACCAGGAACCAACATAGTGTTGTGCGTCATTTATACTTCAACAAACAAACAAACTCATAGAAAATGCGATCAGGTTTGTGATTACCAAAGGCAGGAGTGGTGCTGATGCAGGGGAATTGGATAAAGGTGGTCAAAAGGTACAAACTTCCAGTTACAAAATAAATACGTACTAGGGATGTGATGTACAGCACGACTAACATAATTAACACTGCTGTATGTTATACTTGAAAGTGGTTAAGAGACAGTAAATCCTAAGGAAAAAAATATTTTTTCTTTTCTTTTGAATCTATATGAGATGATGGATGTTCACTAAACTAATTGTGGTCATCATTTCATGATGTATGTGGATCAAATCATTATACTGTACACCTCAAACTTTTACAGTGCTGTATGTCAATGATAGCAATAAACTGGAAGGAAAATAAAAGAAATGAGTAGAGATAAGGTCTGGCTAGGAAGGGGCTGTTCAGGGGTAAGCTAGGGAGCAGGGTAATATTTCATGGAGGTGGATGAGTCAGAAGCCCCCGTTAACCTCAAGGCTGCCAGAAGTTACTGATGAGAGGAATGGACAGACTTTCTGTTCACCGTGTCCACCTTGTTGTCCCTTTGAAAATGTGTTCCTAGTTTAAGAAAATAGAGTAACCTTCGGAAGGCCTTGACACAAAACATAGATCTCTAATTGGATGTATTATATTCAAAGAAGACCATAATTCCCTAGTAAGTGAGAGAAGCAGAATGTAAAACAGTATCCAGAGATTCCATTTTTAGGGGGCTGAGGGTACAGCTCAGTGGTGGAGTGTATGCTGGGCATGCCTGAGGTCCTGGGTTCAATCCCCAGTACCTCCATTAAAAAATGAATAACCTAATTACCTCCCCTCCCCAAAAGATGAAAAAATAATAAATAATGTAAAAAAGAAGATTCCAGTTTTGAAAATGTCTGTACATGCATGCACACTCACATCTGTATGAATATAAATACTCTTGTGCGTGTGCACACACGTAGACAAAGGTATATACAACAAAGTGTTCATTTAGGTGACTGTCTGGGTGGTGGGAACATAAACATTTTTCTGTACAGGAAGAGATGCCTTTGGCCTAGGACTCACATTTGGAAAGGGCATTAGAAACCATAATTTTTAATGTTTCCCTTCCATCAAAAGGAGGTATTTCTTATTTTTGACAGAAAATGTTTTACCGCCAGAACTTCGCTGTTCTTCCGTGGAGTAGAGGCTGCTCCAATTTGAATGTGAATTGGTTGCGAAGTGTGTTTTCAGCTATGAAACCCTTACCTCCTTAATGCTAACCCCCCATGAGAAGTTAAATTCCTGAGTGGACTGCCCAAATGAGCTTCTTGGCGTCCAGGATTTCTGTTTCCTCCCCAAAGCGTTTTTTCCTCCACTTTCTGCGAGTTTCTGGACAGTAGCCATGGCACAGACCAGATGCGGGACTCAGAAGACCTGGGTTCAAGTGCTAGCTTCAGCACTTACTGGTTTGTGTAATTTGGACCAATTAACTTCTCCAAGTCTCTTATTTCTCCATCTGAAAATGGAGATATTCATAACTACCCTAGGATTTCCTTAAGACTTTAACCAGATGATACATATATATAAGTGTATATAAATATAAATAAAACCAGATGATGTTTAGTAAATGCTAAAGTCTCATACAAACGCAAGGCAGGATGGTTGTTTTCAGCTTTACCACCTCTGCATTTTGGAGAAAGTGAGTTGAAAGCTCTCCTCTTCCGGGCCCACTCTTCCTCCAAAATTGACAGGTGTATTTCCCTCCACCCCCAGTGACTGTGAATTAGGAAGCAAGAAATGACCCATGGAAGGAGTACAAAAAATGGATCTTGGAGTTCACGTTTTAAACTCAGAACATTTCCTACCACCCTCACCTTTAAAGTGCTTTAAGAAAGGTTATGACACCTGGGTTCTTTGAAAAAAACTAGGAGCCAGAGGACTCAAGCAACTCCCATAGCCTTCCATTCACCTGTCATTTAATTGAAATGGGGCAGGTACTTAATAGTTACCTCATGATGCTTTCCTAAACGTGTCTGGGGGCGGTATCCACCCGTGTAAGTGTTAAAACTATGAATCCCGTGCACCTGTCACCCAGCTCCAATAATGATTAATTCATGGCAAATCCTGTTTCATCTATCTCCTACCTTGTTTCTTTATATTTACATAATAAAACCTTAAAATAAGTCAAACTCTGGGAGGAAACTTTTAATGGCTATATGCATTATTTGTTGGTCCACAGATACTCACATTTTGAAACTCACTGAATTGTCCGCTTTAAATATACGTACAGTTTATTGTAAATCGATGATGTACTCAACAAAACTGTAAACATTTCTCAAGCTAAATAGCTAAGTACACTAAAACAAATAAACAGAAAAACTGGAAGGCTAGCAGAAGGACCAATTGGCCCTCCCACAGGACATTCAGTTGTCCTTACGTCGGGGCTAAGACATGCCCACTCTGTCCAGTCAGTGTGTGTCAAATTCAGTTGCAATCCCAAAGCACTCACGGAGCTCCAGCTTTATGGCAGGTGCTCTACTAGACCCAGGAGTACAACATGAAGGAGACAAGCTCTCTGCCCTCTGGGAGCCCAGACTCTTAAACTGATGTAACCCTAAAGGAGAGAGGTTCAGCCCTGGAGTGGAGTCTTCTTTCAAGAAGCGCAGTCCAACAGGCGAAAGGAAATAAATTAAAATTAAAAGAATGTCATTCATTTTCCTCTAGGGTATGAAACAAAATCCAATTTATAACTCTCAACTGACTCTTTAACCCCCCTTTCTTTGTTCTTTCTCCTGCCCCGTATTCACTCTGACCTCCCACATTCTTTGTAGCCTCTCAGAAACACCCTCACCCCCCAAAATATTCCCTCCTTCTCCCCACAGCTCGATCCGCTTTTCCTCCCCCTCCTCCACTTTACTGGTTTTTTTGGACTGTATTATATATCACTTTCAACAAAAGCCTCTTCCAGCTCTCCCTTCAGGGCAAGGCCTTCCGCATTCTTTTTATGATTTTGCACCACAAAAATCTAGGAACTGGTTTTTAAAAGGGTAGGTTGCAATGAAAGTGAGCGTCAGGGTAGCTAAGGAGAGGGAGAGTGCTGGCAATCACTGGATTCCCATCCATTTATTTAACAATGAATGCTAGGTATTAGTGTATTGTGTTTATACTGACACAGTGGGGAGTCAAACACACAGACTCTCTGCCTTTGTGTGATTTATATTCTCTTTGGTGATTTGAGTGGGAGAGGGAAGTTTGTGGACACTTCCACCCAGGAAAATTTAGCTCATCTTCTCTTTTGCTGATCACCATCATTTAACACACATGCACAACTACCTTCAAAACTTTGATCGTGTTTGAGTTTGGATGTTTTATGCTGTCCCCAGTGATGGAGTAAAAATAGCTCAGCTCCCACCAATTGGCACAGGGCAAAGATTCAAGCAGAACTTGGAAAAGCTGCTCAGAGGTATGTCCAACAAGGATTACTAGGTAAATTGGTAAGTGACATAGAATTCCAGCTTCCCCTTGGGTGGAGCTTTTTCACAAGAGTCAGTACAGCAATGGCATGGTCCTTTTGAATGCACACTTAATATTTTTTGGCAAACTATACAAGCTGCAATTGTTTCTGTGGTTGGCATGGCCTTAGAACTAGAATGGTGACACTCCCAGAGCCTTGGAATCCATTCAAACCTCATTCAAATTTCTATATAAGATGTGGCTCTAACAAATAGGAAGAATAGAAAAACCACTCAGAAACACAGTTTATTTAATAAATACAGATTGAGCTCAGGCATAATGTGTTCACTAAATACTTATTACATGCTCGGGCACTGTTAGAGATATTGTGGATGAACAGTGAACAGAACAGAGTTTCACTGGAGACGTGGGAGAGGATCAGGCTTGTTTGGAGGGCCTTTAAAAGAGGGGAAGAAGAGAAACAAATCAGAGTTTAGAGGCTACTGTTGCAAATAAGAGTTTAAAAAAAAAAGGTGAGGGAGGGTGGTCAGTGAGCTCTAAATACATTTTTTTATGGGAAAATAAATTCATGTTTGTACAATAATGAGAATGACCCCAGAGAGGGACTAATAAATAGATATGTCAAATCATTCTGTTGATTAAATATGGTTGATAGGTATTGGGGAAGAAAAACTTTTTCTCTACCCACTTAGGTTCACTGATCGGGGCCATGTGAATTAAATTGAGAAAAGACAAATGAACAGGAGAAAAGACTGACTTTTATTCACTTACACAGAAGCAAAAATAAAAATGTTACTCAAAGGGATGGTTAGAGCTTGGGGCTCATATTCCATCTTAATAGGGAAGAGAAGGCACTTAGGTAAAAACAAATGACTTTTAGGAGAGACAAATGGGTCCTTAGGAGAATAGATGGGAAACATAGTATTTTTGTGACAACGACTGCTTAGGTGATCTCTTATCCTGGTGGTTTCATCTCCAGTGATGAAAATTTTGAAATTCTCAGGAAGGGTATTTTATGACAGTGGAGTTCTTTTGGAAGGCTCTGCTTTTAGATAGATAAGGAAAGTTCAGAGAAAAAGCCTCTTAACTGCATCCATGATTCTCAAATGACTTCAGCTCAAAGTAATTTTAATGCCACAATGGTGTAAGTTTATATTTTGGAATCTGTGTTGGAGCAATAATTAAAAACAGCCCAACTCCATAGGAAGTCAGGGGAAAAGTCTTTCCAGATGTCACAGTTCCAGATTTCCTTTAGAATGTCTGGCAACAACCTCAGCTAGGTGAGATGATAACCTCGGGTTGCAGATCATTTCAAATGTCTTCTGTTCAGTGGGTACATGTCTGCTTCACCTCCAGGAGATGGCAAATTAACTGTGTCAGTGACAAAGTAAAGCTACAGTATTTGTACTTTTGAGTTAAGTTTAGAAACAAGACTGTGTATACTCGTTTTCGAGAAATTTGGCGCATTAGGGATTTTAACAGATTCTAATTTAAAATGTGTAGCTGAGTAAGAAATGTGGACTGATTTTAAGTTGAAATCTCCCTGACTTTGTAAGCAGCAGAAAATCACTTAAGAGAATTTAAAGACTCACCAGGTTTTTTTCCTTCCAATTTTATGGAGATCGACTATGTAAGTTGAAGGTGTACAGCACAATGATCTGATTTACGTACATCATGACATGATTATCACAGTAAATTTAATGAACATCCGTCATCTCATATAGCACCATTTTCATGAGTTGAATTCCTTAGATTTATAAACCTTTAAGTCTTAAAGGAGGGGACCTTGGTTTGCCAGAGACTTGACTGTTTATTATTACTATCATTTTCTTCAAGCATCTCTAAAGTGATTTGTAAACAAAAGAGTAAGATTTGTAAACTTTAAAGAGTTTAAGGAAGAACTGTATTTTTAAATCTGTAACATTAGCTAATTAAACATGAATGTTAAAAATAGATCCTTCTGAAAAATAGATCCTTCTCTTTAACATGAGTGTTAAAAAATAGATCCTTGTTTTTCTGGCAAAATGAAAGAATGACAAACGTGACCCTCAGGGACATAAAAGCTCACATTGACCGTTTTGTGTGTAATTTTACCATATACCCACATTGATGCAGGGATTTTTTTCTGGTCCTTTTAACAAAGGTCTAGGAACCATCAGGAAGCCCAGGGTTCATAGCTGGGATACTGTGTGCACGTACATTTCTAAGAGCACTTGAGTTGCTTTCTTAAAAGTATGAAACACATATTCAGAGTGAGTTGAACTAAAGTTGTCAAATCTTGAATTATTACCTTTGAAGCTGAATGCTTCTCTTACAGTCTGAGTAGGATCAAAAACTGGTTTGAGCTAGGGGTGGAGAGAGTATAGCTCAGTGGTAGACAGTGTGCTTAGCATGCACAAGGTCCTGGGTTTAGTACTGCCGTTAAAAAGTAAATAAGCCTAATCACTGCCTCCCCCCCACCAAAAAAAAAAAAAAGAGAATAGCAAAAAAAAAAAAAAGAATAAAAAGGTTTGCACTAGATACGTATATAAATATATAAGAGGGAGACTCATGAAGGTTCAACATTGATGGAAATCTGGCCTACCAAATTGCTTCATAGCCTTAAGGAAAAAGAAAAACATGAGTGGAATTTCAAAGGCAGGAACTAAATGCACACAGAAAGCATACTGGGCAGGGGAGGGTATAGTTTAGTGGTAAAGTGAATGCTTAGCATGCACAAGATCCTGGGTTCAATCCCCAGTGCCTCCATTAAATGACAAATAAATAAATAAGTAAACCTAATTACCCCCTCCTCTTCCCCCACAAAAAAATTAAATTAAATTTTTAGAATAAAAGAACGCATACTGTTTGATGAGAGCTGCTCTCTCACAGGAACAACGACACCCAGAGAGAGCCTGGGGAGGTCAAGTCAGATGACGGTATTCCCCTGCTCTTTTGGGCCAATGAAATATAAATTTGAAATCCATAAACATTGTCTCAAATAAATACCTCTAGTTGACATTAAGGTAGTTTAGTTCCCTCTAGCTGACCGAAATTGATTTAATAGAAAAGTTTCACAAGAGAGAAACAACAATAAAAAAGAAAAAAAGCATTTAACAATTACCGAGGGCTTGACACTGTCTCAAGAATTATTTGAAACTCTTTGCGGGCAAGTGTTAACTCTTTCAATTCCCCCTTCCTTGAGGTGGGTGTTAATACTATCCTTGTTTAACCGATGAGGGGCAAGGGAGTACTGAGACACAAAGAGATGAAGTTACATACCCAGGATTGTGCAGCCGGTAACCAGCAGGGCTGAGATTTGAGCCCTGGCAGCTTGACTCACAGCCCATGCCCTAAACCCATCCACTCAAAGGCCTACCGTCCACGGCCAGCGCCACCGTCATTTTCCACGTCAACCCTTGTGGCTAGTCAAGAGGAGTTCTCCCAAGTTGGTCCTCTCAAGGACAGAGTGGGAATTTTTTTTTTTCCAGTTTAGGAGATCCTTTGGTGAGGAACTAAAGCTGCTGCTGACAGAATGTAAATATTGAAAGAGTTGGAGAGAAGGCAGTCTTCCATCTAGTGGTGCAAGAAGGCTGTGCTAATGGAACGTGGAGCTTCCTCGTGCAGCTCAAACAAGGAACAAATAAGCAAAACAAATAGTTCATGGCATCTGAGTCGCCATCTCTTTGCTAGATGTTTTTTTTTTTCCTTTGATAGAGTGTATAATTTACCTGGGAGCATTTGGACTAAGTGCAGATAGTGTCCAATGTTTGATGCTTTATAACTCTACAACTATATCAACTTTAACCCAGGAGCCGAAGCAACAAAGAATCATTAGTGAATAATAATTTCTTCTGTGCAAGTTAAAGAGCTGGAGACTTGCATATACTTTTGTGACTGTGGACTATCCCATAGTCTGTCATTTTCTGTGCTCGCCAGTAAACCCCCAAGAGGATTCTTCTCTTCTCTGCAATAATTTAATTTATGGATAGAACATGGTAAAGAAAGGCCACTTTATGGACACTGACAAAATTAGCAACAAACAGCAAATTTGTTTTATGGTTTTTATTGCTTTTCCTCTGCCAATTCTCAAACACGGCTAGCAAATTCCCTAGAATAGATACAGGTGTCTTGCACACAACAGTTAGACTCTCGGGTTCTGTATATGAGACTATAGAAAGACTTGAGCCAGAAACACCTAGTTTCGTACCATAGATGTGAGTAACGTGTTGCAGATTGGAATCTACTCTTGTTCCTTCTAAGGTTAGATGTCTGACTATGAAGACAAAGACACCTGTACAATAGTTTCTTTTGGGCTCTGTCTAAATAAAGATAAGCAGGCAGGCCTGGGCAGGCCATGGGGATGGCCAAGTTTGTCTCCCTTCTTCTCCTTCTCGGACCAGTAGTAGCAGACTCTCCACTTAGCTATCAAGTAGTTCCTGTCGTCCTGATCCCTAACTTTTCCTCCTTGCCCCCACACACTCTGGGAATTAATCTTTTTATGCTTAGTCTCCCCAGCCACACAATTCGTGAAGTCCTTTTTTGGTCCCGTCCTGCTTCATGGCACAGCATCTCAACTCCATTCATTCCACAGCCAATAAACATTCCTAAAGCACCCACCATGGACAGGCACTGGGGATGCAGTTGTTACTCAAAATCCCTCCTCTTATGGGGCTTCCATTCTGCTGGGCTGGGCTGAAATAAACCAACAGAACCCAAAACAGTACCACCCCTCTGTGCTTTGACCAAAACCATTCATATCTCGTTAACTCTATCACTTGATCTTACTTGCATTAAAAATTTTTTTGATCCATCTATAGATTGTCTTTCTGGACTTGTAGAGAAATCTGCATGTGCTGGAAAGTGTGGGAAGACTTGGGAAGACAGGCAGCCCTCTTGCCCCTCATCGTTCCAGTTTTAAAGAGGGCCATGGAAGCCCAGTCCTACTTACGGAGCCTGCTAAGTGGGAGATTGTCAGAACGGGGCTCAGTCAGCCTCTTTTCTCTTCCCCCGGCTCCCTTGTTCTCAGCCTCTGCTGGGAGGCTGATTCTCAGGGCACACTGGTTTCTAAGGGATGTTTTCCCATCGCTCCCTTTTTGTGCTCAAGGTTGCAGACTCCAGAACCTGCTCTGCCCGTCATAAGCACGGAACACTTTTGCTGCCCCTGTTACCTCATCCAGTCCTCTCTCTGAGCCCTCTCCGCCCTTCCTCCCTTCGGCTGCCTCCATCCCTCCATGTCCCTGGAATCCCAAAGGTAACCAGTTGTCCCAGAACAGGCATCTTTATGCCATATCATCTGAAACATGGTGGCCAGAGTCCACGGCTCAGGGCTCCTGATTCTACTCGGACATCTTGCTTGGTCCTTGGAATCAGAGATCAAAGCCAAGTTTCTCGTCTTCGAGGAGCTCAGGGTCGACTTATTTCAGTCCAGTGACTCATGATCTTTAGAAGATGTTCTAACTTCACTTCTGACTGATAGTCCTTAAAGGACCTTCCAGTTTTAAGTTCTCATGATTCCCGACTCAACCAATCAATCATCTTTAAACAAATACTAAGATGAACTTGAAGGGCTGTTGCCTGAACAAATTCTTTATGGAATAAAGATAAGGGTTCAGTAAAAATCATTCATAACACTGCTAATTTATCCTTTCTGGAAATTGAATTTTCAGATGTAGGATCTCTTTAAAAAGTATGACTATACCCATTTGTACTTAGTCCAGTATCTACAAAACACTGAATTATTGTGCTGAACTATCAAACACCCACCATTTTTGTAAAAGAGCCCTTTGGTGACATAAAATAGTTTTAACAATCACCAGTTCGCCTCATGTCACTTCATATGAGAAATAAATAAATATTTGTACAGTTGACCCTTGAACAATACGGGTTTGAACTGCACAGGTCCACTTACACATAGATTTTTTTTTTCCCCAATAAATATGGTTCCTATACTTTCACTTTGTAGATCCGTAAATTAACTAAGTGTGGGAGAAAGTATGTGTTCGATTAGAGATCACAGTACGTGGAATCAAAGGGACTAGGGTTTGAGTCCTGATTCAATTCAGACTGTTTCAGCTTCCTGTCCTTGGGTGAGTCATTTATAATTCCTTCGTTTCTGAGGCAGAGAGAGCACTCTGCAGATTTTTGCTGTGGGGGCGCCCCTAACTCCCACATTGCACAAGGGTCAGCTTATTTTAAGGAAGGATGTGCAGGATACGGAGAGAGCAAATCTTGTTATTCTTTCTTCTTACTGCAGTCATACTGCCCGGAGGGACAGGCGAAATGGATGCCTATTTGTTGGGAAAGAGTCCACCTGGGGTCCAGCTGCAGCCGTCCGAGGTGCCGGAGCTGTTCCTCATCTATGCAGGACCAGGCAGGGGCTCCGAGTGAACGGACCCCTGAACTGGAAAATCTCCACTGACAAACGAGGGTGCTGGGGCCAGAGGTCCTCAAACAACGTAAAGTGGAGAGTCAATGTGATTTCTCCTGGGGCACCCAGCTAATTACAGCTGAAAATGTTTTGCCTCAGGTTACAGGAACCAACCCTCACCTTGATGGGTGCATGTGACATCCAGAACCAACCAGAGCGACTCAGAAGTTAAGGTGAAAACCTGAAACCTTTCCATCCGCATTTCTCCTTCAATGCGCTCAATGACTAAGATGCTTTGCAGCCTTACAACAGATACGTCAGCTTGAAAGAAAAGGAAACTGCATGTTGTCAGTGAATCTGTACAGATGGGGTGAGTGTCTCAAACCTGTGCTCTCCTTGTGCTCCCTGTTTTTTCGTTTGAACTGGTTTCTGTTTTGTTTTGTTTTTTGTTTTTAAAGAAAGCTCAGTTCTAAACATGTGGTCAAATACAAATATTAGAGAAATACTTTTTCTCCCCGCTGCCTCCTCCCTTTTTATCCCCCAGAGGTAACCTCTGTATATACTTGCCTTTTAGAGAAAAATATTCATGTTGCACAACACAGTGTCAGAATCCAAGTTTTTACAAAGTGACAGACAGATCCTTGAGAGGAGCCTCCATCTCTCCCACACCCCACTCTCTCTTTCAAAATGTCAACCATTGGTTCCATCAGACACTTGGAATGAAAAGATTAACAGGTATCAGAGCTCAGGATATCTTTTTCTCACTATGTCAAATAATGTCTTTTCATGTTCACTCAGCCTCAGAAGAGATCACTAAATAATTGTTGATCAGATAGATTGTTTTTGGTTCATTAAAGAGCCATTTAATTGGAAAAATAATAAAGAGGCATAGAGCCTTCATTCTTGGCTTCCTTTACCACATAAAATATGCTGGAAGGCAGGTCTCCACAATCAGAGAGTCTCTGTGAAGGGGGGAGGGTACAGCTTAAGTGGTAGAGCACAGGCTGAGCATGCATGGAGTCCTGGGTTCAAGCCCCAGTACCTCCCTTAAAAGTAAATAAACAAATAAACCTAATTACCTCCCCCTACACAAAACAAACAAACAAACAAAAAAAGAGTTTCTTTGGATGATCAGAAATGTAACTGGTCTAGAAAGAAGAGAGAGAGAGACAGAGACAGAGACTGAGAAGCTGAGACTAGTTCTTGGAAGGACCTCAAGTGGATTCATTCCAGAGCTTATTACTGTTTTATTACTGCTAATAATCCAGGTAAGGTCGAAGACCCTCTTTTACTTTTTATGAAAAAGTTTGGGGCAATAACAGTAGAAAATGTCTATGTCTGTTAAAAACTCCATCAGCGTCAAGTTGTTATGAAAGCTGCTACTCTTACGTCCGTCGTCTGGGAGATTCTATAAACGGAGGCACGTGGCCGCTGACTCCCGCTCACCATCACTTTGCCTGCAGGGTGAGCGCCCTTGAGGGCCTGGCCAAGCAGGTGCCTGCTTAGACGGCTCACGGAAAACCTAGACAGACAGCAGAGCACTTGGATTCCTCAATCTCTTCCTTATGAGGATTCCTACTAGCAGGTCAGGGGCCCTCGATAGAAGGACAGATCTGGACTTTCTAAAAACCAACCGGAATTCCCTGTCTCCTTTGTGAACTTGAACTCAAGTAAGTCATTTCTGTAGCTCCCTGAAGGTTCTTCACAGATCTTACAGAAAATAATGGAGAGAAAATGTGTTTTGGAATCAGATAAATCCAGTTGTAATTCTCAATGACAGCCCACTTCGCTGTATGATGTTGATAGATTGTTTAACTTTGGGGAGCCTCAATTTCCTCTTCTGTAAAATGCCCACAAAGGCTGCCGGGAGAATTAAGTGAGATGATGTACGCGAGACCCCAAGTCCAGTACTGGGCATGTAGGAGGTGCCGATAAATCCAAGTTCGCTACTGAAGACATATACGTTGGGAATGGAAGAAAGAAAGGATTGTAAGGGAAGCGTAAAAAGAAGACAGGAAGGAGGAAGCAAGGACCAGCAGGAGGAAGAATAAGAACTTAACAAACAGCTTTCTGTCCATGGAGAAAATCCTCAGTGCTCAGCGCTCAGCTGCTGCGTATTCCAGAACCTGCTTCTCCCTCCTACGGTTCAGCCTTTGGCCATTTCATTCCTCATTAGCACCTTCCCGGGGAAGAAGAAGAGAGAGAACCCGAAGTTCAGATCAGTCAATTTTGCGGTCATCAAGTCTTGTCAGCATTGAGTTGGGAGAAGAAAAGATGCAGTCCAAATAAAGATTGGGAGTTGTGTGTGGATTTCCATGCCCTTTGTCTCTCTTTCTGTCTCTTTAAGCAAACATCTGTGTAGGGACGTCTGGGTGCTACATTGCCACATCCCCACCTTCCACTCCTTGTTTAACACTTGCCAATTATCTTCAAACACACTCCACTCCCAACTCAGGGCTCTACTGACTTTGCTCCTTCAAAGGTCATCACTGACCTCCTGGTTGCCAGATCATATGTATGGCCTTTTCTGAGTCTGAGTGGTTCCAGCATAGTTATTCTTGTAAGTAACTACACCCCTAAGTATCTGAGAACATTAGTGGTCTACCCAAGTCCACCTGCCCTTTATTGCTTGCTGTCCTATCCTGGGGGCAGTGTGCTCAGCTAAGAGACCACATTCCCAGCCTCCTTGGCAGCTAGAAGGGTCCAGTGAGATGTAAGCGGGATTATGCCCAGGGAAGGGCAGCCTGGAAGTTCATCAGCCGAGTCTTCTGGTGGCTGGAACCCTGACTGCAGCCTCCTTTTCCACCCAACCTTGGGAGACCTGAGATCATTAAGGAAACATTTTCCTAGGACTTAACACGAGTTCAGCCCTGATGAAATGCTCCCTCTTCCCGAACACGGGTGTGGAATAAGTATCCTGAGGGGAGTTGTGGTTCTTCCTCTGCAGTGGGTGGAGCTGAGAAGGGAAATGGAAAATCCATCTGGGAGAAGAGGGTTTCTGGTGAAGCCTTGGGTGTAACTCCTGGTTGCCCTGCTGGTGGCGGGGCGGGTGGGGCACATCCAGAGATGATAGAGCTGCAGGAAGATTATAGGGCCTGAAGCAGAGGAACCCACCCTCAGTACCAGCAGAAGTCAGGCTGGAAGGGGGGCCGTCTGAGCTGACACAGGAGGGAAATATGCTGTTGCCCAGAGCGTCTGAGGAAGCCCAGGAGGGTGGGGAGGCCAGTCAGCCTGAGACCTCAGCCGGGGCTGGCACGCTGGTGCCATCAGCGGCGCTGGATGGGATGGGAGGCGGTGCAGGACTGAGTGTGCAGCGGGTAGAAAAGCTGAGTAGGAAAGAATCAGTAAGGTGTAAAGGTCACCAGGGAACGTTCATGATCAGAGTAGGGCCCTGGGGCTTCGGTGAGTCACGGCGGCATAATACACAGCCCGGGCTGGTTTTGTTGTTTCGGTGACACATCTTCCTGGTACGCTGCGGCCACTATGCTGGCTGGTCTGGAAGTCTGTGCCAGCTTATTAGTCACCTACTGCAAAGACTGTCTTAGACAGGAAATATCTCTAACGGATAATCTGCCGCAGAGTAGGGAAGTACGTAGCGGTCAGAGGGAATCCCTATGACTTCGGGCAAATACTATTTCTCTGTTTTGGGCCTCAGTTTCCTTAACTATAAAATGGGAATAATAAAGCAGCTTTGTTTTCAGGACTACCTGAGGGCTTTTATTTAAATGGATCTCAATGAGTGGACGAGTGGATTTCAAACTTCAACCACCTGAAGAGTGTTCATCTTGCTATATTTTTATTAAACTTTAAAAACTGCCTGATTAAAAATAATCTTTTGTGGGGAGGGGATGGCTCAGTGGTAGAGTGTGTGCTTAGCATGCGTGAGGTCCTGGGTTCAATCCCCAGTACCTCCATTAAATAAATAAGTGAGTAGACAAACCAAATTACTGCCCCACCCCAAATAATAATCTTTTAATCTTGTCAAAATACAGGTGACAGGGCAGGGTCCTACCTTTAGTGTTTCTGATTTAATAGGTCCAGGTGAGTCCTGAGCATCTGCATTTTGAACAAATCCCCAGGTGATGCTTCTACTGGTTTGGGGCTCCCACTTGTAGAACCCATGCTTTAAAACATTTGGGCTCTTCCCGAGACTTACATAAACAGTTTTAATGAATGCCCTTTCTTCTTCCTGTTCATACAATGGCTGTTTGTAACACAAGGCTTAGGCTTGTGAAATCAGTCTTTGGGCACAGAAACTATCAATCAGTGCTCCATACTTAGATCAGCCCGGTTTGTAAGAAAGTATCTATATATAGTGTGGTCTTTCTAGGGAAAGTCACAAAGCTAATAGTCGTGCAACACTTTCACAAGTATCCTTTTTTTTCCATCTTCACCAAAACCTCATTTTGTAGATGAGGACACTGAGGTCCAGAGAGGTTGAGTAACTTGGTCAAACTCAGCTGGCAAGTGGCAGAGCCCGGACTCAAGCTCAGGTCTTCTAACCGCAAAGCTACTGTTCTTTCCACCAAATGCTGCTGACCTCTTTTTGTTGTGATGATAACCTAATAGGAAGAAAGGTTCCCCCCATTGTATCTTTCATGAGGTGAGTGGTTTGCTGCCAAATCCCTAAGTTGAAAGACTGTCACTCCCAGCCCTCCACGGGCTGCCACAAATCACAGATGTGGCTGGTTTTTTAGTGTTTGTCCCCGAGGCATGCTCCGTGTTAACCCAGGAGTAAGCTAAAGTAGTTCCTTTCATGAGAAATCCTGCCCTGTCTTACACTTTCCTCTTTAACAGGGATGCCCCCTGCCCCATAGGACTACATTAGAGGTGATGTTTCACAGATGAAAAAGTTTAGAACTTCGTTCAGTCGATAAATTTGCTGAAAGGCTAATGGAAATTACATTCTATCCCGGGAAAAGGAGAGCCAACCCCTTCTGAGAGATGGGACGTTCACAAGGGTGGAAAAGAAGCAGCTGGCTTCATTTGCAGCAGGATATGGAGCCAAAAGACCCTCCCACTTCAATGCAGTCAGGGAATCACAGTTTTCTTTTGAGGAGCATGGGAGGGAGGGCTGGATGAGGTGGAAGCAGACAGCCCCTGGGATCAGACAAACCTGTCTGCCAGTGTGGGCTCCTCCACTTCCTGGACAACCCTGGGCAAATTCCCAACTTCTTTGACAGCACAGACCTCTCAGGGCCGTTGTGGGGATTTAATAGGAGGATGCTAGAACCCCTGTGCCTGTTGTGTGCACCAAGCACATGATCACCTTGTAGTGGACTTCTGTCTCTTTTTTCGGTGGTGCTGTTATCTTGGGTGTTTTTCTGCCTTACATCAGAACATGGTTCTTGTTCGGAGATGAGTCTTGGGGGCAGCAGGCACTGTCTCCCTTTATCAGGGGTGAAGCGGCCACATGCTCATCCCTGATTCCCAAAGAACAGGTGTGCGAATAGGTGTGGCCAGCAATGGCCTTTCCTATCTTAGTTGGGGTTGCCTGAAAACAGAGTGAGAGGTGAGGACTTGGGTGTGGGGAGTTGATGTCAGAGGTGATCCCAGGGGGCGAGGCTGCAGGAGCAGGGAGTGTACGATGGAGAAGGAGGCACCAGGTAACGGTGTTTCTGAGCTGCGCACAGCTTGGGCCTGGGGGCTCCATCCTGCTGGGAACCGTCTGAGGAACAACAGCGAATGAAACTCACAGGTGTCCCTTAAAAACAAAAGGCTCGAGCAATCCCACTCCTACTCATACACCCAAGAGAAATGAAAACGTATGTCCACACAAAAACGTGCCCGAATGTTTATAGCAGCGCTGTTCATAACAGCCAAGAGATGGAAACAACCCACGGGCCCATCAGCTGATGAATGAATAAATAAAAGACGGCTGGGGAAAGGGGGCAGTGAGGAGTTAGTGTTTAATGGGCACAGAGTTTCAGTTTTGGAAAATGAAAGCGTTCTGGAGATGGATGGTGGTGATTCTTGAACAACATTGTGGTTGTACTTAGTGCCACTGAACTGTGTACTTAAAAATGGTTTAAGATGGTAAAAAAAAAAAAAGCCAGTGGCTTCCTGTACAAATAAAGAACTCTATGAAAAATGTTATGGGGGAGAGGAATTATTCAGTGGTTGTGCAGCCATCCTCATGGGCACAGTGGGTGGTCTGGGTGCCATCTGCAAAACACCGTGGCTTCCTGCTGCCTCACCTCCCTGGGTTCTGCCTTTTCCAGGCCTCAATCTCCAGTCTTCCAGCTCCAGTCTTCCTAAAGAATCCATGCGCTCCCTGAGAGCCTTCCAGTACGTTCCTTCTGTGCTCACAGCTGCCGGAATCTCTTACTGTTACTTGCAGCCCAGAACTCTGACTCACACTCGTCTAGACTAGACCTTGCAAAGATGTCGTCTCCAGGTGTTTTATACTAGAGCCCTTTGTTAACTCACATCCTAAGTCCGGGCTTAATCACATATTATGGATGTGATTGTTTTTAGGCAACATTCAGCCTTTTTTTAAAAAAAGATTTTTAAGTTATTATTATTTTATTTTAATGGAGGTACTGGGGATTGAACCCAGGACCTTGTGCATGCTAAGCACGCACTCTACCGCTGAGCTGTATCCCTCCCTGCTTGGCCTTTTTTTAAAGCAAAATTAAACAGGTCCAACTGGTGATTCCAGAAAAGTGGGCTTGGGAAATGCCTGCTCTTGGAGGAGGTGGGAGCAGGGTAGGGGCCACTTCCTTTCTGTCAGCCTTCCAGTTAACACAATTGCCCTGACTGCAGGGCTGCTGGATCCTTCCCTGGCTGGCAAGTCAACTGTTTCTCAAATATGCTGAGAATAATGAAAAGAGAAGGGACCCATCCTGGTTCCCTAAAACCAGCCCTGGACTTCACGGCAGGATCAGGGAGAGTTACTAAGGGAAAAAAAAATAGGTCTTTAACTGGATTTATTCTCTCTACTCCTCGCTTGCTTCTGTTCCTGAGAAGGAAAGACCAGCATGGTGTGTCCAACAGCTCACTGCAGGGGGAGCTGTAGGAATCACCAAATGGGAGCAGCTGGAAGGGAGTGTGGGAGGCAGAGACGACCAGGGCTGAGTGCTGTTCCCTCGGAGCACATGGGTGCGTGCCTCTGGTGTGCAGCACCTTCACGCCGGTCAAGGGGACCTCTCTGGGGGGTGTTTCTCAGACCCCCCTCACCACACCTAGAGCAGCAATGCTTGAGAGTCAGGGACCACATCTTGGCAGGGACCAGGGCTTATCGGCAGCATCTTGGATCCCAAAGAACAACTTGAAAAATGGTGACCATCATAGACTAAGGTCTCAGCCCCGTCCCCAGCCCAGTTTTCTAATGCCACAGAAGTGAGGGGACTGTATAACCAAGAAGGGGAAGAGGGGACCCTCTAGAATCTCTGGAGATCGAATTTTCTGCCAGTCACTAGGTAGGGGCCCAAAGCAATTTAAATTTGATTTTGAGATATAAAGTAATGGGACCTTTGGTGCAGCCGAATTCATAGTCAGCAGATAACTTTATCACTTTTCAATTTCCACCCTTCACTGTAGTCAGTAATTGTACAGTCAAGTCAGGTGTATAATTCCTTTCTGGACAGCAGAGTGATGTTATGTGTTTTCGATCAAATGGAGCTCAGTCTGAGCTCGACACCGGTCCACTCTCTCTTTGGTGTCTTCTCTTTCTGGCAGCTTGGGACCCCTTCCCTGATGCTTCACCTGGCTTCCACTCCCAGGTTAGGGCTGTCCTCTCTTTCTTGGCTCCCTGGGAGGGCCTTCTGGGACGTCAGGATAGTGTCCCAGCCCTTAGATCAAAACTCCTCCTCCTGCTCCCACAGCCTCCTGAACTACTTGGGAATCTGAGGCAGCTGCAAGTCCCCAGCCCCAAACCTGGTAGTGCATCCGAATTGCTTGGAGGAGCGTAAAAATCCATCCAGGTCCTGAAATGATGATGCCCTGCTGACTCAGCGGCTCAGGTGGAGGGCCGGGCATCTGTCTGTTTAAGCATCTTCTTGGGCAGTTCTGAAGTACAGCCAGGTTTGAGAACCATTGTCGTGGCCAGAGCTTTTCAAGCTGCCTACTTCCTAACCACAGAAGCAAACCAGCCAGGAGCCCCTGGGAAAAGTCTGGGTCTACGGTTCAACTTCCCACAAAGCCAAAATGCCTTTGAAGCCCTAGTGTCCTGTCTTAAAACTCATTTAAATTCTGATTCCTTAAAGTCTCACTTCTGCGCTCTCTGCTCATTTTAATTTGATTTCAGTGTTAACATTGCCAGCTAGCACAACCCCCAAATTCCCTATCACTCACCACATCTAACCATTTCCACTCTCCAAGTTTCCATGAATAGACAAATAGGGTGCCAGGTGTTTTATTTAACTGAAGTCATCAGACCTTCCCAACAACATGCATGGATTTATAATTAATAATAATAGATATTATTATACCCATTTTACAGATGAGGAAACTGCAGCTCAGAGAAATGACACAGCTAGAAAATGACAGAGCTGCAATTAAAAATGTTTTATTGTGGTAAATATACGTAACATTTACCATTTTATCCTTCTGTAAGCGTAAGATTCAGTGGCATTCAGTACATTCACAGTGTTGTATAACCATCACTGCTGTCCGTTTCCAGATCATTTTCATCATCCCACGCAGAAATTCTTCACCCATTAAAAAATAACATTCCATTCTCCCTTCCCCCAGCCCTTAGCAAATACTGTTCTGCTTTCTGTTTCTATGAATTGGCCTATTTAGGTACCTCATATAAGTGGGATTATACAATACTTTTTGTATCTGGTTTATTTTATTTACCGTACTGTCCTCAAGGTTCATGCTTGTTGTAGCCTGTGTCAGAAAGAGATGCAGTGTGAACCCAGTTCTAACAGATTCCTGAATCCGTGCTCTGTCCACTTCCCACTTGGCCTCTTGAATATTGAAAGGGCTGGGAGGTGGAAGAGGAATCAAGCATGTTTTGTTTGGTCACAGAGCAGAGTAATGGAATCGTCAGCGGCCGTTTGGGTGAGGCAAATTCCAACCTCGGAGGCTGAAAGGAACTTCTCGTCGCTGGAACTGACTCAAAATACAGTGGGGCCAACTCCCTAGGTACTGGATTTATTATCACTGGAGGTGACAAAACGCAGGTTGGACAACCAAGTGACAAAGAAGCTGATTTCTCCTAGTCCCCAGGATTTTGGTTGGGAGCAGGAAGGGTTGGAATAGAAATAACTATTTTCAATTGCTACTCCTGAGATTATTCCAGAATCACTTGAAAATCTCTTGTTAAATTTTAAATATAACTGATTTACAATATTATGTTAGTTTCAGGTATACAGCTTCAGACTCTTTTTCCATTATAGGTTATTACAAGATATTGAATATAGTTCCCTGTGCTGTACAGTAGGGCCTTGTTATTTATTTTATATATAGTGGTGTATATCTATTAATTTCATACCCCTAATTTATCCCTCCCTCACCTCTCTCCCCTTTAGTAACTATAAGTTCATTTTCTTGTCTGTTTCTGTTTTGTAAATAGGTTGATTTGTATTTTTTTTAGATTCCACATGTAAGTGATATCATATGATATTTGTCTTTCTCTGTCTGACTTCACTTAGTTTAATAATCTCTAAGTCCATCCATGTTGCTGCAAATGGCATTATTTTATTATTTTTGTGGCTGAGTAGTATTCCAGTGTGTGTGTGTGTGTGTGTGTGTGTGTTTTGTTATCTTCTTTATCCAGTCATCTGTTGATGGACATTTTGGTTGCTTCCATGTCTCGGCTATCGTGAACAGTACTGCTAAGAACATTGGTGTGCATGTATCTTTTTAAATTAGTATTTTCATCTTGAAAAACTTTTTTAAAAAAAGGATTCCTGGATCTCCCTGCAGAGATTCTGATTCACTGAGACTCAAAGGTAGGTCTCAGGAGGTACATTTTGGAATCGCCTTTGGAGACCTGGGATGCACACCAGGGTTAAGAGGGACTGGATTGGCTGAGAGCTCCCCCCATCCCAACACTAGATCTCCTTGATTTCAAGGGCTGGACGGTCACTCTCAGCCAGAGTGTCTAAGTTCCAACTGTTTATTAAAAGGACAAGGGCTGCACTGAAACAGGCGCTAAAGGCTGTTAAAATCTGAGAAGCAGAGGTCAGTGGTAGGCAGCTGCATCTGGATAATGATTCAAGCACTAAAGAAAAACTTTAGAATGGCGAGTGCTCAAGTCCATTAACATCATGGGACATTGCCAGGCTAGGGAAGCAGCAATCATTCCGTCTCCAATCTACGGAAGTAATGGGACCCAGCTCAGCAGCCCTTTAGACCCTGTGGTGTGTTGGCCTCACCCTCCAGCTGAACTCTGCCCCATCCCCGTCCCTCCCTCCAGCACTCCCTGGTCCCCACCTGTCCTCAGGGTGTGCATGTGGGGTGGAATAGAAGTAGGGGGAGAGATGCAGCAGAGGAAAGCAAGCATGAATCACCTAGGGATCTTGTTAAAATGCAGGTTCTTATTCAGTGTTGGGTGAGGCAGGGGGACTGGAGATTCTGCAATTCTAACAACTCTCAGTTGATGACTGATACCTGCCATTGCTGCCTCCTATATCCCTGCTCTGGGGACCACACTTTGAATTGCAAGAGTGAGGGATTTCAGAGGACAGGTTCTGGAATCAGAATGCCTGAGCTGGATGCCAGCTCTGTGTTGTCACAGTTGCATGACCTTGGGCAAGATGCATAACCTCTGAGAGCCTCAGTTTCTGCATCTGTGAAAGGGGAGAATAATAGTACTTATGTCATAGGATTGTGAGGATTCCCTACAGTACAGAAAGCACTTGGCACAGTGCCTGGCACACAGTAGGAACTGCTCACCAGTACTAATGAGCAGACTGAAGCAAGGGAGTTGCTGGTGGAGCCCGGGCTGGGAGGAGGGGCAGCGCGACTTCCCGACCAGGAGCTGAGCTGGGCACTGGGTGTAGCTGTCTCTTCCACTATTTTGCCAGCCCACCCCACATGGAAGCCCATTTCCTCAGGGATTCCACCACTTATGAGAGCTCGTGGAAATTGCTGTTACTTTATCATCTGCACTTTCCACGAGGCTTGTGCAGATGGTGCCGATTGAGACCCACGTTTCTGGTAGAAGGCACTTACGGGGTTCCCTTGAATTTGCTGCCACTGCATCTGCTCAGCGACCACACCTCGGTGTGCTTTAGATCAGCCATCCCTAAATTGCTATCCTGTGGCTTCAGCCCAACCATAGAGAAGCCAGTAATGAGTCCAGCCTGATGAGCGATTCAGGTAGGAACATTCTTTTCTTTCCCCCAGTGAGATTTCATCGACTACCCAGGCAAGACCCAGCGGGAGCTCAGAATCATCCTGAGCTTGTTAGCAGCTCTGGCTTCCCATTGGCTGGCCACTTGCCACCTGTACCCAAAGATGCTCGTGGGACAGAACCCTCCTGCAGCCCTGCTGACCTGTCCTTTTTTGCTGGTTTTCTGGATTCTCTGTACACCTCTTTGCCCTCTCTCTCCTGGACATTCAAGATTCTGATAGGTGGTCTGTTTGCTCATCTTTTATTTGTAACGATCAAAGCCTGGTGTAACTCGTGAGCCAAAAAACCTGGGCTTGGAATGTTGCAACAACAACAAAATCTCTGCTAAGTGACCAATCCCACAGCAGCAACAATGGCTTAGAAGGTATTTGAAGCCACTTCTGGAGCCGCCTGATGTGGCCTTTTTTATTGTAGCAGAAGGATCGAAGGGATGGGTCTGCTCCTCCAGGATTCTCACGTTATTTCATGAGACTGACTAACTTAAATCTGAGCTGTAGGCCTTTTCCATGTAGTTGGATTCAGGGCAGGACCTCGGTCTCTGCAGGGCGAAGTCTAGGGATGGGTGTAGCAAAGGGTCCTTTAGCAGTAAAAATGAGATAACAGGGAAGGGAGGTTCAGGAGTCCAAGGCCAGCTGGGTTTTTGGCAACAGTGGCCTTGAGAAATGCAAAATTCTATATGGATGAAGTGCACAGGTCACCCATACCTGGTGCCTCAAGAGACAAAGCATGTCTCACTTTAACAGTTTCTTAGGGATCTGTCAGAAATGCACTTCACACATCCTTGTATGGAAAACCCAACCTATTTTCAATGGCTCACCACCATTATGACAGTCATTATTCTAGTGACAAGTCCAAGGAGTTTGGAAGTGTTGACCCTTCCACAAAATAGCCCAGACCTTCAGCTTTTTATAACTAACTTGTTCTGCTTTTTCTGATTATAAAGCAATACAGTTAAAAGTTTTTTTGTTTTAAATTATTCACTTTTTAGGAGTCTTCACTTTCTCCTTCCAGACTGCTCATCTGACCATTGGTTTCTTTTGGCTCCCTTTAATACACTTCCAGCAGCATCCGTCTCATTGTTTACTTTTCATCTAGATTTAGGCTGAGAAACCACACAATCAAGCTTATTACACTTGTGTGTGAAGGGTACCCTCAGGATAAACAAACACTTAGCCGATCAATGTCGCTATTAGGGTAGAAGTTTCAGTGGCTTATAGAGGGAGCTGTAGGCTGTGGAATCAGACCCTAGTATAGATTGCCTCTCTGACCCTTATGGTATTGGGAGCTTCCACAAAGGACCGTATCATCCTCAGCTTCAGTTTCCTCAATGTGCAATAAAAATAATAACCCCTAACTCCCACGGCTATTGTGAGGATTAGAAGAAATAAGATGCCACGCACCTGTCGTACTGTTTGGTTCATCGTGGCTCCGCCCTCCCATGCCTCCCTCCTGTGCATCACGACGCTGTGGAAGGGGAATGCCTCTAGGACAGTGGTTCTCAGACTTGAACTTGCACCAGGATCCCCCTGGAGGGCTTATTAAAATACGAGTTGCTGGGCCCACCCTCAGAGTTTCTGACTCAGTAGGAATAGGTTGGGCCCCAAGAATTTGAGTTTTGAAAGAATTTCTATCCCTGTTGGTGATGCTGATTTTGCTGGTCCGGGGTCCACACGCTGAGAACCTAGAACTGATCTAGAGGATGGATGGAGTTTGGTCCAAAACCTGTTTGGCCACTCCATGGTTATGTTACTTTGAATAAGTCATTTTACTTCTGTGGGCTGTGATTTCTTAGCACTCGATAGGTCTAAAACACCTAGCACGTAATAGGTCTTCAGAAACCTTGATTTTTCCTTCTTTTTAAAATTAAAAAAAAATGTTGTTTGTCGGGGAGGTTATTAGGTTTATTTATTTATTTAAATGGAGGTACTTGGGATTGACCCCAGAACCTCATGCCTGCTAAGCACGTGCTCTACCCCTGAGCTATACCCTCCCCCCGCTAATATTTCCCTCTTTGAGACAGGATCCTTTCCTGTTCAGCTTAAGGACTTTTGGTGTCCCAAGGAACTACCACAACTCAATGATTTGGTCCCTAAAATTATGTACATCTCATCGTAAACACTTTACAAATAAGACCTCTGTCATTTGCTCAGGGGGAGCAAAAATAGACTCTGTAATAGGTAGTAAATATTGGTCCTGTCTAGGTAGCTCAGGACATTAGTTTCATTAACTTCCCACCTGTTTACCTTTCAGGGGAAAGACAGATTGATTTAAAAATGTTTCCCCCTGCAGACTAGAAAATGTTTTACAGACAAGCACACACAAATCAGCGAGGACTTTTTCCATTGGATATATGTGGGCGCTGGGCTGCAGGTGGGCAGCCAGCCATCCAAACTCACCTCTCAAAGTGTACTCCTAAGTTACAAAGCAGGTACAACTCTTATTGGATTTATGCTGTTCAAATGACACACTCTCCAAGAAAAAAAAAAAATGTTTTTCTGCTATGAAATTGGTTTGCTGGGGTTCTGCCAAATGGAAGCCTTATCATAGTAAATATATCAACTCTAGTTATTCATTTCTGTTTGCTTGAAGAAATATTCTTATGTGACATACATATGCTCCTACATTTCCTTGTTGCAGCAACATGAACTAAATAAGTCACTTTCGCACATATATGCAACTCCAAGAGTTATTATCGCTAGCTTGTGTTCTCTGTACCATTCACACATTTTCCATTCAGCTGGAGAAAAGGTGGTGTTTGGGTAATGGGGAAGAATCGAGGAGCAAAAATGAGGATCTTTTTAGTGTACTTTCCAGGAAGGGGAGAAAAAAAAAAAAAGCCCAGGCTACCATCTGCTATTATGGATGGACTGAGACATCTCCATCTACAGAGATTCAATAACGTCTGACTGGTCCGTCAAGTCCATCTTCTGAATCTACATAACCAAATACAAGGCTTCAAGTCTTTGCAGCTTATCTGCAAGTCAGCCGTGGCAGACACACAGGGTCTGTTCCGCCATCTGGTGTTCATGGAAGGAAACGTCCACTGAAATGAGTTAAACATCTAGCGTTGTCTGCCTTATTGGTGGCTGTGAAATTCACAATCGCAGTGAAAGGCAATTCCATCATCTCTGCCAAATTCCAATAGAAGACGATTTGAGAATATCTATTAAAATTTAAAATGCGCACATCCTTGGTCTAGTGATTCTACTTTGATGAATTCATCTTATGAATATGTTTATGTACATGCACAAAGAAATGTGTATAAGGCTATCCCTGCAGCACTGTATGGAGCAGCAGAAGACAGGAAACAAGCTAAATGTCCATCACTGGGGTATGGTTAAATACATTTCAGTACACTCATATAACAGATGAACCCTGCAGCTGCTTGAAAAATAAGGCAAATCCTAGCGTGAAGGGTATAGCTCATACGGTAGAGTGCATGCTTAGCATGCAGGAGGTCCTGGGTTCAATCCCCAGTACCTCCATTAAAAAATAATTTAAAAAGTAGACTTAATTACCTCCCCCTTAAAACAAACAAACAAAATAAGGCAAATCCGTATTTACAGATATGGGGAAATCACCATTTACTAAGTGAAATAAACAAGATCTAGAAGAGTGTGTGTAATATGCTGACATTGGTGTAAACAGAATAGCACAGAAGAAGCAAGTAGCACAGGATATCTCTAGACGGATACCCAAGGAAGTGGTAACCTTGATTGACTTTGAGAAGTTTTCCATATTTACATTTTGTACTATAGGAAGAATTTTAAACATGTGTATGGAGATTGTAGCAACCATACAACAAATAGCCTTGTAAACATTCACAGGGAAAGTGTGGACATCTATACTTGTGACATTTGGAAATTCCACAAATGCAGTTTTGTACAATGTGAATATCCACAAGTACATGGAGAAGAGTGACGATGCCTGCACAAAGCCCTTGCCGCCGTCTTCCCATCTTTTCTCTTTTGCTGTCCCCCTCCAACTAGGGGAGTGAATGGGGATAGTCTGGAGTGACACAGGGCTGAACCAGAGAGTCCAGTCTGAACCAGCAGCTGACTGTACTAAGCTGAATGAAAACTTTGGAGAACTCTGACATCCTTCCATGGCATTTTGTCGAAGGCAGTTGTCGGTTAGGTTTTGGGGGATTTGCCTTCTCAGAGAGTCTACATGACAATGAAAATGGAGCGTGTCTGGTTTGAGAACAAAACAGGATGATGGTTTCCGTGAAGGTAATCTACTCTGTCCTCCCTCTGGCTTTCAGACTCACGGGAAAGAAAAGTCATGGTAGTGATGGCATTCAGGACACGCTACCCCTATATATGGGACCTTGACATTGAATATTTTAAGCCGAAAGAATTTGACAAATACTTTGTGCAGGAAGGATCTTCTGATGTTCCTGGAAGCGGGTCATAAGACATTGCTGTGAGAGGTGCCCTGCACATACCCTGAGGACAAGGACACTCTTATCTCTGAGGTGAGAAAGGTCACCAGAGGAATTTGAAGGAATAAGAAATAGACCTGCTAAGTCTCCCCTAAATGACTACAGTTACTTCATATCCTTTTTATCCAATCCCATTTTTCCATGACTTTCCACTCTTCATCAAACCTAGCATAAAAATGGTCAGGTTTCACCACTTCTCTGGATATTTCTTTCCTTATGAAGGTCTTCCATGTCACATAAAACTTAAATAGATTTGTAGGCTTTTCTCTTGTCAATCTGTCTTTTGTTACAAGCCAAGAAAAGCAGAAGGAAAAGATAGCTTCCTCCCCCTCGGTAGCAAACTGGCCATTGCAAAGCCCACACTGATGTCTTGTGACTGAAATGTATGTTTATTTCAAGATAAAAAAATTTTTTTCTACTCTGACCATTGCTCTAATCTAGCTTTGATCATGGCGTTTTGTTCAAGTCACATTAAATGAGGGCACGAGATTTTTATGTTTATCAAACAATAATGTGTTTGATAAATACATCGCAAGGACCAACATCTACGTGTGGATAAAAGGATGGAGAGGCACAGTGATTTCTTCCCCCAATTATAACTGTGGGAAGCCCTGGTTCACTGCTGGCTGAAGACTTAAATAATAAACTGCGCTGGTTTGTTGAAAAAATGAATTTGAAAGAGGTTAAGGTGCACCATTCAATGGCAATCTTGAATTTTTACCTCCGGCTCAGCACACAGCTTCAAGGGATATGACCAGAGCATTGTCCTGGCCTTGGTCACCTTTTTTCTGCATCTTTGCCATTTCTGCCCAGGCTACTTATACTTGCTCTTCTTCCACGCTAATTGTGCCACAACTTAATATTCTGATTGAATTAATTTTTCTTACATTATGGATGAGGCTTAACATTTCTGGGAGGCATTTGCATTTTCCAAAGAGGTTTATTTACAGAAGCCAATTTCAAGCTGGTGAGTGTTGCCAGGGAAATGACTTTGACTCATCATGTTTCTTTACTCCTTTCTTCCCCCATTCATCAGCCCACAACTACTTATGAGGCATTTATTGTGGGTCAGGCACTGTTCTAGGTGCTAAAGATGCAACAGGTCAACAGGTAAAGACAGTCCTTGGAGGGTCTGCACTCTAGGTGGGAAGACAGACAATACTAAGCAAATAAAGGTAATTTCAAGCGTCGATAAGTATGACAGAGGAGGTAAAGGAAGGCTGTGTGGTGCCGAGTGAATGGGGGATGGAGCAGTGTTTTAGCCAAGCTCGTAGAAGGCACGAACCCCAAGTGATGACAAGGAGGATGGCGGAAACATCTGGGAGAATAGTTTTCCACGCCCAGAGAACAAATGCAAAGACTCTGGCAAGTTTCAGAGAAAGAAATAAGACTGTGGATTTAAATACCATACATGTACTCCCAGATTCATCTCTCCAGCCTACACATGTCTCTTCAAGTCCAAATTCTTACATCCAACTTGACTCTAGTAGATATCCCAAATCTATCAGGTAAAATGGATGGATTATTCCAATCACCTCAGCAGTACTTAGGGTGTTGGCTAAGGTGCTGTAACAAAAATATTGTCCTAGCTAAGATGCCGAATGAAAAAGATGGTCGTTCAAATAAGATAGTAGCTTATTTCTCTCTAGCTAAGAGGCAGAAGGCTCTCTGTTGTGAGGTCGTCCAGGGAACTAGATTCTTTCAATTGTGTGTCTCCAGTATGCATTTAGATAATATTCTTTTTGTTGTGGTTGAAGCAGGCTTACTACCAGTCAACAGAAAAGGAGGGGGAAAAGTATAAAAGAGAGAATATGTGTAGGGAAAGGGCAGCTTCCTTTGTAAGGATGCAACCTTGATGTTGAATATATCCCTTCCACTCACATTCCATTTGTCAGGACATGGTCACATGGTCAAGTGTAGCTGCAAGGGAGTCTGGGGAAATGGAGCAGGGCAAATAAATGAAGGGAGGCATGCTATGTTGAAGAAATTAAATACGAGAACACATAGATACAAAGGGAAATCACGAATACCCTTGACAGATTAAATAATCAGCTGGATTTATGTTTACTTAGGAGAGAAGGGAAATCATTTGTAAAGGACCTTGATGTTTGTGAACGTTCATATAATGAGATGCTTTAAGAATGTCTCTCAAAATCCATAATCTTCTCAAGGGGTCCATACAAATCAACATTGTTGGATGTCCTCACTTACTTGAAAGACTTAAATTTAATATAAGGAGCAATAGCTCATATTTCTTGGAGATATGTATGCCTCTTCCTCTCTTAAAAATAGTAAACCATTCTCCAAGCCTTCCTTTACTTCCATATAAGTTAGACCTTTTAGAGCTTATAAAACTCCATGGGGGTTGATTTTTTCATATTATACCTACCAAGCAGAACTTTCCACGTATAGTTTGTACAAGCAGTTGCTAAGCCAACTAATAGTACTATATCCCAATCCACATCTCACTCCCAAGGGTATCAACAAAAGATAAGTCTTCAAATGCATTGCTAAAATGGAGACACACATTACTGCTAAAGCATTTCCCCTATTTACTGAGCTAAAACTATGTCAAACTAGAATTGGGCTTAATTTGTTGTAACCTGTTGGAAGAGATCTCATGTTGTTTTTTAGTGATCATTGCCCATTCACCTAAGTGTACACAAACCAACTTGTTTAACAATTCATAACACCAGACTGTGGATTTACGTCAAATTCACTGATGCTTGGTTTTGACAATCTATTGCTTTTCCTCCTGTGTCTTCCTCCTATTTACCATTTTTAAAAATTCCTTTTTGTCCCACCATGAAGCGATACAAACACACTACATAAAATGTGGAAATAGAGAAAACAAGAAAAACAGTCTCTTCCTAACTGAATTGCTTTTAATATTTTGGCGCATCAACTTCCAGCATTCTTCTATATATAGTCTACACATATCACAATGTTGTACGTATATGTTTTTAAATAAAATGTCCATGTTATTAGAATGTCTTCCTTCCCATCCTATAATGTAAAGATTGATGACAGTGATGTTGAAGTCACAATTACAAGTTCATGTAATCTGGGACATATTTTCCTGGGTTTAGAGCTCCGAAATGCATTTTGGACAGCTGATTGCTTATACTAGTTTCTAGCAAACCTTTCATTCCATCTTCATGATGTCCATTTTACCTTTTTCAGTGTGAATATACTTCTCTTTGGTGAGTAAGCTAGAAGAAAACCAAAAATTAAATAACTGAGCTCCCTCTTTGTGAGTTAACATTACACTCTATTTAGAACCTTCAAACATTGTAAAGTTGGATCATAAATTGAGCTAACATTTAAGGAAGGCAGCCAAACAATATGAATCCAGATCCTTCAAGATGTTTTTTGCCCTTTGTCCAAGTAATCCCATATCTACAAATAGGATCCTAAGGAAATAATTTGTTCAAAGACTTTGTTAAAGAACTCAGCTGTGGTGTTATTCATCATGGTAGAAGACACCACCTAAATGTCTAAAACACGGAGATGGTTAAAATATAGACAATGGGAGATTATGTAGTTACTTATAAAAAGGTATGCTTTTAAAGGATAAAATAATAATCTGGGAAAGCGCTTATGGTATGAAAATAAAACATAAAATTGTATGCTGAATATAATCCTGATTTTGAAATATAAAAATGCCAAAAAGACATAACTCTTTGTGGTGATGTTAGGATTTTTATTTATTCCATGTGCTTGTTTTCCAGATTGATTCAAATAATTATGTTCCTTTTCTAATGAGAAAAGGAAACATAATTCCCATATGTATGAACCATCTTGCTACCAAATAAATAGACCTCTCCTGCCTCTTCCTGTTCTGACCCCCAACCTTTGTTATCTTTGCAGCTTTTGCAATTTTTATCTTATCCTGCACTCGGCTGAGGTCCTGACATTTCGCAGACTCAGTTTATGCTGCGTATGAATTCATTCCGTGTAATATTCCCCTTCTTCTGTCCTTTTTTATCTTTATTTTTTAACATGGTCTTTTTATGTCTGAGCTCATCAGAGAACTTGGGAGGTCATAGCAGCTCCCTGGGCCACCTTTGCCTTGTCCTCTACATCAGATCGTTAGGGAAAGCATTTCCAGCATGTTGTCCTCAGGCCTCATCTGTTAACCCTTATTCCCATTTAGAATCTCTGGTGATGAGAACATACAGATCTTATATTTGGATTTCTTTCAATATGTGTTTCTAAATAAAGTATGGCACCTGTGTGTAGGGTCCCAGTGTCCTCTTCTTTGTGTTCCAAAGTGTCATGGCTTTTGTTTTGTTTTGTTTTGGTTTTTTTTGCCCTAACTTGGGACTTCACATGAAGCAGGAAAGGGGAGAGAGTTGAGATCTGACACTTGACCCACACATCAGGACTGGCTGGAGGGCTGAATCCAGTGAGCCAGCTGAGAGGCAGACTCTGGAGGGACTGGCCTGAGTTTCTAGTAATCACTAGACATTACTTGGGTGAAATGATGACTAATGAATCTTAGAGGAAACATCTCTAGTATTTTCTACAAATATGAATTCCAGGAGCAGGGGAGTCCAATGTTTGGTAAATAGCTCCTGGAAATGCTCATTTAACATGTGTGAATTACATCCCTACTTTTGTGTTTGTGGATTTCCATACGGACATACCTTTTTTCTCTAAATGTGAAAATAGATTATCTGTCTCATCTGGTGATAAGATTTTAAAAATCAGTAAAAACAAAATAAAACAAAAATCTGATTATTAAAAAAAATAAGAAAGTGAAATACCCATATTCCACCACCTAGAGATAACTACCATTCACATTTTGCAGCAGAGTATGGAAAGTAATTCTTTCTTTTGGTCTTTTGGTCTTTATTTTTTCTAGTAATGAGTACCAATTCACTGAGTCTCATTGAAATCTGTAAGTTTTTTTGTGCCTTTGTGCAGGACCTTCTGGTACTTGAGCATAAGACATCTGACGCATTGATATTCATGCGAAGAAGAATGTTAATGACAGCTAAATTTTATCAAGCACTCAGTTTAAACCAGGCACTTTGTAAGTACTCTGCATGCATTCTGATTTAATTCTGACAACAAGGATGTGAAGTAGGTTTTATTTTCACCCCCACTTTAGAGATTAAAGCTTGACCATAGGATGGTACTTGCCCAAGATACCGCAGAGTCAGGACTCAAAACTCGAGTGTACCATGATTAAAGC
Source organism: Camelus ferus (assembly GCF_009834535.1). Lineage (NCBI taxonomy): Eukaryota > Metazoa > Chordata > Mammalia > Artiodactyla > Camelidae > Camelus > Camelus ferus. The sequence goes on along the minus strand of NC_045711.1, from coordinate 31,024,760 downwards.
CACTGTCCGTCATCAGGACACCACACTCCCTCCAGGGTGGTGGGCTTGTCCTCCTTCCCTGATAGAGATCCTATGAAGAGCCAGTAAATATGTTCCTTTTCTCTGTTTGGTTCACATTCTTCTCCATAGACTCTGTATCCCAACTCCGGGCACTTTTCAGATCCAGTTGAAAACCTGGGCATCTGGGTTGATGCATCCTCCCAGCAAAATCCCCTCCAGCTGCTGAGTAATGTCCTCAGTTCTTTGATGGAATTCCATTCTTCTGGCATCTCAGGCCATGATTTGGGAAATAAAATCCTTCCCTCCAGCTCATGCTTCAGGAGAGCAGCGCATCTTCTGAGTCATCACGGCCAGGTGTACACGTGGTCGATTTCATACAGCTCATTTCATAAAAGTGGCTCCCACTCACTAACAGCACAGAATGCAAGGCTGGTTTGGAAAGTGAGAATGGAAGATGAGTTCAGTTTGAGGTGTACTAGGGTCTTTCTTTTTTCAACCCCTTTCTCTCCCACACTGCCCCCTTTCCCCAATCGGTCTTCCATGCTGCTGCCAAGATTCTTTCTGAGATACAAACTTGACTTGGGTCCTCCCTTCCCCTCCCTTCAGAATTAGTTCAAACTCTTAAACATAGCATATGAGAGCTTTCATCATCCAGACCCTACCCCTTCTCCTGTCTCATTTCCCACTATCCCTCACTTCCCACTATTCCCAGAAATATTCTGCTCCAGAAACATCCTGTGTTGCAGCTGTTGGGGATACATCATGTCGTTTGATGCCTCCTTGCTCTGATGACTACCTGGAATATCTTCATCCTTAACTACTGTACCCCAGTCCACCTCACTCCCTCTGAACCGCTAAGCTTAAGATTCTTTAAGACATAATCCAAATGAAATATCCTCTCTGAAATTTCTGCAGGTGCTTCTAAAAAAAAATAAGTATCTTAGACTTTATTATTTCATTTGTAGCACTGTGTCCCGGTCCTAGTAAACCGTGAACTCCTTACAGGCAACAATCACGTCTTGCGTATTTCTGAAATTCCAGTGTCAACCGCCAAGTATAGCTTAACAGGGGCTTAGGAAATGTTTGTAAAAGAATGAATGAATTTGTGGAATCCAGGAAGTAATTCACGAGAGATCAAGGAATCACACACTGTGGAATGTATAAAAAAGGTAATCTCACATTGGTAAGGGAGAGAATTATGTGGTAGAACCTTATCAGCTGAACTTAACTTAGGTAAATATTCACATGCTGACTCAATGGGTCTTAATCCTCACTGTGATCATGATTACCTGAGGACCTTAAAAAAGTCCAATGCCTGGATCCTACCCCCCGAAATTCTGTTCAATTTTTCTATTTTTCTATTTTTTAAAAAAACAGTCTGGGAGATTATGCTCTGCAGCCAAGGTTAAGAATAACTGCTCTAGACCGACATAGAAATTGCAGTGTATAAACTTAGTAGTTTCTTCAAGGTAAAAACTGTTTGTATGCAGGAGATCCCAGAATTCACACAAAGATGTCTCAGTGCTGACTTAGGCTGCCTGTGCATTTCTCGACACATGTAAGCATGCCCATTAAGTCCTGTGACATGCTCCCTTATCCCCTCTGCAATGTGTTCATAGTTCCTGATAGGTTTTGCTATGCTAGGAGCAGAGGCACTTGCATCTTCCCACTGAGAGCCTGTTGGTGGATACTGGCTAGAATCCCAGCCCAGAAAGAGACAGCATTCAAAGTGTTTTTGTTTTTTTTTAAATCTAAACTGTTGCTAAATGTTTAATGTTATGGTCAAAGTCTCTGCTTGTGAAGTAAATAAGAAAGTGTTTGAACATGTGATGCAATGTGATCTCAGGATACACAACCTTGGACTCTGAATCTCTATAGTTTAATTTACAAAGTAGAGTAGGAAAAGATAAAGTCATTAAGAATTTTTTCCCTTTTTTCAAATTGTACTATAGTTGATGTGTGATATTATGTTAGGTTCAGATGTACTTCATAGTGATTTGACATTTGCATACATTACAAAATGGTCATCACTATAAGTCTAGTAAACACCTGTCTTCATACAAAGTTATTACAATATTGTTGCCATATTCCTTATGCTGTATCCCTGTGGTTTATTTATTTTATAACTGGGGATCTGTACTTCTTAATCTCCTTCACCTATTTCATACCCTCCTTGTCGAAGTCATTAAGAATTTTAAGTACAAGGTCTTATGTTCCTTGCAAAACAAATGTCATATATTCTTCAACCTAAGTGTCTATGTGGCTGTGTATCCCTGTTCATAGTTAGTAAAATGTAATATGCTAAGTGCAACATTAAATCCAAGGACTGGCTACTCTTTAGTGATGATTATAAACCCAACAATGCAAAACAGGCACTTGATTTGTCAAAATTTTGTTTTAATGGTTTTTCCATTTGCGCTGCCAAATTAAACGTTAATGGCAAGCTTAAATGTGTGTTTAAAATGTCATTTAACGTCGATTATCAGCCAGCTCTTTGGTTATTATATTACTAAGTTGTTATTGGAGTGTGAGCTGAACCATATGGAGAGGAAGACAGATCAGACTACACATCAGACACATGGTGCTAAAGCGATATGGAAAAATACATCACAGACTGGAAGGTGAGTGATTGCCTCTCATCTTAAGGCTCATCATGAAGGCTTTTCATTAGACCCATGTGTGTTTTTATAGGAGTTTTGGGGACATCTTGTAATTTTCAGACATTTCAAGTGTCAAGGCACTCAGGACTAACAATAATTATAACTTATTAATTGTGCAGATTACCATCCATCATGTTTGCATTTAATTATACAAACAAGGGAAAATTTTACTAGCCAAAAAAAAAAAAAAAAGCCACAAACACGTGACTCCCCTCAAAACCTGTCAAACTAAGTTTTACTTTGCTGTTTCTTCATTTTCCTGATAGTATTATTTTTGCATTGTTTTCTAAAGTTCAGTAGCTGGCAAATAGGAGCTGGTTGTCCATGATCCTGTCCCTCTTCCTCTGTCTAGCTCAGATCTTAATTATATAGAGCAACTTGGTCCCTCTTTATTACCTTTTTTCTCTTCTCCGCCCATCGAGGAAATTCTCCATGATAAAGCAGAGCCTGTGAGCGATCTAGCAAGCACAAACCCTTCTCCTTAGGAGGGGGAGGTGGAGTGTATGCTTGTGTGGGCATCTATGTGAAGACTGTGATGTAATTGCAAGGGGGGAGGACCACCCTGATTTTATGTTCGAGGCAGTACACTGTTCTCCTCATCACAGAACATAGCATTCATTAGGAACATCATTTCAGCATCACTGTCTGACAAGAACACTTCTCAAACTGATGTGCCTCAAGGAACTTTAGACCTATGGATATAAAGCACCCCCCACAAATGAGAACAAGCAAAGACTATTCATTTAGAGCTTGCTATAGGGAGTCAGCCATCATCGTTTGTGTTTGGCAGAGACTCAAAATCAGTTAAAGCCGTGGGAAGACTTTATGGTGGACAAAAGGGAACGGCTTCAGGTATGCCCTGATTGGAGGCTGTTAGTCTGGGGAAGCTGGAGGTGGAATACCTAGAAGCCAGGCATCCTGTGTGAGTGATTAGAGGAACATATTTGGTTTCCTCTGGTTGGTGCTAAGTTTGGCTATTGCTACAGAGACTGTGATTTGGCTTCCTGGACTGGTTGCTACAGAGATTGCAGGTCAGAGTTCTGTTTTTATACCTTGTCTGGCCATTGTCTCTTTGCATATTCAGTCCCTTAGAGCAAATGCTGTGTAGGAGAAGTCCAGGGTCACGGATGGTCCGCTCTGAGCCCTCCCAAGCAGCTTCACCAGCATTGGCCCATCCTCTCTGACTTAACATCTTTTCTTCTTTGAGTCCAAACTTGTAATTTCACATCAACTTTCCAACCTCTCAAACAGATTTGGAAATCTATCTAGACAGATCTAAAGAAGTATTAAGAATAGATGAGCAGGACTTTGGGTTGATTTGGTGTGAGAGAAGACTGAGGATTCAAGCGTAGCTCCTGCAGCTACCAGGAAGGTCGTGTTGCTCCCTGCAGGTAAAAAAGGGATTGGGAACAAATAGTCATTTTATAAGAGAAGATGATGAGCTCAGTTTTTTAGGCATTATAATTTTAGACGCCTCTGTGAAGATGTTCTTTAGAATCATCCATCTGGGACCTGGAAAGTGATTTTGAAGGTGTGGAGACAGAAACCCTGAGAGTAAGTGATGATCCTCAGTTTACAGTTCAAGGCTGTGGGTGGAGCAGGCACTTGAGTCTTTAGGTGTTCCATCCACGCCGTACACAAAACAAAGGATGGAGAGTAAGAGGTCTGGACTAGAGACGCAGCAATCTGGAATCACCAGGATCCTATCAGAGGCAAGAATGAGCAGTCTTATGCCATTAGCATAAATGTCACAAAGAGAGAAGCCATCGGCCAAAGATTTCACAACAGACCCACTAAAGTGAAAAGTAAATGATTAAAGAATGTTGGTCTCAAGTTCCTTTCACATCATGATACTTTATCTTCTATTTGCAGAGATAAAAGTACATCCCCCAAAAGGTTAATATTTAAGCACCTTAATATTTACACGTCTCTTTTTAGGAGAGGAAAGCTACTGTGGTTGTGTCTGTGTGCAGCACCCACAATGATTTCCCCAGTGCTCATCTTGTTCTCGAGTTTTCTCTGCCATGTTGCTATCGCAGGACGAAGTAAGTACTCTTTGCTTTTGGAAAAAAAATCATTAATATATCCAAGCCCCTCTTATATGCCAGAGATCCATAATGCTTACTTATTCCCTTTAGGGTGGATGCTGGCGAGACTGGGCTGATGGTTATTCTTTAATTTTGCCATGCTTAAAGCGTCTCCATAAGATAGTTAGCTAGTTTAGGCCTCAGTGTAGTGACCTGTGAAATAAGGAGCACCAGCACCCCTCATGGGGGGAAGTGTAGCTCAGTGGTAGGGTGCATGCCTAGCAGGCATGAGGTCCTGGGTTCAATCCCCAGCATCTCCATTAAAAATAAATCAATAAACCAAATTACCACCCCCACCCCCTAAAAAAAAAAGTAAAGAAGGAAATAGTATGCTTCAAACATCAGTGAGGAGATTGGACGAGATATTGCATATAGCAAGTATTTGGTACAGAACTCAGCATACTTATTATTGGTAGCATGAAATATTTTTCATTTGTGTGTGCTAGCTGAGCCTAGAAATGCAAATATAGGTTTCTTCACCAACTGCTCTGTGCTCTGTTTCAGCCTGTCCCAAGCCGGATGAATTACCATTTGCCACCGTCGTTCCATTAAAACAGTCCTATCTGCCGGGGGAGGAGATAGTGTACTCCTGCCAGCCGGGCTATCAGTCCCGCGGAGTGGTGCGGCGGTTCACCTGCCCGCTCACAGGGCTGTGGCCCGTCAACACGCTGAGATGCTTACGTAGGTCCAGTCCGTCTCTCACATCCTCCCCCTCCTTCGAATTCCGGCCGTCTTGGGGGTACACAAAGTCAGCAGAGCTGCCAGGAAACAGGAAGGCCTGGGGGCTTTCCATGGGAGAAGAGAGCAAGGGTGACAAGGGCCGTTTAGAGAAGAGGGGACAAGCATAGGCTGGAACTAGGGGGGATTTTAAAAAGAGACTTGGTATGGTAAAAGGAGAGGGGATCACTGCAGACGTGAAAAGGGACGTGGAGATTACATTACAAATTATACTTATAATAAAGTAGAAATTATTAATCATGTACAGTAATATTATATATAATTATATACCATCTGTAATACAGCAACAATTATGTGTATATATATTATATATATGAATTTATGGTAGTTGGTTTTATTTATTCTTTGGAACATGGTCTGTGACGTCATGCTGGCGTTATTTTTTTATGGTTGACTGTTGAGCAATCAACTAGAGAGAATTTCAGGCAATTTTAGGTAAAAGTCAAGCAGTAAAAATAATTATATGAACTTAACTGAGCTCTGGTTATTTTAGTTGGATGGGCATTGCCATTTGTGAAAACAATACATGTTCCTACAAGTGATTTTAATATGCTTTTTGATTTAAAAAAGACAAAACATTAAAAAAATTTTTTTATTGAAGTATAGGTGATTTACAATGCTGTGTTAGTTTCTGGTGTACAGCATAGTGATTCAGTTATACATATATATTCTTTTTCATATTCTTTTTCATTATAGGTTACTACAAAATATTGACTAAGTTCCCTGTGCTATACAGTAGGACATTGTTAAAACATAATTTTTAATGAAAAACTACTGTAACATCATTAGGGAAAATTTTTCTTTAAATCATTTGCCGTAACTTTGAAACACTAACAACTTCATTTTTCAAGCTTTCCATATGTATGTTTTCATCATTGCAGAGAGTCGATACCATTTTGTGTTTTTCTGTTTTCACTAACATTGGAAACATCGGCTGTGTCTCTGTGATCTTCATAATTCATATTTTATTGGCTGTCTTATAGGTCAGCTGGATTTACCATTTACTTACCATTTATTAAAATAATACCATGACAGCAAACATTTAGACTGTTTGATTTTTAATATTAAAAATAACAATATAATGAACAGCCTAGTGCACAGATCTTTTGACTTATTTTGAGTTATTTTCTTGGGATGGTTACCAGTAGAGTTACTGGAATGAAGGACAGAAATGAGTTTATATATTTTTATTTTAATAGGAAGTTCTGTAACTAGAAATTGACCTTTTTTACCTTTAAATCACAGCCAGAGTATGTCCTTTTGCTGGAATCTTAGAAAACGGAGCTGTACGCTATACAACTTTTGAATATCCCAACACGATCAGTTTTACTTGCAACACCGGGTAAGGACTTCTAGCCAACAGATGCAGCACGTTTCTGCACCGTTAAGCTAAACATCAAGACTGGTCCATATTTCATTTCTACATTTAGGTGGGACTTGCTGAACACAAATCACTGAATATACATACACAGAGGCATTGAGGGGGGTGGGTATGAGCTGGAGGCTGTAACAACTGTGAAATATGAAGTCAGTGCTATATTTAATTTTTCTGCTCCTGATTACTTATTGGAGGAGAATGTTGAAATTATTGAACCAGGGTGATAATCCTTGATAGTCCCTGGGCCAATCTTAGCACGAGGGTTAAAACACTTTAGTAATTGGACTTGGGCTTTGGTTATGAGGCTAATTTGATTGACTGACCTGGTAGTGTCTAGAAGAGAAATCTATGGAGAGGGCTGGGATTGTGATGATGTAGAACGTTATTGCTCTTACTCCTCACCTAATGCAGTACAAAATCCCTAGGAAGAAAGCACTTTTGGTTGGTCATATAGCTCAGCTGCCTTGTGAGCAAATACGCCATCACTGTCGATAGCACACTGGCTGTCGAGTAGGGCAAAATGTTACTGAGGACCCTTGTTTGCAATTAGAGATTAAGAAATACTGTGTGTGAAAGAGAAATGCAGTCCTTTCATCTGAAACACCAATTTACTGGCAGGCTTCATGCTGAATGACCTTGAACAAAATTGGCTTCAAGGACAATGTTACATCCGCAGTAGAAATAGACTGCATCGTTTTCACACGTTCAGGTCAGCAGGCTACAGACAATAAATAATAGAGATCACTCAGTTTGATTCACTTTTGTGATCCTGAAAAAGAGGTGGTTCTTTGCTTGAAGCAGATAACCTGACCAGCTGGTTAGAGCTGAGGGATTTGGGGTTTTGGCCTCTACACCCATCATCTCTGGAACACTCTCATTCTTCAGCAGTTCACCTGCAGCACTAGGCTGGGAGACTTGATGAGCCTCAGAGAAAAGTTAAGCTTCTCAGGAAACAGTATTATAAGATGGAAAAGAAGCCAATAGCATTCATCTGAAGCAATGCTCAATGGAAAAGACATCTGAGATGCCATTGATGGATTATTTTATTATTTAATGGATTAAATGTTTCCTTTGCAGGTTTTATCTGAAAGGAGCTAATTCCGCTAAATGCACTGAGGAAGGAAAATGGAGTCCGGACCTTCCTGTCTGCGCTCGTGAGTCTGTGGGTCTCACTTATAGGGAAGGTAACCAGTTGGTTTGCCTGGGAGTTTCCAGGTTTTCACTCTAAGTTCTACACCCTGGAAACCCCTCAGTCCCAGCTCAGTGGGATGGTTGGTCACCTTTGGGGGACTGTTCATCCTGATATCTTACTCTAGAAGATGAAACGACCACTTTGGAATGATAAACCCTAACCCTAACCTTAACCGTACACTAACCTAACACTAACATTGAAACTCCAGGTTAATTAGATCAGGTTGACAGCCCACTACTGAGTCTCCATGTGAAGTTACTTGTAAAAGCTCTGTCAACACAGTTACAAAAGCAGGAGTTATTCAGAAGGAGCGAACAAACCTGAGCTAGCACCAAGAGGTCACTCAGATGTCACAAATGACTTGTACCAAGCTGCTGTCATCAGCAATTATTGCAGGATGGTGCCTCAGCCAAGTCCTTCACCAAGTCTGACTTCCAGACACATCTTCCAAGGTAGCATCTGGATCAGAGACATACAGTAACCTAAGCATTGTGGTCCTGTAACAGGCAAATTAGTGGTGGCAAGACTGAAATTTACTACTTTTTTAGCTTTTTGACCGGTTCGGACATCTGATTTTCAGATCATATTTTCTTACTTGGCTTCTGTTGACTGTTTTTAACCTGGCATTTGATCAAATTTTGCATTTTCTCAAATAAATCTTTGGATTTTTCCCCCTTTCTGTAAAGAGTATATTTGAAAGTCTCAACTATTTTCATAAAAATGATTGTTCTTTCTTTCTTCAGCTATAACCTGCCCTCCACCATCCATACCTAAGTTTGCAAAACTTAGTGCTTATAAGCCATTGGCTGGAAACAACTCCCTCTATGGAGGCAAGGCAGTCTTTGAATGCTTGCCACACCATGCAATGTTTGGAAATGACACGGTTACCTGCACGCAACATGGAAATTGGACTGAACTACCAGAATGTAGGGGTAAGTGCCTTGATGAGACAAAACAATCATGGTTGTGTGGAATCTCTTTTTTGAAAAGGACTGAAAATTCTAGTATCATGGAGTGTTTCAAATGACCTCATTCAATGAGTATTTCTTGGCATGTATCATGTGCCAGGTAGTGTGCGAACCACTGGGGATACCAGATGACCTCAGGAAAATGATAGCTAATGCAATGAACTACCTGGAGCTGCCTGGGAAATCTTCCCAGAGGAAGGTCTTAGAGGAGGAGTAGAGAATGAGGGAAAGGCATGCCACTGAAGGGCACAGGCTGGGGAAAGTCAGGGGGGCATGAAAGAACAAGGTGTGTGCATGGATGTCTGAATATTATGGTGAGGATGGTAAAGAGAAGCCTGGAGTAAATTGGGGAGTCCTAAGTGATAAAGGTGAAAATTGAGTTGCAGTCAAATTGGTATAAGCTTTTATCGTCTTTCCCTAAAGTTAGGAATCATAAGAATATTTGATTTAAAAATATGTATGAAAATCTTTCTCCTTTAATTTGACCTATTATTACCATCTTTGAATTTGTCAACTACATAACAAGTAGACAAATCATAGAGTTTATCATGCACATGAGGAGTTATACCAAAGACTGTTAACACCTCCTCTAGTGGATGGATAGACAGATATCTATTGAATATTTTAAACACAAGTGCTTTCCAGCATAGGGAAACTACCAATAATAATATCTAGAAACCTTTCGGAGGACTTAACTCTGGGCCAGGCACAGGTCTCTTGCTGTATATGTGCCATCTCATTTAACTCTCCCAAGTCTTCAGCGGTGGGTTTTTCTTTTTTTTAACCATTCACATAAATACATCAGCCGTCAGCATGTTGTGACATTCTCTCTCTCTTTCTTTCTCTCTCTAAAAACATACTTTTTTTCCCTGAACCATTTGAAAATAAATTTTACGCATCATGACACTTACACATGAATATTTCAACAGCATGAATGTCCCAAGAACAAGGACCTTCTCCTATGTTATCACTGTAGCCAAGACATTTAACATGTTTTGAATTATTAGCCATAACAATTTAAGCAATTATAGCATATACAAATAACAATATTTCTTTCATATGCAAATTGCCTCAATCCATCCAGAAGTATCCTTCATACGTATGTTTACTTTTATGTGAGATCTAATCAAGAATCACACATTCCATTTAGATGTCATACCTCTTTAGTCTCCTTTAATGAAGAATGAGTCCCTGCCTTTTCAGTTGTCTTTCAGTGACATTTTTGAAGAGTACAGGTCAGTTGTCTTGTAGAATGTTCCATAATCTGAATTTGATTGCTTATTTACTCATGATTAGACTCAAGTTAAACAATTTCATTAAAAATGCATTCCGTCTCATCAGAAGGCACACAGTGTCAGCCCATCCCTGGTCATGCTGAATTTAATCTCTTGGTCAGGTGGGCTATGCTGGTATCTTCTCTTGGTAAAGGCATCCCGTCCTCTTTGGAATTAATAAGCAACCTGCGGGTGATACTTTGAGATTGTGAGAATACCCACTTTCTAGCAGTCTTTTTAGCATCCATTGATAATCAGTGACTCGGTCAATTAAGACATCGGTGGTTACAAAACAGTGGTTTTCTAATTTTATCTTTCCATCTATATTAATCAGCTGGAATTCTTCTATAGAGAAGAGTTTTTCTTCCATGGAAACTATTTCTTTTTAGTATTATTGTAAACTTATGGATTCTTTTACATTCAATTTGTGGAAGAGCCAAAACTGATCCAAGCAGTCCCACTTGGGACTTTGTCCTCTTTAATTACCTCATTAGACTACCAAGCAAGAGCTCTCTGCTCCTGCCTCTAGCCCTGCTTTCTTGTACCGGGGTAAATGGATTTGGGGCTCTGCTGCTGAGGATCTTAAGAAGGCCAGGGGGCAGCACCATTTTTTTCCTTTCTGTTTTATGCTGGCTTCTTGTGTAGTCTGAAGACAATCATAAGAATTAGATTCATCATTTAAAATCCAAACAATGGTGTTCTAGTGTGCATGGAGGGAGCCTTTGTGTTTTAATTTCATGGTCTGTTGATTGAAAGAGACAAACTTTTTCTTTCAAACCCACCATCTTAGACTGTGTGGAGATGAAATTTGCAATAAATAATACTGCATGATTATGTGAATGCCCAAAGAACTTGGTGACTCATTACTTTACTTTCAAAGTGTTGTTGTTTCTATTTTAGTATCCAAGGTCCCATAAGTATAAGATAACTGGGACAGAATTAAGCGCCAGGGTACCCCGAAATTGCATTCTAGTCCCAGGAATACCCAGTGATTCAATGGTGTAATAGAGACAGGACTGTAACTGTTTCATAACCACTGGGTCACACTGCTATTTATACTAATACGTCTTATTGCATAAACTTTTTAGAAGTAAAATGCCCATTCCCATCAAGACCAGACAATGGATTTGTGAACTATCCTGCACAGCAAGTACTTTATTACAAGGATAAAGCCACGTATGGTTGCCATGATACATACACCCTGGATGGACCAGAAGAAGTAGAATGTAACAAATTCGGAAACTGGTCAGCACACCCAAGTTGTAAAGGTACGAAATACGGGTCTTAAACCATCTCCGAATTTATCCAAGGAATCACCTTTCCTTGCCATTTTCTTGTTCCAATCATTTTCCACTTCGTTTCTCAGACTTGCTTCACAACTGTTGGCATGTGAAAGTTCTGGGATTTATATGTGCATGGGGAAGCTTCATGCATAGTGAGCTTATTTGAGATTAAACTGAATAAAAGAAATTTTAAGCACAAATGTTGTAAGCACTGGTAATATGGTGGAAGGCTGTGCGGGCTTCTGTAATAAAGTCTGTCCACGAGCATCCTTTCTTTGCTTTGTTCTAGTCAAGACTCCTCTCGTGGCAAAAACCAACCACACTTTCAAGCTAGTTCCAGGAGATGGGGGCTAATTACAAATGTGCAACAGGCAATCACATGGACATTGAAGATGAGGAAATGAAACACAGCTGGTCCTCCTGAGGACTGGCACTGAAAGGCGGGAACTATTGCTACTCTTTCTGAATATCATTGGCCTCACGATCTCTCTCATATCTCTGTGCTTCTCTGCTTACTCTCCTTGAACTTGGCTTAATTCTACACCACTACCTCTCAACTAAAGGATTCATCATCACTCACTGGCATCTTTTCCCTGAGATGCTGGTTGCTTTTGAGTTGGGTGTCTATCTGTGATCTGGTCAGTGCCGTGCTTTTACAAAAAACAACCACCTTGCACTACACTGGTGCTCAGGTTGCTGTCGGCTGGACTGTTTAAATAGCAAACGAAATTAGGCACTAGAGGCAAAATGACGTATAACTAGTTCAGGGTCCCCTAGAAGCAGAGCCTGAGCCAGGGATTCAAGTACCATTGATTTATTAAGTGAGTGTTTTGGGAGAAAGAGAGTGAGGCAGGTAGGATGGAGAAGGGCACTGGTTCTCAGACTTCACTGTGCATCAGAGTCCCCTGGGGGGCTTGTTTAAACAGAGTTTCTGATTCGCTGGATCTAGGCTAGGACCTGAGAATTAGAATTTCTACCAAGTTCCTAGGTGATGCCAATGTTGCTGACCCAAGGACCATGTTTTGAACAAGTATGTGATCTCAGCTAGAGTCTAGCTTCAATTTAATCCCCTGGGAGCTCTGGATCATGAATTTTACCCCAAAGTAGATCCCATAGAGAGGCTAGGGGACCTGCTCATTTTTATCCCTGTCAATCAGACATAGGCTGTGGGCTGCTCCCTTCCCTGACCCTGGAATTGTGGGCTGATGTGCATCCTCTCCTGGGAGCAGTGTCTCCCTTATGGCTGAAGGCAAATTTTCAGAGAAAGGAGCATTTGTGAGCTGTTAACAGCCAACGCTCACAGTGGCTAGTAGATGGATGCACTCACTCAATAAATGGGATCAGAGTGGGGCAGGGGAGGCTTACAGAAAATGGCAGTGTCTGATGGGGAGTTTTCACTGAAGTCTAGAATCTCATGCTTCTGCGTTGACATTCCTTTGTGGCTACTATATTGGGGAAGAAAGATGATCTTGGAAGCCATGGTTAATGGTTCTATGGATAAATGACTGCAGTTAACAATGATACTGATGTTATTGACTTTTGCATTCTTAGAAGCAATTTGTTTCAGGTCTGCTCATCTACGGGTTCAAATGCTTAGGAAAGAGGAAATGAACTCTTAAGTTTTGACTACAAACATTGTCTCTTCCAGCATCTTGTAAATTATCTGTTAAAAGAGCTACTGTGATATTTGAAGGAGAGAGAGTAACTCTCCAACAAAAATTTAAGGATGGAATGCTGCATGGCCAAAAAATTTCTTTCTTCTGCAAAAATAAGGAAAAGAAGTGTAGCTATACAGAGGATGCAGAGTGCATAGACGGCACCATTGAGATCCCCAAATGCTTCAAGGGTGAGTTTCAACGCTGGAACTTTTAGCGAGCACTTCTGCTTGCCCTTTACCATTTTCAGTTCTTTTATTACATAATGACTAAAAGAAGCCATGTCAATTTGGCCACTGGATTTTTTAAAAGAGTGGGGCAGGAGGAAACAGCAAAATGAAGCAGTAAGCTGCATTCAGTTTCTCCACTTTCTCTTCCAATTCTTTTTCTTAAAACTCAGGGTTTTAGGGTTTTTTTGTTTTGTTTTGTTTTTCTTAATGGAGGCACTGGGGATTGAACCCAGGAACTCATGCATGCCAAGCATGTGCTCTACAGTTGAGCTATACCCAGACCCTTAGGGTTGAGGTTTTATTTGAATGAATGTTGAGGTGAATTATGCCATCTTGTGTAATTCCAGATTATGCTTGAATAATAATAATAATTATTATAATAGTAATAGTAATAATAATAATATTGAATGGAATATCAAATCATAATACCTCTTAGTTCCAAATGATAAAGAACTAACTCCAAATTACACATTAACTTATGTCAACGGTAATTGGTTTATAGATCTTCGAACATTTTTTCCTTCCTCCAGCAATTTCTAGTGTTTGAAAAGTACCCATTAGAGCAAAGTATTCATTAGAGCAAAATATTTTAAAGAAGAAGATACTGTGTTTGTGTGAGACAAAGAATGTATAATGGTCAACATTTAAACCTTTTAAGGTGTCAGGTTTCAGGTTTAAATATGCTTGTTGCTGTGAGGGAAGAGCTCCCGGAGGCTGAAGCTGTTGCTGCCTCTAGGTTTAGAAATGCTTCAAGAATGTTGACAGCCCTGTATCAGCAGGCTGGTAGAGGGAAGAGCTGGGAGTAGATTAGAGAAGAGAGGGTTCTAAGAAGTGGCCAGCTTGAAAGAATGATGGGAATGATAACTAGCAAACAGTACCCACCTCACAGGTTTTATGACTAGAAATATTATCCATGACTTGGATTAAGTGCTCAGTGATAATGATAACGGTTACTATCATTATAATTTCAAATTGCTAGAAATGCACTGGATAAATTGTTATTGTTCGAAATATAGCAGAGCCCTGGTGAGATGTTCAGTACTAAAAGTGACAAAGCACAAGAATCCTAGAACATATCAGCAGAAAAAATATTAGCAGAGGATAATTTAAAAAACCAAACAGAGCTTTGTTAATGTATTTCTCTGGGCTGCTCTCTTTTTGAGTCTTCTGGCAGAGGCAGCACTGTTAGTGCATTGTGGAATAAATAAAGGGCCGATACGGGGTTTTTTCCTTTTAATCTTAACTGTCAGAATTATATAGAACTTTTTATTTTCTCTTTGGAAACAAGTGCCTTATCATTTCCCCGATGCTTTCTTGAATCTCTTAAACCTCACACTAAACGGTTTTGTTCATGTTATTAGATTTATTCTACCCATTTGTAAAATATATTCGATTTGGCTTAGCTATTTAACACATTTAAGAAATGACTTGTTTCTCTCAGAATGTTTTATCTTTTTCTCCCCAAACAGAGCACAGTTCTTTGGCTTTCTGGAAAACGGATGCATCAGATGTAAAGCCATGCTAAGCTGGTTTTCAGATTCAAAATTAAATGTCATACTTGTATGTGTTTGTCCAAGGCACCTAATGGAACGGGAAAAATAAAGTGACTGAATTTATTGTGTCGGTCATCGCAGTGTTACTCCCCATGGCAGCTTACTTTTAGTTATATTACCTGGTTAAGAAGCCCAAATATTTGGAACATTGTCGTTGATGTTCCAAATCTGTGTTCATTGCTATGGACATTCAGTGTTCATTGCTATGGACATTCAGTGTTCATTGCTATGTTCATTGGCTATGAAATGGGAAGTGTGAACAATTACCTGGGTAACCCCAGTTCGCCCCCTCCCTAATTCTCCTCTTAAGTGCTTTCACCTAAAGCAACTGCAATATTTTTCATAGAATGGTCCGAAGACCCTTGCATCAGTATCACCTGATACTTATTACAGAGGAAAAAATACTGTGTCCTAGAATTTCCAAGGATGGCCCCCCAAATGTGCATTTTATGACAAAGCCCCCAGATAGTTATTTGCATTCTTAAGTTTGAGAAGCATAACCATAGAGGAATGCATAGACGCCTAGGTCAGTAGAACTGGATCTGAACTCTTAATGTTTGGTTTACATAATGCCTAAAAAAATCTTCCCTTACCTGTGAAATTCTAGGATCCATCACTGACATTGCTCCTTTGTTTATATTCAACTTCCTTGCTCTTTTCTCCTTCCGTAGCACATGCTGGCAAACCCCACCCCAGACTCTAGCTGCCTTTCCTATGCCTGCACTGGAGCAGGTGAACATTGCTGGGAAAAAAAAAAGAAAAACTCACAATTATGCTAACAGGTCCCACCTGGATTCATGAACATAAACCTCACGTAAGCCCCTCGCTGTGCCTGGCAATCCTACCGTATTTCTCTAGTTTGTTTATCCCCCAACTGGCTACCTGGCTGTTTCTCTTCTCAACTCTCCTAAAGCCACCTTCTCTCTCCTCACACTGACCTGATGACTTTGGTCCTTATTTCAGTGAGAAAATAGAAAAGACCCCTTTTTAATCTTTCCACAACCAAATTTATCATCTATCTCACCAGCATCTGTACCAGGTTCTTTGCCCTCTGTCTTGTTATGATGGATGAACTCTGAGATCCCATCCAAGGACAGACCTTATGCCCAGCATCCCATCTTCTGTTTTCCATTTAAGGCTTTTGCTCCTGTGATGAATGATCTTCCGTTTTTATTTTTTCCATTTCTATTGGAGCATTTCTGTCAGCATACAAATATGCAGTAATACCACCAATTAAAAAAAAAACCTTATTGTGACTTCACATCTTTTTCTAGCTACTCCTCCATCTCTTTATCCCTTGTTTTTATAAAAGTCCCAGAAAGAGTTGTTTATCTTTGCCATCTCCATTATATACTACCCATCACTAGTCTTAAGATTTGTCTCCCCCAGAGATACGTCCTCGGCGATGCTTCTTCATCGGGTCTTGACCTGCCCCTCGTGAGATACGGGCCAGCTCGCTTCTCCAAGATGCTTTTCTGCTCCTCCTCCTTTTACAGACACCAGATTGCCATTCAAAAGTTCCAAATTCCCATTATTTAACTTTCAAAGACAATTTTACTTTTTCTCCCTCAATCCTTTTCTGGGATATCGCCCCTTTTCCCCACTCTCTCTCTGTCTCAACCTCTCTCGCCTTCTCCCCTCTCCCTCCATGTCCCCTCCTTTCCCTTCTCTTTCTACTCTCTCTCTTTCCTTCTTTCTCCTCTCTTTGTGTATTGGCAGTTAGGTTTGAGAGTGTGTGGTGTTGGTGCCTCCCCTTTCTGAACCAAAAAGCTGCATTTATTGATGTTGCTGAACAAAAGAACCATTCACCTTGGATACACATTCTCTGTATTTGTAAGTCTGTTTTTAAAATTTTTTTTAATTTTTAAAGTAAAAAATGGGGGTACATAATTAATTGTATTATTATTATTATTATTATTATTATTATTATTATTATTATTATTATTATTATTAATGAAGTCACTGGGGATTGAACCCAGGACGCCATGCTTACTAAGCACACACTCTACTGCTGAGCTATACCCTACCCCCTACATCTGTAAGTCTGTTTGTACTTTCTTATATACATTGATTTATTTCACTTTTTAGATTCCACATATAGGTGATGGTATATAGCATTTGTCTTTCTCTGTCTAACTTATTTCAATAAGCATAATACCCTCCAGCTCCATCCATGTTGTTGCTAATTGCAAAATTTTATTCTTTTTATGGCTGAGTAGTATTCCATTGTATGCTTATACCATACCTTCTTCATCCAGTCATCTGTCAGTGGACACTTAGGTTGCTTGCATGTCTTGGCTATTGTAAACAGTGCAGCTATGAACATTGGGGTGCATGTGTCTTTTCCAACTAGTGAAGAAAACAGGCAGAACATTCCTTGACATAAATTATAGCAATATTTTTTGGATCTGTCTCCTAAAGCAAAGGAAATAAAAACAAAAATAAACAAATGGGACCAATATAAACTTAAAAGTTTTTGCAAAAGGAAACCATTGACAAAGCAAAAAAACAACCTACTCAATGGGAGAAAATATTTGCAAATTATATGACCGATAAGGGGTTAATATCCAAATATATAAACGGCTCATACAACTCAACATTAGAGAAACAAAAATAAGCAGAAGACCTAGATGGACATTTTTCTAAAGAAGATGTACAGGTGGCCAACAGGCACATGAAAAGATGCTCAACATCGTTACTCACAGAGAAATGCAAATTAAAACCACAATAAGATGTCACCTCACACCTGTCAGAATGGCTGTCATCAAAAAGACCACAAATAACAAATGTTGGGGAGGATGTGGAGAAAAGGGAGCCCTCATACATTTTGGGTGGGAATGTAAATTAGTGCAGCCACTATGGAGAACAGTATGGAGGTTTCCCAAAAAACTAAAAACAGAGCTACCAAATGATCCAGCAATTTCACTCCTGGGTATTTATTTGACCATATAGTTTCTTGTAAAACTGTTCTGCTGAAATTTTTAATAAGGAATCACCAGATTGAACTTTTAATAGATTATTCTGTAGAAAAGCTCCTGGAATATGACAAGTTTGTTGAGGATGGATTTTTGCATCATTTTGTTCATCAGAAGGCATTTTAGGCTGCTGGATAGGCTTGGGTCCCCGAAAAATTAATCAAAGTAGACTTTAAAGCTTAAGCCATAG
Source organism: Camelus ferus (assembly GCF_009834535.1). NCBI lineage: Eukaryota > Metazoa > Chordata > Mammalia > Artiodactyla > Camelidae > Camelus > Camelus ferus. The sequence continues at coordinate 31,006,577 of NC_045711.1, read as the reverse complement.
TAATGATTCCTCTAATTTAGTGATCTTTTCACAGAAAGGAAAATCTGCTATTTTTTCAGTCTGATTAGGCAATTTGGATTAGAGGAGCCCGTCAGTAGACATTGCCCAATTGCAGCCCTTCTATTTAGTGATTTTGCGGTCCATTTAGTTCCATAAGTCGACTCTCTATTCCTAATGTTTTTCCTCTTAAATGCTTAGATCCCCAGGTTGCCTGTCATCAAAATTCAGCTGTACCCTCCCCAGCCAGTGCACAGTGATCTCCCCCATGGGCTTATAGTCCAGGAAGTACTAGTCTCCTCCCCCCACAGGCAGCCTGGTGAAGAAAGAATGAAATTATAATCACAAATTGATGGTTATCTTCCTACATTTTAACATGGCTGAATTGGGTCTTCCCATCCAATGTAATGGTGCTTAACTAGCAACCCCAGCTCCATTGAAGCCTGTGAGCTGCATGTGGCGCACAAGGTGTTCTTCTGTGATAGGCAGGTCCCTGGACTAGCTTTCTTATCTTGGACTATGGCAGATGGGCTTCGAAACGCAAAGGGATCCAGGCCTTAACTTTTCTCTCGTGGCATAACACTTTTCCGCAAGAAGCTATAGAAAAATGAATGTTTCTAAGGTATTTACCAATCTTTCAATATGTAAAGTCTCATTTCTGAGTCCCCAAAGTCAGTAATAAGTATTCACCAGTAGAATTTCCCATCTGCTAGCCTGAGAATCATTCCCCAACTTAATCCTGAAGTAAAGGATTTAACAGCTGAAAGAAAGAAGGAAAGAGAGAAAGAAAGGAAGGAAGGAAGAGAAATAAAGAAAAAAAGAAGGAAGGAAAGAATAGAAAAGAAAATAGCTTGGAGTGGTGCATATGTGTGTGAGTATATGCATGTGCGAGAGTGTGTGGTTGATGTGCACATATGTGTGTGTCTTGTTTGAGTGTGTGTTCATGCACGTATGTGTATGTGAGCATGTGTGTGTGAATATAATGTATGTGTTTACATGAGTGTGTGTGTGTGTGTGTGTGTGTGTGTGTGTGTGTGTGACAAGTTCTTTGTGTGCTAATGCTGCCTCCTAGTGGCATCCATTGCTTCCAAAAGTGCACACAAAACAGTTTGAAATGAAAAGACCTGGTATTGAAGTTTCCTGTGTCAAGCAGTGGGAAAAAAAATCTCTATTTATCTAACCTCCATTAATTCAATCTTCCCAGTCATCCCATCAGGAAGGTAAAGAAACTGAAGCTCAGGGAGGTTATATATCTTGGTTTACATAGGTAATGGAGCCAGACATCCAAACTTCAGAACTGTGACTTTTCTCTCATTCTTACACTGCTAGTTAAGCAGTGAACTTCCCAGTGGCTTCGTGGAAATAACTGAGGTTCTAGAGCTGGAGCTTCACAGCCTGGAGAGGAGTGCTGAAATAAGGTGGTGGAGAGATTTTCGTATAGGTGAGGCTCTGAAGTGCCCTCGCAGGTGGTTGCTAGTTTGCATGGACCATGGCTACAACAGTATGTATACAAATCTTCCTCAACTTACCATGGGGTTATGTCCTGATAGACAGAGTGTAAGTTGAATATATTGTAAGTCAAAAATGTGTTTAATACACCTAACCTACTGCGCATCATAGCTTGGCCTAGCCTACTTTAAATGTGCTCAGAACACTTCCATTAGCCTACAGTTGGCCAAAATCATCTAACACAAAGCCTATGTTATAATAAAGTGTCGAATATCTCATGTAATTTATTGAATACTGTACCGAAAGTGAAAAACAGAATGGTATGGGTACAGAATGAAAGCAAATGGGTTATTTACTTTCCTGATCTCGTGGCCTGGCATCACCATTGAGCATCCTACTTCATATCACTAGCATGGGGAAAAAAAGCAAAATTCAAAATTTGAAGTTTGGTTTCTACTGAGTGCATATTGCTTCCCCACCATCACACAAATTGAAAAATCTTTAGTTGAACCATCATTAGTGGGGGACAGTCTGTATTATTTGAAAGGAGGGAGGGCAGAATAGCCAGATTATCTCTGTTAGTAGCCGCTAGCACGGATTGCCCAGGAAGGGCAGGTAGAGAAGCCTCACAGGTTGGGATGGAGTGGTGAATTCAGCTTAGTTCTGGCATAAGGAAGGAATCCAGAATCAATGTGTTAAAGAGTGAATGTGTTTTCTAGTAGTGAAGAAAAGATACCCCATTAATGCTTGATTTCTGCTGTCTTTAAATTACATCTGTTTGGGGTACAATTTATACTTTCATGACCTATAAATAGAAAGTTCTGAATCATTTCTTATCTAATTGAAGGAATTTACTGGCTACAGGATTATTCTGATAGTTATCTGTAATGTGTTTATATAATAATACTCATTATTAGTGTTTATAAATTGCTTTCCATTTAGAATTGCTGAGGCATTCATGTATTTCAATCTAATGATAGAGAGTATCTTAATAATGCAAAATAGTGAACCACTGACTGAAATTTGGTTATTTAGAATATCAGCTTAGGCGTAAGTACTGTGTACAGAGCCATTTGCTGATTTTGAAACAATAAATGAAAATGTGGAAGATATGTATATCATGTAAAATTCCCCTCCAAATGGGCCAAGGACTAGAGAGATAATTTGTAGAAGAATAAAAGGAAAGGACTAATAGAGATGTTTAAATATTTCAGCTTTTCTAATAGTGGAAAATGCAAATTAAAAAGAGATTCTATTTTTATACATACAATTAGCACAGATTAGAAAAATTGTTAATGTGAGACAGCCACCCTCAGGGACTGTTAAATGGAATTGCAAATTTGCAGAACACTTTTAGAAGGCAATTTGGCAGTACTGAACAAAAGCTTTCATTTCTTTCATGCCCATAGGAATATCTTTTATGGAGATAACTGCAACTTCAGCCAAGATGTATATATTAAAATGTATTTATTGCAGTATTACTTATAAGAGCCAAAGTTGCTAATAACTTACATATTGAATCACAGGAAAATAATTAAGCCAATTATGTTATATTCAAATGATACAATAATAAGTTGACATTAAAATGATCATATATATGTATAAGATTTGAGAAAATATTTGCAATTGTTAACAGTGGTTATTCCATAATGGTAGAATTACATGTAATTTTTATTTTCTTCTTTAAACTTTTCAGTGTTTTCCAATTTCCTTACAATACCACTAAAACTTTTATAACCTGAAAAAAGAAGGGAATTCAAAAAATCCCAGCCTAGGAAGAAAAATTTTATTTTTCTTTTCAGTTAACTCTTGAGTGCCTGATAATCCATCTGAGTGATCCAAAGTCACTAACATTTGTTCTGGTGTCTTGTACTTACTTTGTAATGTGTTTATTGTTCACAATCCTTCAAGTTACTGGATAACTTCACATTGAAGTTCTTGAAACCTTGATTCCAGAATGTCTTAGAGGAGAATATGGTGAATTTCACAGTTTTGTGTCTAAGTGTTTTTCAAAATTGAGCTATTTTTTGGAGAGATTTGAGGATATTTAGGAAGTAAAACTGACAGGACTTCAATCATCTTTAATTTCTTCACCTAGAGGGTTATTGTCCACGTGTGATCCACATCCTTACAAGTTGTTTTCCTTTCTCTCTCTGTGTGTGTAAGTATGTAAAGTGAATCCTAAGGTGAACACAACTATAAAAACCCAGCACGCATATCTTAACAACACTTTTGCTTACATCACACACTCTCCCCTCCCGTGTGTATATATATATATATATATATATACACACACACACATATAGTGGAAATAGTGACAATCTGCTAGTTCTTGAAAGTGTAAAGGAAAACTTTCTCATCTTACTTTCACCTAAATATAGAAAATACTTTAAGAAATTTACTGTCTTAATTGTTTTAACCTTTTAACTCTAAGTTATATTTTTTTTCTGCTGCAATGGTTTCTTCTCAGATGAACTTAACTTTGTTGCATTTTTCCCCCTTAATACCTTTTTTTTCTTCTACGTTTCTGCTTGTGTTCATTTAGACATTGTTTGTCAAATTCATTTCATGTTCTTCCAGCATTGTCGTTTTGAAGCTCTTCACTGAGTGGTCAAATTCCTGCAATTGCACATGTGGGTTTTGCATCCCTGATTCTCTGACTGAATTACCTACATAATCATTCTTTAGCTCTAAACATGTTTAAATATGCTTTTGAAAAGCTAAACATTCTTAAAAGCATTTCATACTTTTTCTTTCCCTTAGCTTTCAAAATATGTCACTGAAATAATGAAAAACTGTTGGTGGGAAAAATTCTTACTTCCAGTGGAAGAGTTTGAAAAAGCTCCTTGGAAAGAATATGACTTCACTCTGGAAGCTTGAAAGTAACTAGTCACAAATGAATGAATCTTCTATTTTCTTTATATAAAATTGAAAAGATGCTTCAAGCTGTGTTTATGTTAGGTTTGGCATCACAGTGAGTGATTTGCAAAGATACTGCAGAAGGAATCCTGTTGTGAAATTACATGAAAAACAGTGGTAAACTGAATTTCATTTAAGTGAATGTTTTTACAATTTCAATTTTATTTCTGCCTGGTATTTAGAAAATATAGTTCAGAGCTTTTACAGAAATGTAATAAAAGACCAAAGAAAACCACAACATAGCTTTGCAGACAGGGAGGCTGCCCCGAGGTGGATGAAATTTTCTGGGAGCAGCAAAAATACATTTTTCCACTTGATCTTATTATTCTGCACCGAATTGGTAAGCACAAAGCCTTTTTATTTTATTTCAGTATCTTCAGAATTTGGGGTAAGTTTTTTCAGACCTTGGATAGTTATGAATACAAAAAAAAAAGTTATGTTCACTTTCCCGTTTAATTCAATGGCGTTCACTTCTGGGTTGTGAGATAGCAGGCAGTAAGTTCTCACTTCTTCAGACTCATTCAATGTCCACATAACGGGCACACCTCTCTGAATATTCTCTGCAATCCCATTTTCTTTGCTCTTTCTGTTCTTTCTCTACGGTCTCTAAAGTGGTCCCAAGCGCCTCTCCTAGCGGGATGCCCGAGGGCGGCAGTGCCAAGACAGTGGTCTGGTTATCCTGGGGCCTCCGCCTGGGATAGGCCTAGGGTGCGCGAGGCTGGAAAGCGAGCCAGGAGGCTGCGAAGAAGGCCGGGACGTCGCCATGGCAACGCCGTCAAGCTCACGCCGCGGCCCGGGGGGCGGGGCCGGCCGAGGGCCAGCGTGTCGCCATGGCAACGGCGCCGCTCGCCAGCCTCGGCCGGAGGCGTGAGGAAGGGGGCGGGGAATGTGAGCGCGGAAGTCTCCGCCCCCGGCCTGCTGGGCGGCGGCGACCGCCGCGGCCCGCAAGGATTTGAAACCGTTTGGTGGCGACGGCGGCGACGGCGGCCGAAAGGGAAGCTTCCATGTAGGGGCGCCAGGTTCTTGTTTTTCCGAATTTCCCTCCCGGGTCCCTACCCTCGGGTTCTCGAGTGGAATCTTGCGCGGGGTGGGGGTCGCCCCACCCGTGCGAGCGGGCTCGTTCGGGGAGGGGCGTCGCCCCGCAGGCCCCGGGCCCGTTCTCCAGGCCTGAGGGGGCGCGCGCCGCGCGCGGTGGCGCCGGGGATGTCGTGGGGTCTCCGCGCGGAGCGCTGCGGTTTCCCTTGCAGAGTGAAATCAAGTCCGGGCACGGATGGGGAAAGTTCTGAGGAAAGTGGTATAAGCGGATGGAGCTGGTCCGCATGACGGGGGTCCAAAAATTTGTGACCAGAGGGTTTGGCGCTTGTGAGGAGAAATCTGTGTACCGGTCAAGGTAGGGAAGCGGCCTCGGCCCCGCGGCCTCGCAGGCCGCCTGCCCCGATCCTGGAGCGATTTCTGCCCGCTCTGGCCGCATAAGTTACTTCTGGGCACCGCCCCGCTGGAGATGTCACATTCCCCTCAGGACTGGATCGCCGACTCAGGACTGAAGGCAGTACCGGTGTCCCGTTCCTTTGTAGGGACCGCCCGCTTGGGTAGGCCGTGTCCCAGCATCACGGCGTGTTTCTGAGTTTAAGGGTTCAAGAGAACAAGTTAAGTAAATAAGAGCAGCTTATATTCCGACCGTCGTGCGGCTCTTTTTATTATGTGTCCTTAGTAGTTAAAGATGCGGGAAAACAGGATAGAAAGGCCAAATGGAATGACACGAGCCTATGCATCGTGGGCAGGCTGCCGCGGAGTGGAGCGCACGGTCTTCTGCGCCTTGTTCAGGCCCAGCTGCCACTTTCCGTGGGACCCTCGGTCACTTACGTAACCGCGCTGGGCCTCAGCTTTCCTCCTCTGTGAAATGGCCCTGAAATAGTGCCTGTCTCTGGGGGTGGTTACTGGCATGTGTTTGTAAAGCGCACAGCGTGCCAAGGCTCCATCAGTGCTCTGGTAACTGTCCAAACATACAGATGTGTAAGCCAGATAAAACATGCACCTGTACACCGTTTTGATAGAGTGCAGTACGAATTTCAAGTTCTCTTTAATTGACCCCGCCGTACATTTAAAATACGGTTTGAACAAAATCGGTTTTATGCAACTTTGAGAAATATTTTTATTGTGTTTGGCCAAGGGGCATGATCTGTGTGAGGTGTATTCATTGTTTAGCAGTGTGGCTGCTTTTTGCCCCCGAGACCTTTTCATATTTTTGGCTTGCTTATGCTTTGCTGACTCCTCTGATAGTTAAGCACCTTGAGAAGGTCTTAGCCCACTTTGTAGCTGTCCACATAGACATAGGTTTAAAAAAAGACAATGCTGGTGAGTTAAGTAAAAGATACGATCCAGACATAGATTGTAGCTATACGCAAGAATCACCCAATTTACTTCTTTTTTGCTTTTGTGGTAATTTATGTGACTGGTAAGCACACTGTAAGTACTTTAAGCCTAAGTCAAAAATATAGCTTTACTTATTTTTAATTCTAATAATTTAAAGCTGCAATTCTAATAAGCAGTAATAAAACTTTTTGATTAGCTGAAACTAAGCAGATGTTATTTATAAGATATAATTTGTGTAGCAGGAATTCCTTGAAGGTTTGAAATGGTAACTTTTTGTTGTTTTGTTCAAGAATAAATAAAGGATAGGGGGCAGCTGATTTTTAGCTTTTACTGAGTATCACACTGATTCTTTTTTGTGCTTTTTTTCAATATTGCATGTCATTAAAGCAAATTATGATTCCCTTTCTACTTTTCAAAAAACTTCTTTATTAGTTGGAAATATTGCTGATTTATATTTAAATAGCCAAGGGGCACATGTAATGGACCTAGGAGCTAAGGATTTCAGAATTTTAGTCTGAGCTTTGTGCTTAATTTCATGATTTGGGTGAGTCTTTTTACTCTTGAGTTTTAGTTTCCTCTAACATTAAACACTAGCATCTCCTGTCAGGGTCAAAGGATTTATTGAGAATTAGTGATTATTAGGAATCCTTTTGTTTTAGGCCTGTTTATGGGTGCTCTCAGGCATATATTTGAGTTTGTGGGCAGGTTGTACTGTTTAAGCCTGGGAGTACACTTCCAGGCCAGAGCTGTGCTTAGAATTCTGGGGTTTATGACTTTCATTTGTCTGTTCATCCATTTGAATAGTTGCTTTTCAGCTTCATGATGTAACATTCCAGCAGTGGTATCATAGCCTTCTGTCAGGAGGTACATAACTGATGTAGTTATGTACGAATACAGCTAGTTATTGTAGGAATGCAAAACAACATCAATGAACCAGGTAACCCCAACCCAACTAACCAGTCAGAAAATTCACTTAAATAAAATTTATGTTAACCAAGTCTTGAATTTGAAAATATATTTTTTCTACTGTAATGCAGAAGGGACAATGACCAGGTTTGGTAAATAGAATTAAGAGTATATAGTATTTCTATTCTAGAAGACTTATTTGGTACTCAGAACAGAACCTTTAAAAAAAACAACAGACAACTACAGGCATACCTTTTTTATTGTGCTTCACCTTATTACACTTCACAGATATTACAGTTGTTACAAATTGAAGGCTTATGGCAACCCTGCATTGAGCAAGTCTGTTGGTGCCCTTTTGCAACGGCATTTGCTGACTTCGTGTCTCTATGTCACATTTTGGTAATTCTCACAACATTTCAAACCCCCTACCAGCAAAAAAATTACAATTTGCTGAAGGCTCAGATGATGGGTAGCATATTTTAGCAATAAAGTATGTTTAATTAAGGTATGCAGATTGTTTTTTAAAGACATAATGCTGTGGGAACACTTAACAGACGACAGTGTAGTGTAAACATAACTTTTACATGTACTGGGAAACCAAAATAGTCATGTGACTCACTTTATTGTGATATTTGGTTTATTGCTGTGGTCTGGAAATGAAGCTGCAATATCTCTGAGCTCTGTCTTTATTAGTTACGTTAAAGTAGGATATTAATCCCTTTCGTTAGCATTGCTTTATCAATCAATTCTTCAGCTTCTGTGATATGCCACGTGATGTACTAAGATGTTAAGTCAGGGTCCCTGCCTTCCAGGAGCATCTCACAGATGGTAGAAAACATCTTAATAGTATGCAGATTTGTAGAAAAAAAGTAACAGCATGGTACATGCTCCCACACTGATGAGAGCGGTACACACTGAGGATGGAGCAACAAGTTTAGAATAAGTGGGGCAAGCTTCACTCAGAGGTGACGTTTGAGCTGTATTTAGGGAATAACCTGTGAAAAGGCCATGTAATCGTATAAGGGCTTGGAGTGTTTGAAGAATGAGGAGTTCATTGGTGGTGAATGGTCATCGGTCGGTTGGCTAGTTAGGCAGAGCAGGTTGGTTTGTGTGCAGGGAGGGGTGAGAGGTGGGCTCAGTGCAAAGGCACTTGTAGGCCTAACTTTGGGTTTGGATCATATCCCATTGCAGTAGGCAATCGAGACAGGCAGTGAAATGCTTCGCTTTGTACTTAAGAAATCTGCTCTGGGGCCAGTGAGGACTAAAGTAGGGCAAGTCCGCAGCAGGGAGACAGGCTGTGGCAGTAGTGTAAGTAAGTGGTGGGGAGGGCTGTCTCAGAGAGTGGCAGTGAGAATAGAGAGACAGGCAGGCTTTGCGGTATTTCTGAGTATTTGCTGCTGTATAGCTCATGGGGGTTTAGAGAATGGAGGGGAAGGAGTCAGCGGAGATGGCAGGTGTGAGGCGGTGGGGAGGTAGCTGACGGGTGATGGGGTACTGGCCGTAGGGAGGAGAGTTCATGCTTCTGACACAGAGGCAGAGCAGGTAAGGCTGTGTTCTCTGAGAGGGGAGCAGAGAGGTGGAGGGAAGAGCATTTTCGGGTGTTACCACCTGACTATTCTTTTTCCTCTGAAGTAGAAGGTAAGATTTAAATGGAAAGTGAGGGGAGGCTGGAATGGGGCTTCAGGGGCTTTAAGATGTCTGCTGAGAGCTTTGTGGACTAGGAAGCGGTAAAAGACTCCTGAGAATTCTGAGGAGGCTGGAAGCTGCCTGACTGCAAGGCAGTGCCGTTTTTTCTCTAGCAGACCCTTCGTTAATGAATGAGGGAGGGTGTCAAGCGGTGACTGTCTTGCTGAGAAGAGAGAGAGATCGGGAGGGAGAGAGTTTTAGAGGATGAGAGGCTGATCAGATGGAAGGGTTTTGGTGGTGGCAGTGACGAGAATGGGGAGCACTAGGTATATTCCCCACAAGAGGGGACTTGGGGGTTGAGGTTGGCAGAACAGTAGTGGGGAGGGGGCAGCGTGGATCTCAGTGACTTTCCTTCCCTGGGCAGGGCTGGGGGAGCGAGCGAAAGAGTCCAGGACGCGCATGCTGGTGGGAAGCTGTTCACCCCTGACGGCTGTGAGGGAAGTCAAGCTGGCCGGTGAAAGTTAGGGTCTGCTTCCAGACTGGGCAGAGAACTTTCTGTGAAGAGGCTGTTGACAATAAGATGGAGGAAACTGTGGTAAATGTTAGAAGCCAGTGGGACAGAGGGAGAGCTGTGGTCTGTGGAACAAGACAGCTGATGAGGCACAACAGAGATTTTTTCCAAATACATAGTTTGTAAGTAGAATAAATGACAAAGTGGGGACTATGTATAATGTAGAGATAGTCCACATGCCTACCAAGACATTTCAGCACTTAGAGGAACATGTTGAGTGTTGGATATATTTTTAACGTAAGGAATTTTGTCAGAACCTACTTTTCTGATTTTGGGGATTTACCCCCTTTATATTCAGTGTTTTTCTTGCTGATCAGGAAGAAATACAAGGACCAATGTTTTAAGTGTTTTGATCGGAATTAAAAATTTTACGTGTATGTACAGTTAAAACCACTTATTTGGTATATGGTGTTATGAATTTTTACACATGCGTGGAATAGCTTCTTATAACCTCCTGCACAGACAGCATGCAGGGCAATTCCAGCACCCTGTGTATTTTCCTTGAACTACCGCTTTTTATTCAGACACCCCTCCCAGTGCTAACTCCTCTGAACCACAGATCGGTTCTCCACGCCTGTATTTTTTGCCTTATCTAGAAGGTCATACAAGTGGGTATTGTCATATAGTATGTAGCCTTTTGAGAATGCTTCTTTCACTTATCATATTGCATTTGAAGTTTATCCATGTTTTTGGATGTATCAGCAGTTCCTTCCTTTCTGTTGCTAACTATTGTTTCATTGTGTGCGTAAGACCACAGTTGGTTTTCCATTTCCCAAGGAAGGGACATTTGGTTGTTTCCAGTGTTTGGTGGTTACAGATGAAAAAAGCTGCTATAAACATTACATTAAGGTTTTTCTGTGAATATAGATTTTGCTTCACTTGGATAAATACCTAAGAGTGAGATTTCTGGGTCACATACTACGGGTATGTTTCACTGTGTAAGAAATGGCTGAACTGCTTTCCAAAATGATTGCACCGTTTTGTATTCCCATCTGCAGTGTGTGAGAATTCCTGTTCCGCGTCCTCAGCAGCTTTGGTATTGTTTGCGTTTCTAATTTTAGCTGTCCTGATAGGTATGTAGTGGTATCTCATGGTGGTTTTAATTTACATTGCTCTAATGACTAATGATATAAAGCATCTTTTCACGTGCTTGTCAGTTGTATATCTTCTTTGGTAAAGGAACTAACTTTTTGCCAGTTATGTTTATTGGGTTGTTTGTTTTCTTGTGGTTGAGTTTCAAAAATACTTTATATATTCTTGATATACGTCTTTTGTGAGTTATATGATGTGCAGTATTTTCTCCCAGTCTGTGGCTTATCTTTTCAACTCCTTGACAGAGTTCTTTGCAGAGCAGAAGTTTGTTTTTGTTTTTGTTTTGTTTTGTTTTGTTTTGGGTTTTTTTGTGGTGAAGGAAAGTGCAGCATTTATTGCAGAGTGCCAGGCAAGGAATCCAGGGCAACTGGTGCTCGAAACACCTGAACTCCAGAAGATTTTTAATTTTCATGAAGTTCAGTGTATTGATTTTTTCTTTTATGGGTAGTGCTCTTAGAATTGTATCTAAGAAATCCTTGACTAACCACCCCAGATTGTGAAGATTTTCTTTTATGTTTTCTTCTCAGAGTTTTGTACTTTTACATTTTACACTTAGGTCTGTAATTTGTTTTGAGTTAATTTTTGTGTGTGAAGTGTGAAGTTTAGGTTGAGGCTTACTTATTTATTTATTTTTGCATGTGGATGCCCAATTGTTATAGCATCATTTGTAAAAACTATTGTTTCTCCATGGGTTGTACCTTTGTGGAATATCAGTTGTCCACATTTGTATTGGTGCATTTCTGAGCTCTCTAGTTTGTTCCATTGCTCTGTGTTTGTTATCCTTTCACAAACACCACATTGTCTTGACTGCTGTAGCTTTATAGTACATCTTAAAATCAGGTCATGTGAGTCCTCCAGATTTGTTCTTTTTCAGAATTGTTTCTGCTATTCTGCTTCCTTTAACTTTGCATATAAACTTTAGAATCAGCTTGTGTATGTTTACAAAGAATACTGCTGGGGTTTTGATTGAAATTGCATTAAATCTACAGATCAGTTTGGAGATATTTAATGCTAATGAGTTTTCTTTGATTCTTTTTCATCAGTTTTGTTATTTTCAGTGTACAGATCTTAATATTTTAATTTCAAATCTTTTACAGGCTGAATTATGGAAATGGGAAGTGAAGAAGAAAAATGGGAGAAGCTTGATGCGGAATTTGATCACTTTGTGGTAGATATGAAGCCCTTTGTTCTAAAATTACCCCATAGGTCAGGTAAGATGATGTTGAAAAATTAGATTCTTAAAATTATTTTTCTTTGTATTATTAAGTCAAACCAATGACCTTTCAAAATGAAAAGAAAACTGAATCCCTTTAATTAATAGTTTTCATCTTAAGCTGATGTTGGATTGTTTTCTTTGAACTGTTGAAGGGTAAATAGAAATTTAGTGATTATGTCCTACTAAACTGTGGAAAGGTCTTATTGTAAAACCGTTTCTCATATGTCATGAGCTTTAAGTGCATGGGTCTTTAAAGTTAGCTACAACTGTTTTTTCCTGCATCTTTCCCTCCTACCATGGAAAAGTTTCCTCATTCAGGAGCCAACTGTCCACCTGTCTCTGACCCTTGTTTATTAAAGCAGAAAAGAACCTATTCTTCTTACATGCTTATTGGCTGATTGAATAAAATCATGTGTGAATGAGTTTTTGTTGCTATCTTGTCTCCAATTCCTAACCTGTTATCCTTAATTGTGGAATGAGAGTCTTTGTCTCGAGTCAGAGATTTTCAGGTAATTTTTAAGGTTTATCAGAGAGCAACTGAAGAGAGTTTGAGGAGCTAGGAAGATTCTCTGAGTCACAGTAGACATAAGGCTGGCTGTAAGGGAAAACCTGATTGATAGCTTTTGAATGAAGGATTAGGAAACTCTTTTACCCAAGTTTTGTCGAAGTTCCCTGTTTCTCTGAGGTATCTGAGTGAAATCTGTGTTCACAATGAGGAACTAACTCAATATTAGGTATTTGTTCCAGGGAGCTGCGCTGGGAGAAGGGAGGGTAGCATCCGAGTTACGCGTTCTGCGCTCACGCATCCTACCAGGGCTTGCAGCTGCGCAAGTCCAGGGTGGCTTGGTGTGGTCTTCCCTTCCTGCCTCTTCTACCCCCGTCTCTTGCCTTGTCGGATGGTAACTTCTTCTTTCTTCCTCTGCTGTTCTTCAGAATGAATACTTCACGTCCTGTGGCACATTCACAATTAGTTGAATTAGTATTTAATGACACTTCTACACTGTATCCTCTTCTGATATTCATTACCTTTTTTCCTTCTTGTCCTAGATCTGCTGATCAGGATAAATGTGTACTAAATCTCTCATTATAAATGTACTTTAAATCAAACTATCCTCATATTTCATCTTCTTTTAAAAACGGGTTTGGGGTACATAGAATTGGATTGATTGTAATCTTTGGTTCATGACTCATTGTCAGTATGTATTGGTACATCCCTGGCCCTCTTTTATTTAATTTCATAATGAATGCTCACATCCCAGTCAAGAACCTGAACATTCATAATAACTTACGTCTTCTTATAGCTAAGTTCTATTTTTGATAATGGGTTTTCCTCAATATTTTAGATAGAGGGATGATTTTTTTCATTAGCCAAGTTGTTGTACTAAGTTCTGTTCATTTGAATATTGTATAGATTTCAGCTTGCTGTAGGGCTAATAAAATACATAGTTTGAAAAACTTTACTTAAGTTTATCAGTTTTACTTTGTATTTTCTTTTTGCACAGAGTGTGCCCAATATTTCAAGAAGTTTATTTTGTGATTATATGATTTTCAAAGCTGAAAATACAGAAGCTTTTCAGAGTTCTGTAGTGATAAATCCAGTGTGAGCAAAGTAGTAAATCCGCCCCAGTGAATTTTGTAGGTAAAACAGTAAATGAATATGACCTTTAGAAACTAAGAAATTAACGCAGATTTGTGATTTGTGTTAGATATATAATCCTCATATTGAGTTAGAGTGATAAAAGATTATTGTCAGAATAGTTTTCATAAGACCTAAAAACAATTCTGTGTCATGGCAAGGTAAGATAGTCAGTAGGTCATCATATATGGATTCAACTGGGCTATATTTTTAAGGTAGTTTTTAAAGGAATATTTTGCAAAATTGCATGTAAATATATAACCCTCAATTATTTTGAGAGGTTAAAAGGAAACCTTAAATAAATCAACCACAAATCCCTGAAAATTATCCGCTTTAATATATAAAACTTTTGAGATTTAATTTTAGATTAAGTTTAAAATACTTAAGTAAATAAGATTGCATTTTACCTCTCTTTTGGTTTGTGTGATTAGAATTATAGAAAGATTTTTCAGTACAACTAAAATTATTTTAGAGATGATTTTACATCAACATTTTTGTCTCAGAAATTTATTTGATAATAATCCTGATATTTTATTACTAGTTAACTGATAAAGTTAAACACTAGACCAGAGATTGGCAAACTGTATCCCCAGGACCACATATAGGCTGCTGCCTTTTTTGTGAAGTTTTGTTAGAAAACATCCATAACCATTTGATTACATGTGGTGTGTGGCAGCTTTCTTGCTGCAGTGGCACAGTTGAGTAGTTGTGCCAAAAATTGCATGGTCTGCAAAATCTAAAATATTTACTGTCTGGCACTTTATAGAAAAAATTTGCCAGCCCCTGCTTTAGACAAAAGCAGATGTTTTATGGGTCTTTAATAATTTTTCATTTTCTGAAAGATCAAGTCCCTAATAGCTCTTATATATTTGTAGAGCGGCAGAGGTGTGCCCTTTGGATCAGAAAACTGTGTGAGCCTTCAGGAACGGGTGCAGGCATAATGGGCAGGAAGAACCGAAACTTGTATGCAAAGCTGTTACTGCACATGCTCAAGCGAGGGGTGCTGGAAGGCCCTTTCACACACCGACCCGAACCAGGGACACTAAAAACTTTACCGTCATACATGGTAGGTGCCATTGACCAAAAGATGTATTAGTTTGTTTCCCTAAAAGTGTCAATTTATCATCCCATTTGGGAATGGTCCTATTATTAAGTTACAAGTCCTAGATAATATGTTAGTTAAAACTATTTTTTGCTCTCTGATTCAGTTTTTTCCCACCTTGAGCAGAAGAAATCAGCTATTGGGCTCTGAGGGGACTATACTCAATTGATTTAGTCATCCCGCAGTATTCTACAATATTTCTAAAAATCTAAAAATGAATTTTTAAATACGGAGCCTTAATTTCCCACTAGTTTTCACTGTATTACATTAATAACAATTCATGTATATCAGTAAGTTCTAGTTTATTAAGCTATTTATATGCATTATTTAATGTAGACGAGAGGTTGAATTGAGTGACTTCCAAAGTTCCTTTCTACTCTAGTAAAATGACAATAATAAGTTGGAGTTTAGATGTTATTTCCTATACTTCATTTGATTTCATTGTCAAATTCAGCTTTGTTACAAAGGCAGTTATAATTATGCTTGGGTGATGAATTGTCACTACCTTAGGCCTTGTAACTGTGAAATATGTCTTAGTTTGTATGGTTTTTGAATACTTAAGAAATCTAACTGGAGTACTAGGTATATATTTACTTAAATATATTGCTGTTAGGTATATATTTACTTAAAAAAAATAAACCGCAAAATTCTTATGCAGTGCATTTAAGATTTTACTGTATTTTATCAGTTAATTCAACATTCAGTCAGGAGGAATGCTGCACACTGGATAATAATTTCTATTACCTACAGCAGAGTGCCAAAAGTTTTTATGTTGTCACCAATTGTATGTTAAAGTTGGGCCATACTTTTGCTTAAGATCAGTAGTCTTTGGGATAGTAGTTACTTGAATTGATAATTGATTTTACATTGGAGTGACTATCTCATTTAAAAAGCAATTGTTATGCATGTTTGACTTGGGATAGAAGGCCATGTGTCAGCCCTCCCTAGAGAACAGCCTCTTGAGGGCTTTTGAATAGGATGGGGAGAGTTATAGTTAATGCAGAATTAATGCAGAATTTTATTCAGAAATGTGTCATGAAGCCCAGCTCACTTGAAGAGAAATAAATGGGCTAAAGTCATTCTTCTTAATGACTGAAGGAAGAACATTTTCTGAAACACATTCAGATGTTGAAATATGAGTATATTGTACCACGTTTTCCCATTCACACTCATTTCATGGAATCATAGGGAAGGGCTTTATTTTACAAATAATAATGTGTAAGTCTTGAATTTTTCAGCTAGTTTATGGCATGGCCTTAACTAAATTCCAGGTCTTCAACTCTGTTGTTCCAAATTATGAAGAGATTCCTCATTTTTATTTTTTCTTCCTTTTTTTTCTTTTTCCTTAACAGAGGTACTGGGAATTGAACCCAGTACCTCGTGGATGACAAGCATGTGCTCTATCACTAAGCTTCACCCTGCACCCACCCCTTCATTTTTATCTCTGATTTTTATTGATTATGATTTCTCTGCCTACTGATTGTGTGTGTGTGTGTGTGTGCGCACAGAGTGGTTAATGATAACAGAAGGAAGTAGGAGAGCACATGATTTAAAAAGAACTTTTCATAAGGCTAATATTCCTTTTACAATATAAATAATTATTATCAGATTTATCTGTTATGTAATTTTATCATTTATCAGATTTCTCATACAGCGCTAAATAAAATGTAAACCCATTTTATGTGTTTTAATATTTCACTGAATGCTACATGTTTATATATTTTTATATAATTGAATTTAAGTTGAGTATTTGAAAGGTTGTTACCAAACTTGAAACTGAATGGAAATCTTAACTGATTATTTCATTATAGTGCATTTTGAAAGAATAATTTTTCTAATTTTTAAAAATCAGTCCATCTATTTTGATGAACCAAATCCAGCACAAGCAAAAAGTTCAAGCCCAGAAACATTACCAGATTGGGTAATGGGTGAGCTGGGGACAAGTGAGCACAAGTCAAATGAATCGTGGAAGCTTTCTTCTGGAGAAGATTACTCTTTGATGCAGTCACCGACTGATGTCCACAGGTATGCTATGAACTGGGAATTTTGGATGGGTTTCATCTTTCATCATTTAGCCTATCTTTGAAACTAGTTCATAGATTCCATTTTTCCTTATTTTTTTTTTATGGTAAGTTGTTGGTTTACTTTATATTTTTGTTAAGGTTGAGGACTATGAAGGAATGTTGGGTAGGTAAAATAACAGTTTTGCTTTTCCATTTATTGTATATTCAAGATTATATCATGTATTTTGCTACTTTTTGGATACCTGTTAAATATTTGTATCTATTCCATTGCTTGGGAACTGTTGCCTGAAAACCTTAAAATAACACAATTCTCTGTTTTCCTTTATGACAAACATGAATTAGGAACATTATCAGTGACTTTAGCAAAATATAACGTCCTGCATATCCACCTTGAAGCTTATGCTTGAATTTCTCTCCTTTTCCCCCTCATTGAACAAGATTTGTTTTGATTTAATAAAACAGTAAATGCAAACATAAACCCCATTAAACTGCGCTTTCTTATTAGAGTACTAAGCTTAAATAGGATTTTTAGTACAAATGAAAGTAAACTAAGTTTTCTAAATACTGTTGTATTATAACTTTTGGCTTTTAGGAGGGATAGATTTAAATTGGACTTTTATCAGATTTTGAATTTTGTCTTTGGCATTGTTCCCTGAAATGTTAAAATATTGGACAGTGTCAGTTGACGTGTACTTTCCTTCATACTTCACTCCTCACCATTTTTTCTCTTGGTAGTTTTAATTTTTGAAATTTGATTAGGTTAACAATGTAATCTTTCTTTTCTACTATAATTTTTTGGGTCTGTTCCTTAATGGAATATAGGAATCTTATTAGTAATTTGAAATGTCTTCATAGTTGATGTAGTCTGGTTATGTTTTAAGACCTCAGATACTGTGGTGGAAAAGAATAAATGAACACAAAGCAAGAGGTCCAGTCCATAGGAATTTTTTTTTTTGTTAGAAAGGGGAAACAAATTAATATGGATTAATACAGAAAGGCAACAAAGGAAGAGGTGATACAATTAAGGACATGTTTCAGAAGAGTAAGAATGAATGAATACATGAGTTCATAGCAGGTGGTGTTACATACTTATTTTTGCATTCATAGGAGATTTAGAAGTAGATGAGCTGTAATTGTGGAATTTTTGTTAGCCTTATAGCAGTAAATGGAGGTGTGAAGAGATTTTGGTCTGTATACAAAGAAAAATCCAGTTCTTGGTTTAGATGCAAAATCCATCAGACATTTGCCAAAAAATTTGTAGAGTGTCCAACTAAATACTGGATTCCTTTCTGGGTGTAATGAGTGTGGAGTTTACAGAATGAAGGTCAACTGAAGTAGTTTCTTACATCTAAGAGCTTAGACCAGAGGTTGAAAATTGGTGATCTTCCTGGACTGAATGAATCATGTGAATAGATTTGTTTTGTTTGACTTACACAGTATCTCTAAAGATTTTTGAATCAGTTGTCACAATTAACAATTGGGGAATTTTGTATAAAAATCTAATTTTCTGGCTTATTTTAAAAAGTGGAGACCTAGCAGTCTTCCCCAAAGACAGCCATAGGTGGGAGCTAATAATACTTTTTGCTCCTTTCAAGTGTCATGCCTTAACTATTTCTTGCTAATTCCTGACCCTGAGTTTGAGGTCATTGCATTTATTAATGAGCTTGAGGGTTTTTTTGTTTCTGTTTCTGTTTTTTAAAGCAGGGTTAAGAGGAAATGAAGTATTTGTTTTTCCATTTTAGAGGAGTAGGGAAGAGAGATAAGTACTGGGCTAATTTGAATACAGTGGTGTGTGTAGTTGTGGAGATATTTGTAAAGGTTTAGTATGCATAAAAGTGGGGTGCAGGATAGGAAATAGACTTGAGATCTCCAGGGAGTCCAGGTGAATGGGACTTTTTCTTTATCAGAACAGAGGATAAAGTTTGAGAAAATACAGTGAGAGTATTCTTCAAATATTACTCAGTGATTTTTCTGAATGATGAAACCATCATAAAACCTCCACAGCTTTAACAAATAACATTTCTCTTTGTTGCTCAGCTATAATAAAATGACATTTTAATGCAAATGACTCGAACATGAGGTATTAGTTATCAGTTACGTAGTAAGTAGTTAATGGAAAAACGCAAGCAGTCCTTCAGTCCTGCTCAGTCCTTCAGATCTCACAACTTCAGAACAGCCTTACCTGGCACCCCAGTCTGTTTGGGTGACCCTTTTATTCACACCACAGTGCTATGTGTTTCTTTGTTGCACTCATCACATGTGCAGAGGTTTCACATCAGTCCTTTGTGCTAGACTGTAACTCTCATGAGGCAGGAACTGTTTTTTTTCCTGTTGGCACTGAATTCCCAGTGCCGAGCACTGGGCGGGAATCTGTCAGGAGCTGCATGGGTCTTTCTTCTTGGTGAGCGCACGCGTGGAGGAGTGAATGGGCTGTTAGGCACTGCCACACATTTAATCTGTACGAATCCCCTCTGAGACAGGTATATTGTGGCAGAGAGAATGGACCAGAAGGATTAAAAAAAAAAAAACTTTTAGAAAAAGTTGAGGGAAGGATAACTTTTAGAAGTGGAGAGAAGTATGGACATAGGCTGTAGAGATGCCCTTCACGTACCGTGAGGAACATAGAGACAAAGCAGGAACCGAAAAAGACAAGTATCTTCTTAGTCAAGTGTTAGAATTTCACTAAGGCTAAGGCCAGTTAGGGCTGCAAAAATGAAACTTCTCGGGGTATCTTTTCTTATATGCTATCCTCTCGTAATTCAATTCAATTTATTTTAAAATTTTAATTTGCATGTACAGTAATTAACCGATACTTGTAATTTTACATACATGAAGGCATTTAAAAACGAAGCTAACATTTACTTTAGCTAAAGGCAGCACCACTGATTTAAGGCCAAATACATAATGTGTGAGATCAGATCAGAAGTGATGGTGAAATCTATTGATGGTCTGTCTTAATATTTCTTTTCTAAAGTTGTTCCTTTACTCCGAGTGGTCATACTGTGCTAGTGAAAAAGTTAGAATCTGCTAGTGTTGACCTAATACATCTAATCAGTTCTGCAAGAAATTGTTTTAAAAAGTTTAAGAGGCTTATAATATTTGACACATGTATGTTTTTATAGTGAATAATTTATTGTTACTTAGAACTGAAGTTTAATGCTGCCTCATAAATTTTACAACCACTTCAACTTGTCCTTTGAAAAACCTCTTTAATCTTAAAAGATTTCCCCCCTTAGTGTTTCTTTTTTGATCACTTTATAAAATCCTGCTTTACTCAGACCTTTTTGTATGTGAAGTATTTCTAATGGCATTTTAGATTATGCTGTTTGTGTCCTAGCCTTTTTATATTATTAAAGGTGCAGAGTCCTTTTGAAGCCTCTTTGTTAGGACTCCCTATTCAATAGAGATGGCACCTTTCCTTTACCTTTATCCTTCCTGTAGGGTACGGTATGTAGTCTCGTTCTAGACACGTTAGAAGTAGTATGAGATCATAGTCTAACAGGCGCATCATTGTGCTTTTCCTCACCAAATACCCATTCCACACTAGTAAACTTAGCATTTCCCTTCAGACGGTTTTAACACAACTAGTCCTGACTTGGTTTTATTCTTTACTTTCCTTTTTCGTGGTTCTTGATTTAAGGTTATTTTGTTACTCCTGGTTTTATTTTAGAAAAACCACTTTACAAATTGCAGTGCCGTTTTATTAGAGATCTGTTATTGTATTTTTATGTCAAATATCTGCTTCTTTTCTTGACGGTGAAATACTTGGGTTATACCTGAGTTTGGACCATGGTTTTATAAAATGTTACTAATGAGCCCGTAGACTTAGATCTCCTCCCTGTATGGTTTGGTTAATTGCATTTTAGTTCTATAGCCATGAACTATATCCGTATAAATTACTTCCTGGTCGTCTTTCAGATGCTTACCATTGAGAGCTGGTAAAGACCTTAATTTTTGTTGTAGTAGACAGACTTCCAGGTGGCCCCATTTCCTGTTCTGGGTGTTCATAGCCTTGTACAATCCCTTCCCCCTGAGAGTGGGCAGGACCTGTGGGTTGCTTCTAAACAATAGAAAATGGCAGTGGTGATGGGACGTCACTTCTATGGTTATATCACAATATATAAGACTCTGTCCTGCTAGCAGACTGGCTCTAGAGTCTTACTGTCTTTTCCTTGCTGGCTTTGAAGAAGCAAGCTGCCATGAATCCTATTGTCATAAGGAACTGAATGCTCCTGACAACTGTGAGAACTAGGGGAAGCAGATTCTTCCCTAGTTGAGCCTCCAGGTGAGATCCCACCTCTGGTCAGACAGTGATTGCAGCCCTTGTGTGGCCCTAAGCAGAGGACCCAGCTCCACTGTGCCTGAACTTCTGACTCACAGAAACCGTGAGCAAATATATGTGTGTATATATAAAGCTGTTAAGTTTGGTGATGTTATGCAGCAATAGATGACAAATACAATTTTTGTCCTCATTTTAGAAAATTACACCATCTATATACAATACGTGCTTATAAATATCTCAGTGTAGAACTGTGAAGAGTAAAAAGTCAAAGTCCTTCTCTCCATGTTCTTCTTACTCAGCTTTCCTCAGGAGAGGTAATAGACATCAGCAGTCTGGCGTGTGTCATTCTCCAGTACACACATAGCCATGCATATGTAATTAAGAGTATAAATTGGCTTGTACTGTGTGTATTGTTTTTTTGTCACTTAACTCTGTCTTAAACCTGTGTCGTGTAGCTTGTGTAACCTTTTTACTGGCAGATAATAATCCATAGTGTAGATTTACTGTAACTTAACCTGCCTCTGTTGTTTTTGATTCTTTAGTTTTATAAAGAAAGCCTTAGTTAACTTCCTGGTACGTATATCATTATGCACTTGTGTGTGTTTGGGCTATTATTGACTCCCAGAAAAGGAACTGCTATTTCTGTAGCTAGGCACATTAACAGATTTAATGGATGAACTGTTGGTGGGATTATGAGTAGGTTCAACAGCTTGTGCAGAGGTAAACAAAGATACAAATGGGCTGGTATGGAAAGATCTCTATGATATGTAAAGTTCAAAAGAAGTACATCAGAGTGTAGTAAGCTTCCATTTGTGTGTATGTGTGTGTGTATTTTAAAGAGGATATATGGATATATATGTACACATATGCATGGACTATTTCTGGGTGCCACATATGAAAAATTGTTTTACCTTTAGGGAGTGGGATTAATCTGCTATGGAAAGTTCAAACTTTTTGTTGTACATATGTCTGTTATTTTTGATAGTCACACACTTATTTTTTGATAGATAGTGTCAAGTTGCCCTCCAAAATACTATCTTATTAAAATGCCTGGGCATACACATCATTAATATTAGTGATGCCCATTAATAAATACACTATATATAGCAAAAGACAGATTTAAACGGAAGAATGAAAATTTCCCAATAAACGCTCTCAGTGTTTGTGGATTCCACTTGCTTTTCTAATTTGTTAAAACAGGAACCAGATGAGGCAAGTGGTACACTTATGAAGCACCTACTGTATGCTAGATACTATTCTGGAAACCTTTTATAAGTTACCTGATTTCACCCTCTCTGTAATTCTATGAGGTTGACATAATTGCCTTTTGTATTGTTAATGAGCTAACAGCTTCAGTAAGGTCAGTAAACTTTCCCAGTGATGGAGTCAGTGTTGGAATACAGGTCTTTATGATTCCAGACCCTGCGATCTTTCTAGTATACCACGTAGACATGAGTACTTTATGCAACAAATATGGAAATTTTAATCCGTATTTTTTAATCCATTTTTTTGTCTACTTGAGCTGCATCAGCAATCTTGGGCGATGGTGCCTTTGTTCTTGGTTATTTCTAGGTTGAGCTGAAAGGAGGCAGTTTGCCTGTGTTCAGATACCCCTTCCGACACTTGTCAACCATGTGTCCTCAGGCAAGTTACTTAATTTTTCTGAAGTGCAGTTTTGTCATTTGTAAGATGGAGATAGGGGTAGTACTGACTTCAGAGCTGTGAGGATGCAGCACTGCAGGTAGGGCCTTTGACTCAGGACCTAACACTGTGAAAGTGGCCGCTGTTGTGTGGTGATGGTTATTTTAATAGTTCATACGGGGTTTGCTTGTTAGATTGACTGGTTTTTTTTTGGCTTCTCTAATTAAATCTTATCTTCCCAAAGGCTATTGTTTTAAAATCCATTGGTCTTTAATTATTTTCAATTAATAAAAATCATTTTGTGTTTCTAAGAAAAAGAAATTAATGGCTATGCAGAAAGATTCTGATTATAGGTAAGAATCCTGCACACTCTCAGAACAGAGTGGTAATAGTATTTTAAAAGAGGCTTTGAAGCAATCTTAATTTAGGTAACTCAGCAAGTCTCCTTTTCCAGGACAGAAGGAACACAGTGTGGCTGGCCCTGTTTTTTAACATTTTATCACACCATGTGTTGGAAGCTGCCTAAGTACTATTAGACTTTAGTTCATGTCATTGTTACGTATTTTTTTGTGTGCATTATCCCAAAGACAGACAAAGATAATAGGATGTATTCTCTTACAGTTCTGTGAAATAAGTTTTGAAGCTTCTTTTTAATGGCTTGTAATTATTTTTATGACTTTTCAGTGAAGGATGATTTGGTCTGATAGCTAATCACTAAAGTGCAGTTAGGTTCTGGGATAAAGAAAGATGAAAAAGAATGATTTAATACTACTTATTATTTTTACTTGAAACTTTGATGAAGAGTTATGAGCTAGGAGAGTGCAAAGAGGAGTAATGTTGAATCAACCCCAACCTTAAACACTGCTTTACAGTGGAAAAAACACAATTCTGCTTATTGTAGAGGAATTCATTGGTGAAAAAGAAGGCATTTAGATTTTTTCAGATGCCACTTTATAAAGAACCATCATCTAGATTATGTAAAAAATTCTAAGAACAAGCAGACAGAATTATTACTGTTACTCTGCCATATTAGATTTAGGTTAATGTGTATAAATTAAAGTTTTTATCTTTTAATTTATGTGATGTCCTCTAAATAACAAATATGTTCATACCTTTAAGAAAGGACTTGGAGAATAATTATCCTATTTTAAATGATCATAGAGGACTGTAATTTTTGCATCTTGCTTTAATGAGATCTTTCCCTGGGTTATTTGATGCCAGATTTTAGTTTGGAATGAAGACTCTAATTATAGGCCTGCCCTTATGGAAAATATGATTTGCTTTACAATGATCCTCTTTTTAATGTGGTTTTCCAGGAATGCATTGTGGCAAAAAGCTGAGACTGTAAGTCCTTTAAAAATGTCTCCCAGTATAGCTAGCCTTTCATTTGTGCAGTTTAAGAACATTGCCAGCAGATGGTGATCAAGTATAATGAAAATGTGCTTGTGGTTGAGTCTGTGCTATGTGAAAAGACATTTTTCTCTTTAAAAATATTGATTCAATTTTTAGTCTACATACTCAAACAACTATAGTAGATAGAATTTTTTTACTTTGTTGAACTCCATTTTTATGTGTAAATGGCACTAACACTATAAACAGCCCCTGCTTCTAAATTGTTGGATGAATTTATGGGGGAGCTGAGTATTACCTTCCTTCCCAGGGATTCTTTATGTCCATTGGTGTAAATAAATATGGTTAGGATTACACATAGTAAAACATCGTTAAATGTTACTCACAAAAAGTACATTCATTTTATTTAAGAACTGCCTGTTGATTGGGCAAAGATATATTTTGCAGCAGTACATTACATGTATTCATGCCATTCATCCATTACACATTCTCCGGCAGCACAGTAGAGCACTCTGCAGTGGTGGAAATGTCCTATGGCTGTGCTGTCCACTGTAGTAGCCACTGTTCACGTATGACTGTTGAGCACTTGAAATGTGACTGAGGAGTTGAATTTTACATTTTAATTAATTCAGATAGCTATATGTGATCAGTGCCTACCAGAAGGGGCTTGGAGTTCTAGACTTGTGTCTTCTGCTGGGCCATCATGAAACCTGACCTACTAGATGGAGAGCTGCTGTCTAGGTGGGGGTGGGGGTGGGAGTGGGGGTGGGGACTAGGAGTTGGGCATTGGAGCACACAGACAGCCTCTGCCACGGGTGAGACCATTATGCCATGCTTACTTGCAGTTTGTGGGTGTCTCCCTTCTTCAGTGAAGATCACCCATGATCAATATCCCATTGTTTTTCTGTTGGTCAGTGTAAGGTTTCAGAGGAGCTCTCCCTAACAGATCTTTTTGGTAGAAAGAAAAATTAATCATTTTTCTTAAATTAATGAAAAATTGATTTTTTTCATTATTTTGTTTCATTATTGATCTTTTTCATTATTTTGTTTCATTATTTTGGATAGAACATTTAGTATGGTACAGATATGGTTAGTTTGATCTTTTTGATAGGATGGGTGCTTGTTAGGTAGACATTTAGCCTTGAGCTTTAGAAATAAGACTGCTACATAAATGAAGAGTGTTTCTTAGGATCCTAAGTGAAACAGTACGTTTCATACACATAAAACTACTTAGCTACTCATTAATTTTCAATGTTAATGTACTAATTAAATATCATTCTTAGCTGTTTACCAAGGCAAGGCCGAGTGGCAATAATTTGTAACTGAGATGGAATAGCTTTGAAAATAATGGACTTGTACTTCTGTTAGGGTTTTTTTTTCCGTCATAGAGTCTGATTTTTGAAAAATTTAGTCACTTTTTCCTTTAAAAATTTTTTAATGGGTGGGGCTTTGTAATAAGTATCTTTTTATTTCACAAGCAGATTTCTTTTTGTGAGATCATAGTATTGAACACTTTAGTTTTGATTGTCCTTTTAAACAAAAAAGGATGACAGTAAGCTTATATAAGTGAATCATAACACTTAATTATAGGGAATTAAAATAGTGATTATTGATACTGTTAAGCCAGAGATATGTTAATAAATATTGATTTAAGTGACTTTTAAAGACGGTTTTTATTTTTAATTTTAAAATCAAATGTGTTATTTTAAAGTAGGAAATGGGAAAATACGAAGTCTTAAAATGTTTATGAATCTCTGGTCAGTTTTTAGTTTTGCCAAGCTTCTCATTTTTAAAAAATTTAGTTTTTTTTTTTTAAATAAAGTTCCCTTTGAAAAAGTAAAATAAAAATGTTGTGGATCATTGGAAGTTATTTTCATTTTCTTTCAGTGTTATTTGATACTTTACTGCGGTATTGATTGTTGCTAATAATTTTTACCTTTTGTTGATATTTAGCAATACCATAAGAAGACTATTCTGCAGATGGTATACAACAGTATTACCTGCTGTGCAGATGAATGCAAAGACATGAAATCTAAAGTTAGTTCTTATTTTAGTTTTCTAATCATTTATAATGCAGTAGTTGTGCAGTAGTTGTATTACTCTTAAAATGTTTTACAACCATGAAACGTAGCATATATGTAAAAGTGTATGAAAATGCACACAGTTTAAAAAAAGTTATAAAATAAATATCCCTAGACTGTTTACCCAGCCAAGAAATGGCATATTCCAGTACTCCAGGAGGCCTTCCACTAGTGCCTCCTCTTCCCTTCTCCTGGAAGACCACTGTCATGTATTCTGTGGGAATCATTTCCTTGCTTTTTTTTTTTGAAATTTATATAAGTGAAATCATACTGTATATATAATTTTGAAGCTTACTTCTTTCTCACTGTATTTTTCAGATTCATCCATGTTAATAAATGTAGCTGTAGTTCATTCTTTGTTTTGTGGTAAACTCTTAAAATCAGTGTGTAACGTGTGCATCAAGACACCCAAATCTTAAGTGTAATGCTTGATGAAGTTTTGCAGAAGGAATACATCTATATAACCATCTTCTAGATCAAGATAGAGAACATCACCAGCTCTCCAGAAACCTTTCTCTTGCTTCCTCCCAGTCATTTATCATCCCTTCAAAAGGTGACCACTATTCTGCATTATATCACCATAGCTTAGTTTTTGGTTCATAAAGTATTTTCACTCTTTTCTAGCTTCTTTTGCTCAGCATTATGTTGTGAGATTGGTCCATGTTGCTGCATTTAGCAACAGATCATTTTTTTTTATTACTGTGTGAATGTATCACATTTATATACCCGTTCTACTGTTGTTGGATGTTTGGAGTTTTTCCAGCTTTTGACTATTACAAATAATTCTGTGAACGTTTTTTACACATCTTTTTTAGTGCACATATGTACACTCTGTTGACTTGGAAGTATAATTACAGTAGGTACTGCCAAAGAGTTTACCAAAATGTTACAGCAATTTAACATTTCCACCAGTAGGATTTCAAAGTCTGTGACTCTTCATCTTTACCAGTACTTGGTTTGTCAGTTTCTTTTAGTTTTAGCCATCTAGTATAGTGGATGTGTCTTTTAATTTGCATTTTCCCTCATGACTAATGATACTGAGCACATTTTTCTATGCTTGTTGGCCATCTGGATAGCTTCTTTTGTGAAATTCCTATTTGTCTTTGTTCACAAAAATAAAAAATGGTTTGTCAGTTTTTTCTCTGTTGATTTGTCACAGTTCTTTATATATTCTGGATACAAATTCTTTGACATATTTATGGCACATATCTTCTCCCACATTCACTGGTATGTTCTGTTGAACATTATAAATTATAATGTAATTATTTTTAGTCAGTTATCTCTAATATTGTTTGTGGGTTTGTGTCCTGTTTAGGCTTCCTTGCCTTCCAGTATTGTGGGGATATTTGCCTGTGTCATCTTCTAGAAACTTTCCTATTTTACTTTTCTCATTTAGGTATATGCTACATTGGGAGTTGATTTTCATGTATGAAGTGAGGTAGGAGTCGTTCCCCCACCCCCTCCTGTGGATAGCTAATAGCCATTCAATCCAGTATCACTTAAAAAAAATTCTTTCCCCACTACTGTGGTTGGCACCGTTATTACAAACCAGAAAAATCTTATTTGTGTAGGTTTCTAGATCCATGTTTCCTCTGTTGGTCTGTTTGTCTGTCTATGTACTGATACTACACTGCCTTAATCACTGTAACTTTAAAATAAGTTTTGATTTTTAGTAGTGTAGTGCATGCACTCTGGCTTTCTCTTTTAAGCCTGCCTTGTCTCTTTTTGGTTCTTTCCCATATTAATTTTAGAGTTATCTTGCCAGTTTTTATAACACATACTCACACATGCGCCTGTTGAAATTTTGACTAGGTATACATTGAGTCTGTAGACTCAATTTGGGAAGAATTAATATCTTTATAATAGGAAATCACACTCCAAGCCCCAGGCAAGTAGTGCTCTGCTTTCTATCACTATAGTTTTACCTTTTCTAGAAATTTCATGCGAGTGGAATCATGAGCTGTGTAGTCTTATGCATTTGGTTCTTTTGCTTAGCATATTGTTTTTGAAGTTCATGTGGCATTCTTTTTTATTACTGAACATTGATGCGTACATCACATTTGCTTAACCAATCACTGGGTATTTGGATTGTTACCAATTTTTAACTATTCTGAATAGTGTTGCTATGGCCATTCATATGATATTTTTGTTTGGACATGCATTTCTTTTCTGTGGATATCTAGCAGTGAATTGTGTGATAAGTGTATTTTTAAGTTTTTTAGGGAATTATCAAACCATTTTCCAAAATGGCAGAACCATTTCACATCCCCATTAGCATGTAAGAATGTTTCAGTTTCTTCACATCTTCATCTCAGAGTTTTAGATTTTGGCTATTTTAATGAGCATGCAGTGGGATCTCATTGTGGTTTTAATTTGCATTTCCCTGAAGACTAATGTTGCTGTGCATCTTTTCATGTGCACACTGGTCATTTGTGTATCTTCTTTGGAGAAATTCTATTCCAGTAGTTACCTGCTACCAACACACCCAATGTTCAATAATTACTACAGACATTTCTAAAAAGGAGAATAATAGGAGGTACAGAGGAGTCTATAGCATTTCTGTAATCCAGGTGGGCCAATGTTGGAAGTTCCTTAATTAAAGCTCAAGACTGAGGGATAATATTCCATGTCTCTTGGTCACTTGGTCTCTTTGATTGCATCTTCTGAGTTATCCTTACTTATTCATGAAAGATAGTATGTGTTTGCAGTTGGGTAGTGTTTGCAGGTGAGTAGTTTTCTTAGTCTGCCTCCTTTCAGAAGAATTTTAGGGGTCCAGTGGCCCTTTTCATTCTGTACTCTGTCTTGTTCAGTCCAAGGGCAGTGATTTTCTGATACAATTTTCTCAAAAACTTTATAGACCTCCTGTGCATCTCATGTGTGTTCACTCCATTAGACAAAAGCCACATATACTAATCTCTTCAAGATAAGTCCATTTTACCTTGGGTTGCTTCTCAGAAGATGAAGGACAGTGTCCTTAAGTTTTCCAGAAGCCTTATTGTTTGAGAGGCACATGCCCTTTTTAAAGATATCAATGCATGAATATATAGTACTCTGATGTACTACTTTTGATCTTTTTTACCTTAATGAAAGGTTTTTGATTTATAGTCTTGGCTTTATCTCTAGGCAGTGCCCAAACTTAGGTTGGGTACTACTTCTTAATTTAGTATATTTTGCCATCTGGAGAGACTGAGAATTTTTTAAAACCATGAAGTCTTGGTTCTTTATTCTTTAATTGTCCTTAACTTATTACTCTCCTCTTGACTTCTACTGTAAGCAGCAAGAAATACTTTCCTTGGAAATCTCCTCAGCTGTAACACCTATCCAATTCATTTGGCACATTTTTCTGTTTTACATGTTACTGAAATGATGGTGTGGCTTTCTACCACTATATAGAAAGGATTTCTCAGTCCCTCTTGAGCCCTCACTGACAGTGTCCTCAAATTCCAGATTTCTACGAACAGCCTGTTCAAGTCAATTTTGTCTTTCTCTTACACTCTACTGAAAATCCTTCTAGACTCTAATACCTAGTTCAAAAGACACTTCCGCATTTTTAGGCAGCACCTCACTTCCAGGTACCCAAATCGTTATTTGTTATCTATTGCTGCATAACAAATTATCCCAAATCTTAGCAGCTTACAACAATAAACATTATTATTTCATGAACATAGCTTAGTTGGGTTTTCTGGCTCAGATTCACTTAAAAAGCTGCAATCAAAGTATGGGCTGGGGCTGTGATATCAGTTGAAGGTTTGACTAAGGGGAGAATCCATTTCTTTTCTCACTTATGTGTTTCAGAGGATTCAGTTATTTGTGGGCTGTTGGTCTGGGAGACTCAGTCTTTAATGGTTGTCATCCAGAGGCCTCACTGAGTTCCCTGGTTTAGAACTTCTCCATAGGGCAGCCAGAATATGGCAGCTGGCTTCCATCAAAGAAAGTAAGTAAGATGGAAGCCAGAGTCTTTTTGTAAGATAATTTTGGGAGCAATAAATCCTAGGGCCAGATGGCTCCACTATCAAATTCTATCAAATATTTATAGAATAGTTAACACCTCCTTAAACTCTTCCAAAATTGAAGAGGAGCAAATACTTCCAAGTTCACAGTGTAAGGCCAGCATTACCATGATACCAAAGCCAGACAAATGCACAAAAAAAGAGAACTACAAACCAATACTCCTGATGAATATTGATGAAAAAATTCTCAAAAAAATTCTAGCAAACAATTCAACAGCACATTAAAAAGATTACACACCATGACGAAGTGGGATGTTTTCCTGGAATGCAAGGAAAATTTGACAGATGAAACTCAATCATTATTTTACAGCACATTAACAGAATAATGGGAAAAAACACATGACCATCTCGATGTATTAAAAATGTGACAAAATCTTAACATTTAAATCATTTAACAAAATAATTTAACAATGATTAAAAATACTCAGCAAACTAGGGAATAGAAGGAAACTACCTCAAAATAATAAAGGCTGTATATGAAAAGCCCATAGCTAACGTCGTACTTAATGGTGAAAGAAAAAGCTTTACCTTTAAGATTAGTAATAAGACAGGAATGCCCACTCTCATCACTGCTGTTCAATATAGTACTGAAGTCCAGACCAGAGCAAGTAGGCAAGAAAAAGAAATAAAAGTCATCAAAACTGAAAGAAAGAAGTAAAATGATGTCTGTTCACAGATGATGTGGTATTATATATATAGAAAACTAAATATTCCACCAAAACTATTAGAACTAATAAACAAATTCAACAAAGTAGCAAGAATACAAAACCAGCACAAAAAAGGTTGCATTTCTGTACACTAAGAATGAACAATCTGAAAAGGAAATTAAGAAAACAATTCCATTTGCAATAGTATCAAGAAGAATAAAATACTTAGGAATAAACTTAACCAAGGAGGTGGAAGAGTTGTACACTAAAAAAATTATAAAATATTATTGAAAGCAATTTTAAAAGACACCAGTAAATGGAAAGACATACTGTGTTCATGGTTTGGAAGACTTAGTATTATTAAGCTGTACAGTACTACCCAAAGTGATACATAGATTTAATGCAACACCTACCAAAATTCCAGTGGCTTTTTTTTTTTTCAGAAAAAGAAAAATCCTCGTTAAAATTTATATGAAATCTCAGGTGACACTGAAAAGCTGAAACAGACTTGGAAAAGAAAAAGAAAACTGGAATTCTAACATTTTCTTATTTCAGTGCTTACCACAATGCCGCAGTAATCAAAACAGTGTGGTACTCACCTCTCACCTCTCAAAATGGCCATCATTAAAAAGTCTACAGGTAACAAATGCTGGAGAGGGTATGGAGAAAAGGGAACCCTCCTACACTGTAGATGGGAATGTAAACTGGTGCAGTAACTATGGAAAACAGTATGGTGGTTCCTTAAAAAACTAAAAATAGAGTTGCCATGTGATCCAGCAATCCCACTGCTGTGCATATATCTGGAGAGAACTATAATTCCAAGGAATACATGGACCCCAATGTTCAGAGCAGCACTATTTACAAGAGCCAAGACATGGAAGCAACCTAGGTGTCCACTGACAGATATCCATTCATAGATATATTTTATATACATATATATATATATATATTTATATGTATATGGAATACTAGTTAGCCATAAAAAAGAATGAAATAATGCCATTTGCAGCAACATGGACAGACCTAGGGATTCTCATACTAAGTGAAGTCAGTCTGAAAGAATGACAAATACCATGTGATTTTACTTATATGTTGACTCTAGAATATAACACAAATGAATTTATTTATGAAATGGAAACAGACTCACAGACATAGAAAACAAATGTATGGTTGCCAAAGAGGGGGAAAGAGGTGGAAGAGAGGTAAATTAGGAGTTTGGGATTAGCAGATACAAACTACTATATATAAAATAGATAAACAACAAGGTCCTACACAGGGAACTATATTCAATATCCTCTAATAAACCATAATGGAAAAGAATATAAATTATATATATTCATATATATATATGAATTAATCATTTTACAGCAGAAACTAACACAGCATTGTAAATCAACCATACTTCAAAAAAACCCCAAAAATAAAAAATGACGTGGTACTGGCATAAAGACAGACATACAGACTAATAGACTAGAATAGAGAACCTAGAAATAAACTCTCGCATATATGGTCAGATGATTTTTGACCAGGATGCCAAGACCACTCAATAGGAAAAGGACAATCATTTGAACAAATGATGTGGCAAAACTGGATAGCCACATGCAAAAGAATGAAGTTGGACTCTTTACTTTTCATTCTATACAAAAATTAACTAAAAATAGATCAAATACCTAACAGTAAAAGCCACAGCTCTAACTCTTAGAAGAGAATATAGGGGGAAGGCTTCATGACAGTGGATTTGGCATTGATTTATTGGGTATGACACAAAAAGCACAGACAACAATAAACGAAACGTAGATAAATTGCGCTACATCAAAATTGAAAACTTTTGTGCATCAAAGGACACAATCTACAGAGTGAGATGGCAGCCTATGGAATGGGAGAAAATGTTTGCAAATCACTTATCTGAAAAAGGGTTAATACCCAGAAAATGTAAAGAATCCCACAATTAAACAACAACCAAAGCAAACAACCTGATTAAAAAATAGGCAATGGACTTAAATAGACGTTTCTCCAAAAAAGATATATAAGTGGCCAATAAGCACATGAAAAAAATCACGAATCATTCTGAAAATGTAAGTCAAAAGCATACTGAGAGACCGCCTTACATCTATTTAGGATGGCTACTATAAAACAAGCCAACAAACAAAGTAAATGTTGACAGGGATGTGGAGAAATTGGAACCCTTGTCCACTGTTGGTGGGAATGTAAAATGGTGTAGCTGTTGTGGAAAATAGTTGGAAGTTCCTAAAAAAAATTACAAATACAATGATCAAATTACAAATATCATCCAGAAATATCCAAAAGAATTGAAAACAGAGACTTGAACAGATATTTGTACACCCATGTACATTGCATCATTATTTTCAGTTGGCAAAAGATGGAAGCATCCCAAGTGTCCATCAGTGGATGAGTGCATAAACAATGTGATATATACATACAATGGAATGTTACTGAGCCTTAAAAAGGAAGGAAATTCTGACACATATTACAACATGGGTTAACCTTGAAGATACTATGCGAAGGCTGATGAGCCAGTCACAAAAAGACAAATACCGTATAATTCCACTTATACGAGGTGTAAATTCAGAGGCAGAAGGTAGAATGGTGTTTGTCAGGAGCTGAGGGGAGGGGAGGAAGGGGAGTTACTGTTTAATGGGTAATAGTGTTTCAGTTTGGGAAGATGAAAAAGTTCTACAAACGGACGGTGGTGATGGTTGCACAACAGTGTCATTGTACTTAAAACCACTGAACAGTACACTTAAAAGTGGTTAAGATGGTAAATTTTGTGTTATATGTGTTTTGCCACAGTTAAAAAGTAAAAAGAAACCACAAATTAGCAATATCAGGAATGAATGAAAGAGGAGGCCTCACACAGATCCTATAGACATTAAGAACATAATAGAATATTATAAACAACTGTAGCAGTGATAACTTGGATGAAAGAGAGACATTCCTTGAAAGACACAAAGATCAATGCTGATGAGAAGCAATGGGAAATCTGAGTAGCCTTATATCTACCAAAGAAATTTAATTTGTAATTACCCACCTTCCCATAAAGAAATCTCCAAACTCAGGTGACTTCCTTGGTGAATTCTGTCACCAAGAGGAAGAGATATCATCCAACATGATGTTTTTTTTCAGGAAATAGAGAAAGAAGGAGTCCTTCCCAACTTATTTGTTAAAGTCTGTGTTACTTTATTTTTTCAAAAGAAGACAAAGACATGCAATAATGTAAAACTACGTACCAATATTCCCCTCATGAATGTAGATTTAAAATTCTTAATTAGTATATTATATTCAGAAAATATAAAAAGGATATTATATCATGAGTAGGTGGGACTCCTTACACATGGAGAAAATATTGTAAATAGAAATATCTGATAAATGACCTGTGTCTAGAATATGTGCAGAACTCTTAAAACTCAAGGAAAAGTAGACGACAACCCAATTAATGTGTAAAAGATTTTACAGACACTTCACACACAGTGTGGCTAATGTACACTTATGAAAAGATGCATCAATATTATTCTTTATCAAGGAAATGAAAAAAGATAAAGCACAATGTGATACCACTACATACCCATTAGCATGGCAAAAATGGTAGAGTCAGAAAACCAAGTATGGCGATGATGCGATGAAACAAAGCCTCATGCAGTGTTGATGGGAATATAAAATGGCACAACCACTTTAGAAGACAGTTTACCAACGTATAAAGTTTCAGGTAATTTATGATATGACCCCACAATTCTATTCCTAGATGTAAAGTCAGGAGACCTGAAAATGTTATGTCCATGTAAATTCTTGAATGTTCATAGCAGCTTTATTCATAATAGCCAAAATGTGGAGACAAGTGTCCATTGGTACATGAATAAAAAAGCAAATAAAGTTCATCCATATAATAGAATACTTTTAATCAACAGAAACAAATGAACTTTTGATACATGTAACAACATGGCTAAATCTCAAAAACATTTTCCTCAGTGAGAGAAGCCAGATATACGTGCATACCATTTGATTCCATGTATAAGAGATTCTACAAAATGCAGGTTGCCTGGGTTTGCAGAAGGGAGTAGATTGACTCCAGAAGCGCTCAAGAGACCTTCTGGGTGTGATGGAAAGAGTCTGTATCTTCATTGTAGTGGTTACATGAGTATATATGTTTGTTAAAACTCCTCAAAGTCTACATTTTAAATGGATATGGCTGTATTGTACAGAAACTATATTTCAACAACTTAATAAAAATCATATCTAGGTGTAACTGAGGCTTCCCTGGTATGGCTTCTTCCATTCTAAATACCTGTGAATTAAAGTCATAAGTTCTCCCCTTCCCAACCCCCACATACTCACCCACACAGTGGAGAACTCCCATTCAAAAAACCGGGGAAACTGGAGACACACACCAATGACAATTCTATAGAAATTCTGAAATCTGGCCAGGTGTTGGTTGCTTGTTTCTTGATTAGGGTTTAGTGCTGCTTCCTAGAAGTGGTATTTGTGGCTTTCTGCTCTGTCCTTTGGGCTCTTGGCTTTTCCCTCTGAATTATCTTTTTTTTTCAAACCAAAAGAAATGATTTGTTTTAAGCAAATCATCTGAGTTTGTTTCTCTCAGCCTGCTTCCTGTTTGTAGGCGTTTGGGGAACCAAATACCTCTTTTCATTTTGAACTCTGTCCTTCCAAATGAAGAGTCTGATTCCTTGGCATTGAGGCTATGTCTTGTCCTTTGCCTTTCCTAGGCACAAAGCTTCTTATAAAACATAGCTTTCAGAAATGATCACCAGCACTCATTTTCAGCTTCCTCTCAAAAACAAGGAACTCCATCCTGCCTCTGGTTTCTTGGAGAGTTTCACTTTGTTCCTCCACTTAGAGGAACTTTGATTCCCTTCTGCTTCTCCAGTCACACTTTCCGGCTCTTCCTAGCTGCCTCGGAAGCCAGAGCCTGGCTGACCTTCAGTTTCTATTCTTTTTATGGCATTGCATTTTTATATTCAAGTATAGTTGATTTACAATATTATGTTAGTTTCAGGTGCACAACATAGTGATTCAATATTTTTATAGATTATATTCTACTTAAAGTTATTATAAAATATTGACTGTATTCTCCATGCTGTGCAATATATCCTCATATCATTTATTTTATACATAGTAGTGAGTACCTCTTAATCCCCTAACCCATCTTGTCTCTCCCCTCATCCCTCTCCCTGCTGATAAAGATTAGTTTGTTATCTATATCTGAGTCTGTTTCTGTTTTGTTATATTTATTCAATAGTTTTATTTTTTATGTTGACCTCTTTTTTGGGGGTGGGTAATTAGGTTTATTTATTTATTTAAAGGAGGTACTGGGGATTGAACCCAGGACCGCTTGCATGCTAATCATGTGCTCTACCGCTTGAGCTATGCCCTTCCGCTGTTTTATTTTTTAGATTCCACATAGAAGTGATAACATACAGTGTCGTTCTGTCTTATTTCACTTGGCATAATGCACTTCAGGTCCATGTTGTTTAGCACCATGACTTGCTATTCTGTGTGGCAGGCAACACTTGCTCTTCTTTCTAAAGGATAACATAGTTAAGCTTTGCCTCCCACCCTCTGTCTCACCCTGACCTCCAGCCCCATCGCTGTGAATTCGAGCTGTCTTTGTACCTACTTAGAGTTCCAGTTAATTATGTTTCCAGCTGGAGTCATTATCAGTGGCAAGAAATGAAACCTCTGTGCTTTATGTCCTATGTTTCTTGTGCCAGCCAGATTTTAGCAGTGATACTGACCTCTTTCTTTAGTTGTCTCACCTGTGTTCACAAGAAGTTGGCTTCAGCAATGCCTCTGCTTTACTTGGCCTGCATTGGAGCGTGTTTTAGGGAAATATAATGAATTTAGTTCTGGGCGTGTAGAATTGGAGGTAGGGCTATTCGATTTGTATTTGTAATTGGGTTGGAGGCCAAGAGAGCAGTTTGGGCTGGAGATGTAGATTGGTAATCAAAGCTTCTTATTATTTAGAAAACTAACAATATATTGAATTGCTCAGGAAAAGCATATAAAAGAAAAATAGATAAGGTTAGATGTAGAACCTCGGGGATTATAGTATTTATGAGATGGGCAGAGAAAGAAAAGCTAGTGAAAAAGCAGTGAAAGAGATTTCTGAAAGATCAGATGAGAACCAGGAAAGACTGTTTCTATGGAGCCAGTAAATGTGGCATCTTTGCAGCACTGCCCCTGATGTTGTAGTGAGATCAGCCAGGATAAGGACAGATTACAGCTCATTTGAGCAACTAGGAGATCATCGGTGACTTTACTCACAGCTCTTTCAGGATGAGTGGAAGTCAGATTGTAGTTGATTGGAAAGTATATGGCAGGTCAGGACATGGATCCAATAACTTACTTTGAAATTTTATTATGAAGGGAAAGTGGTAGACTGGGGCAGAGGACAGCTATAAGTGACTTAAAAGGACACGTTGTTTTATGTATGCACCCTGTGTAATAAATAGATAAATGTTTCAGTTCTCTTTTTTATTAATATTTTGTATGAGAAGAATTACTTTTAATATTTTAACGTTTTTCAATTTTTAAGTATGGCTCTTTTTATGATTGTTTAATCTATTCTTAAAGAACAGGCCACTGCTTAGTATGATGTAGCAGGGCGTCTCTTCCCACATACTAAGTTGTAAATGCTTCTATCAGCTCAAGAACATTGGTTGACGAGATATTTTCAAAATATTACTGTATTTTTCTCATTTATTTTTAAGTATTTGTATCTCTGGGCTATTGAGTAGGGATATAAAAAATCAACAGCTTTCTTTAAAACAGATTTTTCAGACATTGTAAATTACTTAGTAACTAGTCTAAGAAATGTTATTCTGTCAGTGTTAACTACTAAAGAACACACTCATTTTTAATCTTATCTTTTTGAACTACTGTCTGTTTTTTGGGAATTCTTTGGGTATTCTGTCTTTTGGGAATACTTAGTATGACCCACAGTTTGTGAAAGAAATCCTGAAATGGCTAGTGGTTGAAAGTCAGGGACTTTAATTCATTAAATAATGGTTAGTTTTCATATTGTGTATCTTGAAGCAGCTGTTCTTAGAAAAGATATTTGTGATGATGAAACTTTGATTGAAGTAGCCTGAACAAGAATGTATGAGAGACTCCGGGCTGAAGTAGAATACTGAGAATGATATTTTTGTACTATATTTTATATTGGAGAAGAATCTTTTTGTCCAAATTCATCTGAAAACCTAAACTGTTTTCCTATTTATGCTGTACTTATCACATTTTACCTGAATTAACTTGGCATATTTTTAAATTTAAGACTTTGATTTATCTGTGGTTTCTGACACAGTTTCAAATTAATTCATACTTTCAGCTCATGAAATTGTTAATTTATATGTTTATTTGTTATTTTATATATTTTAAGATTTCATGTTGATGTGAAACATGAATCCAGTAAAACTTGCTAACCTTTCAGAACAATTATCTTCTCTGAGAAGGAATGCTTCATTTTTTCTCCCCCTACACTTAGGAAAAAGGGGAATACTTGTGGTTTATTGCAGTCCCACTTAACAGTAGCATTTGTTTGTAAGCAAACATGTGGCATTTAGGTGACATTTTATTTATAGTTTAATATAATTGAAATAAAATGTGAGAAATACAAGTGGTTATTGTTTGTATTTCTTTTTTCTTTGCTATTGAAACATCATTGTTAATATAAACAATCATCTCATTTCCAAAAGAAAAAAAATTGGTAATCCTAGATTTGAATACCTCTGCGTCCTGTGAATTCCCCCGATTCTGACTGTGACTATTTTGGTCTCCTAGTAGGGAACAATGCATTGCGAAGCTCCAAACCGGATCACAGTCTATGAGTCCAACCTTCAGAGAAGACGGACAAATTACTCCAAAGAGTTGTGTAAGATCAGATTCTTTTGTTTTTTTGTTTGCTTCTTGTTTTAAAATAATCTCCACACATTTTTAGTTTCGTGTTGTCAAATTCCAACAGTTACTTACAAACAATGAATAAAGTCTGATGGTTTTGGTGAACATCCTGGTTTCAAAGAAAGTGATATATTTGGTATACTCCGCAGCATTCCTTCTGCTTTCCCAAAGATTCTGAGGCATCATGTTAGTCTGTCATTTTCCTGAACATTGAAGAATAACTTTGAAAAGCTTCATTTTTTTTTAGTTATTTTTTCCTCTTTACTCAATCTTTGTATAAAAATGGTTAGACATACAGCAGTCATAAACTTAAGAAACTGGGATTAGTTTGCAGTGAAGTAGGGAACACTGCCTTTCTGATGAAGGTGAACTGTTTATATTGTGAAATATGAATACTTTTCTTGCATTAATTGCTTAACACAGTTTTGGTTTGAACATGGAGCTAATGAGCTTTCCAGTTAGCTTTGTAAAGAAGACTTTGCCTGCTTACTGTAGTCTTTTTTGCATAACTCTGGCTTGTCTTGGGTTACGAGGAGATCATATGTGATACATGACTGTTTTAGCACATATTGCTCTGAATATAACTCCTTGCATTTTCTCAGGTATGGAGAGTTCAAGTTTGGAACTTTCAAAAATATTTTAGTGTTAAGAGTAGCACATTTAAAATATTTGTGGATTTATTATCAATCATTGTACTTTACTCAAAATAAACAAGGGAGGTACATTTTTAAAGACATCCTCATTCACACACACACAAAAACATACAAAAAGCAAGGGATCAACAGTAGAACAGTAATGAATTTTAATATAGTATATATAATAAACCCAACATTTTGTTCAATAGAAATTTGGCAACTCACTAAAATATGAAGAACATTTTAGTGTATTTTTATCACTTCAG
This sequence comes from Camelus ferus, assembly GCF_009834535.1. NCBI lineage: Eukaryota > Metazoa > Chordata > Mammalia > Artiodactyla > Camelidae > Camelus > Camelus ferus. The sequence continues at coordinate 30,966,828 of NC_045711.1, read as the reverse complement.
ATAATTTAAATGACCATAGGTAAATAGATTTGTTTATTAGTAATGAAGTTTCCTAGAAGCATGAAGATGTTATACCAACAAATTAAATTTAAATTTAAATAACAAAAATTTTTAGCAGTACTGTAAAATGTACGTTATTATTTTATACAGCATTACCTTACTAAGTTTTTAGAGTTCTCAGGTCATTGTCCATTTCTGGGCACAGATCTTTGGCTCTTCTCAGTTAATCATAATTTTAATCTGGTTTGATAATGTGCAATGTAATAAATTATATGGAAGGGAAAAAACATGGAATTTTAATTTTTTTTAAAGTAAAGAATTACCATAACTGTGTTTTTATGAGGCGAATCCAAAACTTATTTCTCTTTATGTTCAGTGGATGAATGAGAATTAATTTAAGAACAAAGAGCTTCTTGGACATCAACACAAACTTCCCTGTTAACTAATTTTAACGAGAGTAAATAATTCATCTTTTCAAGTGTTCCTCTATCCCCCTTTAAAGCTACTGTGGTATACCACAATTAAAACTTTGTAAGAGAACTTAAAGAGAAGAGTTTGGATTATTTTTTAAAATATTCTTTTGATGTTGTGTTTTTTTTTTTTTTTGAATCTAGTTACTGTGTGAATATATTGTAAAGGCATCTCATAGCCCTAAGCGGCTATAATAAACAGTCATTACTTAGAACTGAGAACTAGCTCAGTTGTAACATAATCCTTTCCTCTGAGGGCAGTATAGCATTACTGAAAAAACACACAAAACTCTCATTACTCTGAATGACATATATTGTCCTGTTTTCTCCCTCCCTCCCCCTCTTCTGTTCCCTTCCTGTTCCTTCCTTCCTTCTTTTCCTCCCTTCTTTCTCTCCTTCCTTTCCTCTTTTATTTCTTCCCTCCTTCCTTCTTCCCTCCATCCTGTCTTCCTTTTTCTCTTTTGTATTTCAGGAAGTTCATTCGAAAAAATCTGCTCTTTCTTTGGATGACAGCGACATCGAAGCTCGCCTTAATAGTTGGAATCTTGGGGTAAAAACATGTTTTATGTCTATTCATTGATGTGGCAGAATCGTATTGTATTTGGAAAACATCTGAACTAACTGAATTCTAAGCAGTGACTATTATTGGATGTTAGACATTTTGTACTGTGTTAGCACTGAGAAAGCCTTGGGGAACAGGAAAGAGAAATAGCATCCCAAAGAAGCATAAAATAGTCCCTGCCCTCAACAAGCTGCATTTTCTTGTTGGTGAAATAAGAGCTATACATACGAAACAGTTAAACCATACTTTAAGACCATATATGATCAAATACCAAAGTGAGTTATACAGGAAGTAGAATACTGAGGGGGAGGGCAGGGGAAAGGGTCAGAGAACAAGTCATCTGGGTTAAAAGAATTCTCAGGGAGACATCATGGCTGAGCCGCCACCATGGACAGCAGTTTTCAGGTACAGAGGCTGAGGGGCACAAGTGTGTTTGGATAGGTGGAGGGGAAGGGAGCTAGAATTCAAGGCAGAAGTTGGTGTGAAGAAAGATGTGCTGGTGTAAGTGAACTGTCTGGACTGGATCTTTGGGATTTATGTAGAGGATATGAGGACAGTGGTGTCAGGCTGGATTGTATCCGAGCTTTGAATGCTAAGTTGAGAAGTTTAGCTTTAAAATTTTAGGCAGTAGTGAGCCCTGGAGGTTAATTTTTTCCCCCTCTACGTTCTACCTTATGTATATGCTGTTTAAATGCTTTGAGGAAGTGAAAAGGGAGTTAATCAATTTTTAATGACACTTCATAATTATAAAAATAATTTACCCCTTGCAAAATTTGAAAAACGCAGAAAGTCAGAAGAATAAAACATGTTTTAAAATCTTAAACTGAGAGATACATTAACATTTTTTCACGTATCTCTTTCCCTTATTTTTTTCTGTATTTATAAAATTAAAATTTAAACAAAACTGGGGTCATATTATAAAAACCATTTTAAAATGTTCTGTTTTAAATTTGGTACAAGTTTATAATAGCTCTATTAACATGAATATTAATGGCAGCACTATTTTTTCTTTTGGGTGGATATTTCATAACTTATTTAAGCATTATGACATTTTTTTGACATTTAGGTTGCTCCCAGTTTCTTGCTAATATAAGTAATACTGCAATAAAATTCCTTGAAAGACTTTTTTTATGCATATTTGGTTGCTTTCTTAGGTTATGTTCAGTCTTGGTACATTGCCCTCCAGAAGGTGTATACCAGTTTATTTTCCATCCAGCAGTATATAGGACTGTCTCTTTCTTGGTTCTTCACTGGCAAGGGGTATTGTTATTTTAAAAAAAAAAACAAACAAAACCTAAAACCCTTCCTACTAATAACGGTCTTTAATGAAATCACTGCTTTAGGAATATCGACTAGGTGGTATTATGAAGGTTGTACTATAGGATGTGCTTAGAAATGAAGAAAGGGAACCAGACAGCTTTTAGGTATTTGTATTGGCCTCCACGTTGGTGTGATTTCTGTGACGATGGAAAGGGTGGAAAGGAAGAAGATTTCCAAGAGAATAAAGAATGCTTAGTGACTTAAAGAAGAAAAAAAAAAAAAAAAAAAAAAGAATGCTTAGTGACTGACTGGTGGGCTGAACAGGAGGGCACCTTAAGATTTGGTCCTAGGAAATGGGAGTGTTGGCTCTCTGTCAGTTAACTGATTGTCGGATGGATGGATCCATTTTAGGGGTTTAAAAGTTTTATTTTAGACTGGTGGAGTTTAAAGAGATGGTAAGCCTCATTGGAAAGTTCAAGGTTTTCAGCTTCTTGAGTCTCAAGGGCTCATGAAGGAGTCATATTTTGTCGTCATAGTGCTGGAGGTGGTGTTCACCCAGAGTCTGAAACAGCTTTAGTCTTTAGAGACTTCAGGGTGAGGAGAGCTGGGTGGAGAGAACAGAGTGAGGAGGGCTGGCTCATGCAAATGGCCACAGTTAGAGGGAGGGAAATGGATAAGAATTTAAAGCAATGTGAATCTCTTTGTCACTTTAAGAATATGTTAATGAAAGAGAAGAGACAAATGGAATTGATAATGAGAGGGGATTAGTAAGTCAAAAGAAAAGCATTTCACATTTGAAGGGGTAGAGGAAGTTGCCATTGGAGGGAGGTCCTGTGTTACTAGTGTGGGAGAGAAGCAGACAAATTCTTTTTGCCAGAAAGCAATATCAAAATGAAAAATAAAATTCTGGGCTATCCTTTTAAACTTGCCTTTGCCCTTAGCCATTTGAAACTTCTGACGTACTTTTCTTAGCACATAGAGTACTGTTTACAATTATTTAACTGTTAAGAGATTAAATTTTTTATTCATATAATAAAATTAAAATAAAACATCTAAAATATTTTGAGGTAATGCCTTAAAACTAGGACTGCCTGAGGTTTTGTTTCACATTTTTATTGTTCAAAGAATGTACCAACAGTGTAAAATATAAAAGTCTTGCATTTTTACATATTTATAACATATATGCATTAATCAGGTTGAACTATAGTCTCTTGATCGCAGTAGAATAATTTAAATATCCAGTGTATTAGAAAGTTTAGATTTTGCTTTGATTTTAGTTTTGTATGAGAATGTGTGATGGACTTTTTTCTTTCTTCCTCTGAATGATCGGTTAATAGCTAGTTAATTTTTGAGCTTTATACTAAGGGTACATTTTTTTATTGCTGGCATGCTTGTCAACACCTTCATCCTGATGCATTAGATGTTCTAGATTTTGAATTTTCTATTTTTTTTAATATTTTCCCCAAATATATTCTTTCTTTTCCCAGGTGTATGTTGATATTTCTTCTAGGAATACATAATTCAAGTAGAGATTTACTTCCTAAGCCTAGTAATTAAATTTTCTTTCTATATTTTTTAAATTACTCTTTAACCTTTCTAACCTTTAGCTCTTGAGAAGTTTTCTTGCTTTGTTAACATATTTTATATATATTTTATGCATGGGTATCTTTATATAAATTTTTATTCTTTTTTCTTTTTTCCTGAGGATGGGTGGGGGACCAAGAGGAGGAAGACTCTCCTGGGCCTTCCATCTGGGTCAGCAGCCATCCACTCATTTCCAGCCTGGGTCTCTGTGCAGACCCTCACACCCACCAGGAGCAAACAGTGAGGACTCTTTAGGTAGAATCCCTAAGGTCACATCTCTGGAAACAGAGCCCAAGAGCAGGATCTGGGCCTGCAGAATCTGTGCAGGGAGAACGTCTGGACAGGCAGTGGAGGGGATGGGACCTGGCAGAAGAAGGAGCCAGGCGAGGTCAGTGGGAGTGAGGCTCCCCTTGATCCTGTGAGGAGCTCCAGAGGGTGGACAACATCCCCACTTGGAGGTCAGGGCCCAGCAGGGAGAGGGTAAAGTTCCCTGTCGAGGGCTAAGAGCGCCTGTAAGCTGTTAGCAGCTGGGGATGCCCCAACTGTCCCACTCATTGTGGCTGTCCTCAGTGTGGCCGGTTGAGAACTGTTCTTATTGGTCACCCAGGCACAGCTGTGCCACTGGTGAACCAGCCACATGAGGAGGTCCAGTTGAGATGAGTTGTTCCAGTAGATGAGCCACCCAGGTTGCCCACCTACAGAGTTGAGAGCTAAATAAAGTAGTCGTAGTTGGAAGCCATGAAGCTTTGGGGTGATTTGTTACACAGCTAAAAGCTAATCAATACAGTAGATGCTGCCAGTTTTCTAAAGGGATTGTGCCAATTTGCATTCTCATCAGCAGCTCGTACCAGTTCCTACTCCGATACTTTTTCTTCAGTACTTGGTATTGTCACTTAATTTTTTTTAGTTATAAAACTTCGCCATTCTTTTTTTTTTTTTTAATTAGCTATTCTTGAGAGTGTTTAGTGACATTGCATTGTGTGGTTTTTTTAAATATGTGTTTTCCTGATGACTGATAAAGTTAGATGCCTTTTAATATGTTTATTGACAGTTTGGCTAGCCTTTCAGAAGTGCTTACTTAAGACTTTGCCAATTTTCCTGTTGGGTTGTCTGCCTTTTTCTTACCAATATATAAGAACTTTGTATATATTCTCGGTGAGTCCTTTGGAATATAATATTATATATATTTTCTTCCATTTTGTTGCTCTCTTCCATTCACTGGTGACTTTGATGAACAGAAATTTTAATGCAGTTCATTTTCACATTTTTTCATCTTACGAAAAAATGCTTTTTGTGCCCTGTTTAAGGTCTTTGACCATTTTAAGTTCTTGATGATGTTCTATGTTATCTTCTAGCAGCTCTGTTGGTTCACTTTTTCTGTTTAGATCTATTTACCATTTGGAGGTGATTGTTGTGTATGTTGTAAGATAGGGAGTTAAGATTTGTTTTTGTCCCTTATAAATATTCAGGTGACACTCCCATTTATTGAAAAGACTATTCTTTTCCTGTTGCACTGCAGTGGTATTTGTCTCATGCATCAGATGACAGTACATGTATGTTTCCATTCTGTTCCTGTGACTTATTTGCTTTTTTTGAGCCGGTGGATGGTGTCTATATCTGTATTTTATTTGTGCTCCTTAAATGTTTGTTGAAATGTGAGTAAACCAATGAATGAACCTTATTTGTAGCATTTCTTCTGTGGAAAACATTTTTTCAAGTTCTAAAATATTGGCTTAAAAAAGTTGTTTTGGAGCATAATTGATTTGACACTGAGGACTGAATTTATTTTATGCTATAGTAAGAGTTTTGGCATTTCTTCTGATGGATGCTATGACTTAGAAACACTTATTTTAGTTGTTTTGCTAGTAGTATATTGCTCAATAATGTCCTTTCCTCTAAGACAGCTAAGATATTGGATAAAATGTCTTTCTATTTTTCTGGAGCCTTAGAACATCTCTATCTGATCAACATTAGTTAATCCATAAGGAGGTCAGTTTGACCAAATCCTGATTAATTTGAAGAAACAAACTGATAGAACCCTTTGTAAACAAACAATTCTACTAAAAAAACTAAACAAAATAAAATGTCAAAAGCCAGTTTTCATTAGAGAGCATTCGGATATCTGTATTCAGGTCTAGTTTAAATTATTATTTATTTTATTATTGTGATTCTATTTGTTTCTTAAACAAGAAATGCCCTGTCATGTGATTTATTCTTGTTATTGGAACTTAATTATTTTTGGCTTTGCTTTTTGTATAATATTTTGTTAGACTTTAATGTTTCTCATAAGTTCTTTTTATCCTCCATTTTGGACATTTCCTTATTGTGGTATTCTTTCTTGAGGTATTATGAGAGAACAAGAAGTCTTCTAAAAGAGCATGAAAAAAGTAAATGTTAAGACTGTTTACAGATTGCTTCAAGTCCATGTTACTTGTGGATTACAAAGTGGGAACATTTAACTTCAAAGCACATCTGGCTGCTGTTATAAAATCAGAAAATAGTTTGCTTATTTCCCTCAAATAGACTCAAGAACATAACTCTACTATGAATAATTCTCATTACATATTAAAAGTGGTTAAGAGACAAATTCAGTCTATTGTAAATGAATACCAACAATTGAAGATTTATACTTGTTTACAGTGTTCATTGTTGCTTTTAAATAATTAAAATAGACTTTTGTTTTGGTCAACTTGAGAAGGGAAATTTATGATAACAGAATGAGTACTAAACTTCTGTATTTAATGGCTTTTAAAGATGAAGAGGATGAAATAGGAGTTACTTCTGCATAGTTGAAAGGCTACATTGTAATTAGCTAAACCAATATTTTGTACCCTGCTTATGAATGTAGAGCTGGGTAAAAATAAGTCACAGATGGTTTTCTTGGCTTTTGGTTTTAAATTTTAAGCTTAATTAGAGCTTGAGCGTCTTTGAGAATTCTCTCTTTCCCTCATCCTTTATTTTTCCCCTTATATTTAATTCTGCTTCATGAATTAGGGTTTTATATATTTGCAGATTTGTGTGTGTCTTTGAAGGCCTTACTTTGTATGCTGGTTTTCTCCATTCCAAAAATAGAGGATGGTTACTTACTTTTCATATATATACCTTCAGACAATAAATATTTATTGAGTGTGCTTTGCTGCCTGCTGGAAATTTTCTGCCTCTATTTTTCAAGAAGCTGTGTATATATAGTACAGTGTTATTTACTAAAGAATATGCCTCTTTCTCTACCATGATATTTAAGTAGATTTTATTATTATCTTTACTTAGTAAATGTTTCCCAAAGTAATTGTACTAATTCATACAACCCAACAGTGTTACTCCACATCTGGAACACTTTTACTGTCAAGTTTTTAATGTATGCCAATCTGGTGGCTGTAAAATACCATCTCTTTGTAGTATTACTTTACATTTTTCATATTTCTAAACAGATTGAACATATTTTCATATGTTTTTGTCATTCACATTTCCTCATCTGTTAAATGTGGCTCAAGTTTTTTCCTATTTTTTTCCTGATGGATTGTTGTTCTTTCTTTCATGGATTTTAAAAGACCTTCTTTACACATATTGTAGACTAATTATATGTGCAAACATCTTCCAGTTAATGGCTTGCCTTTTCAGTTTATTTATAGTATCTTTTTTAGAGATAAGTTCTTATTTAAAGTGGTCAAAGTTATTGATTGATTTTTTGTTTGTGTCTTGTTTACAGAAATATTCTCAACTCCGAAGCCATAAAATCATTCTTCTTAATTGTCTTCTGAAAGTTTTATAATCCTGCAATTAATTAGAAGTGTTTAATACATTGAGAATTTATTATATATGGTGTGAGGAAGGGATCTACTCTTATTTTCTCTCTCTCATTGAACACATCCTTATTTGCTCAATAATTTGCAGTACTATGTCTTTCATGAATCATATTCTCATATATATTTCAGTTCCTGTTACTTTCTAGTCAGTTCCTTTGACTTATTTTCATTACTATAGTTTTATTATGTCTTTGTAAGACAACTCATGTTGATTTTTTTCTTTAGGCATGTCTTGTATAGTCTTGTCCCTTTGTTTATTTAGATACATTTTATAATGAGCTTATCACATTTTCCAAAAATTATATTGAGATTTTGGTTTGAATAAATTTAGGAACTAGATCAAGTTAAGGGGAATAGACATTTTTATAGTGTGGAGGCTATCAAAAACATGATTTCACTCTTTTTATTTCAGTCTTAATGTCTTTCAGAAAAGCTTAATTATTTATTCCATGAAGGGTTTATGTATAATTTTACAGATTTACTTTTAGGAATTATACATTGTTTTATGATTATAAATGATGTCTTTGTAAAATAATCTTTTTTTATAGGTGATTTTTGCTAATTTACAGAAATGCAGTTGACTTTTACAGATTGATTTGGCCTCTGGTAGCTTTGCCAAACTCTTATTTGGTCAGCCTCTATTTAACATCTTTCTATTTTTTGGTCTTTATTTGTTGTGTTCTTTATGAACTCCCTTAAATTTTTAAGAGTTATGCTTGAATACATATTGTTCTCATGGTGGTGGAACATAAATATCATCAAATATTGACCTGCAGGTGAGTGGCCTGCCTTAAGTGGGTTGTACAAAAACCCTGATGAATCAGGGTGCTGCAGACAAGGGAGTCAAAAGGAGGACTTTATTACCATTTTCTTCAATTTCATGGACTTTTTAAAAAAAGTGATTCCTTCTGCTGACAGGTTTTGGTTTTAATTTTCTATTTTTATAGTAAGTTTTTATAGATATCAGATCCTTTTTTCTGTTCATGGTTATTTATATTTGATTTTTTTTTTAACAAATAATAGCCAGTGATGATATGAGAGCGGTGGCTTGGGTAGTTTATTTCTTAGTTCAGGAAGGCTCTCTTCTCCTGCTCCACTGAACTTCAGTTTCTTTAGTAAATGGTGCCTTTGTGGCTGTTGTTTTGACTTGTCTTCTTCTGATTCATTGGTTCTGTGTTGTTTCTGTAGGGCCCTTTTTTTCAGCTCCTTTTTTCTTTTTTCTTCATTGTGGACAATCTTCCTTCCCAGGAGCCTCCATCTTCCACAGAAGTGGTTTCTTCCTAAGATTGTCTTCTCTGGTTCTTCATACTTTCCATGACCTTCTGGTTGTATTCTGGTTGCTATTATGGAGGTAAATTTAAGGATTCACACACCAAGTCTGCCTGGGAGTGTAGTGATTGAGACATAAGAGATGATAGGTGCATGATTTCAAGGGTTGGAGGGGTAGACAAAAGTACAGAGGCACCAGAAGACTTGCCATGTTTTGGTAACCTAAGCCATTCAGCATTCTGGGAGGAGAAAACATGAGGTGAGGAGAAGTGGAGATGAGGCCAGGTAGTTAGGCTGTTAGAGGTTCACGAAGGTTTAAAAAAAACTTCTCTGCAAAGAAGTTCCTGTTTTGTATTTTACTTGTTAGTGGGCCACTAAAAATATATTATGCATTACTCTAAGAAACATACTAAATATTAATAAATATAGAAAACATTTTCATATAGCAGTTTACTAAAAACTCAAATGTTAATGTCTATTTTATTTTTAAATTTTCAGATAGAAAATCCTCGGTACCTGAGGCAGAAGCCTATCCCTGTTACTCTGGTAGGTGAAAATTGCATTTAACTTTTCCTATGGTCAGATATTTTAAAATAATATAATCATTAAGTTATTCACAAAAAATAATGCATTATGAAGCATAGTATTCTTATTAATTCTATTATATGGAAGTGAATAAATTACATTTTTTTCTTCAGTGTTGGTATTCTTTTGGCATTAACTTCAGGCAATTTAGAATTTACTTTTGGATAAGCAAGGCCTGAAAAAGGATTGAATAATTCTTACTCTTTCAACAGATGACTCCCAAATTCAGCCTGAGAAAATCCAGCAGTCTACACGATGATCATTTACTCTCTCGAATGCATGAGAAAGAGGTAGGATTGAGATATTTCTGATGTATCTAATTTATTAACACGATTTTTATATTTTGTATGTTTTCAGGTTCTATTTAGAATAATGATGCATGGTAAGAAGAGGTTGTTGTTGGTACAAATATAAAATAATGATACAGGTTACATTTTAAAAAGCCTTTTTGAGAGTAATGCTTATATTCAGATGCACCTTCTCTGAAGCTGCTGTTTTGAATTTCTTTCCTTTTAAAAATTGTCATTGATTATTTTTGTAACTCATTATAAGTCATTACCAATCAATTTTTTTCTTTTCCTTTTATTTTATACTAATTCTTACTTTTGAGGCTGCTTATGATAGAATAATTAAAGTAATTGAAAGGACCTGGCGTCTTTTTGAGGTTTTTTTTGGTCTTTCATTAAATAATGTCCTTATTCTCTTTGATGACATCTTGGGTCAGGGGTACACATACCAAGGCTCCCCACATACATGTTGAAAGACGAAACACTTAAAACTATCATGTATTGCATCAGGGATTCATTTTAAAATGTGTGTGGCTTTATTTTTTTCTACATCCTTGTATTTTGTTTTTCTTTTTGGCATACTGTAAAAATATTTGTGGCATCATTGAGAAGTTTGCATGTAAACATCGACTTACTCCGTATCTTAAAATATATCCAGTGTATATTTTGGCTAAAAAGACCTTTGCACAGTTACACAGTCATTTCAGACTATTTTTGACAAAATTTTTTGATCATGCTTTTTCTCCATCTTAAAATATTTTAAAGTATATGCTGATGGGGAGAGTATAGCTCAGTGGTATAGACTGTGTTTAGCATGCACGAGGTCCTGGATTCAATACCCAGTACCTTCATTAAAAAAAAAACCTAGTTCCCTCCCCTCAAAAAATAAAAATAAATTTTAAAAAAGTATATGTTGAGTTGCCCCATTAAGAGAACCATCTTAGTTTCAGCTTCCTTTTAAAGTAGTATTTGTGATTATAAAATAATTTATGGATTTTTATTAAAGAAATTTTAGAAAATATGGACATATGTAAAGAAGGAAATAAAATCACCTATAAAACCAACACCTAGAAATAAAGACACTGGTAAAATATCATTGTATTGCCTTTCAGTCTTTTCTTTATGTATCCTATAAACATTATTCTTCCTTAGAAAATTGAGATATCATATATAATGTTTTAAATATCTTGAGTATTTTTATGCTATTAAATATTGTTCCTAAGGATCTATTTTTAATGGCTGTATTACAGTTCATATTATAGAAGTATCCTCAGTTAGTTTAATTTATCCCTATTGTCGAGTATTGAGGTTGCCTATAGTTTTCATGAATATAAATAATTCTGGGAAGAATATCCTTATATCTCTCTCTATTATACATGCATTTCTAAATATTTCTATGGGGTAATGAATTATATATTACATGATAAAATTGAAAAGATGGATTTTTTATAATTTTATTACCATAAGCAATTTAACCTCTAAAATGGAAGTTAATACTTGGAAGTCACATGAAAATTGTATGTGATTATAAGGTACAAGTAAAGAATGTATTATGTGTGAAAATGAGAATGAATATAAAAAGGCAAAAGTAATTAGGAGCCATTGAAGGCAAAGGAAAGTAGCAGTTTAGATTGCTTTTATCAATACAAAGATACTAATTATATTTTTAATACAGAACATGTAATTTTTAAAAAAGTTTTTTTCAATTTCAGGACAAAATTTTTTACTGTTTTAATTTTTTTTTTTTACTGTTTTAATTTCTGACATAGAAAAATACCAATCATTAAAAGAAAGATATTCAGAGTTTAGTCCAGGAAAAAACATTGATTTTCCTGAATTACATGTATGTTCTCTATGCTATACATAATATAACTGTTAGAGATCATGATATTTCCCCTATTCTGATCACTAGAAAGATCAGAGATTCCAAAAAAACATCTTCAGCAACTGTAATAGTTTATGACATGTGTTTTTGTGCGCTGTCCTGAATCTTTGTCCTTAGTGGTCTCTTAGTGTTTTATAATCTTCCCAGTTTTTTATTTATCTGCTTTAATTTTACTGTATTTGTGAATATTTGTGTAAGTGTCTCACATTCTTTCTAGAATGGTATGTGAGTAGATGAATAAATTAAAAATCCATTTAAAAAATAATTTAAAAAAGAAAATACCAATCAAACTTCTTTAATATTTTTGTCTGTTTTCCAGAGATAGTTTTTTAACTTTCCCTAAGTTTCCCTAACTTTCTGTTTTCCAGAGATAGTTTTTTTAAGTTTCCCATAGATACATCATGATATGTATAGCTATCCTTTAGAAGGGTAATCTTATGTCTCCTTACTTAAGTCACTTTTGTTAAACAATTATTTGTGGAAATGAGGATAATTGCTTTTCTGTTTTGAAATTCTGCAGACTCTTACACGTTCACGAAAGGCAACTCTGATGTGTTTTGTGCATGTTCTCATCTAAAAGCACTTTTGTTGTTGTTGGGTGGAGTTTTAAAAATAATAAATAGCATTGTTTCAAGTGAGTTAAGTGTTTTTTTTTGAAACGAAATATTAAATATTAGATTAAATATTTCATCGTCATTTTCTCAACACCTACTCTTTATTTTTCAAGGTAATCATTGCTAAAAATTTAATGTGTATTCTCTTTAAAAGTGTCTAGGACTATCTCATTTTTAAAATACAAATACGAACCTAGGTCATACTCTATATGCTGTTTCATTTTGCTTTTTTAACTTAAGTATATATTCTGATGATTTTTTTTATATCAGAGATATGGCTTCATCCTTTTTAGTAGTTGCATTGTATTTTATTTTACTGATGGACTGCATTTTATTAATATAGATTTCTATTGAGGGATATATGTTATCTGGAGTATTTTGCTACAACAGACAATATTTAAGAATATCCCTTTGTATATTTTTGTGTATTGCATGTTTATTCTCATGTGATAAATTCTGTAGAGTGGAATTGCTCAGTCACAGGGTTGCACTTTAAATTTTTGATTGACGTCGATAGATTGCCCTTAAAATAAGGTTATGTCTGCCTAGGACCGCAGGCCTGGAAGAGAATGGGGAGTGATGGCTACTGTGTATGAGAGTTCTGATTTTGGAGTGATGGAAAGGCCGTAAAAGTAGATTGTGGTGATGGTCGTGTAATTCTCTGAAATATTAAAAGACATTGAATTGTATACTTTAAGTGGGTGAATATTACAGCATGTGAATTATATGTATCTTAATAAACTATTTGAAAAAGGTTAGGTCTGTTTATACTTGCACCATTGGATTTGAGAATGTGTTCCCATTTCATCATCAACACTGAATTATAAACATTTTTGATTATCTATGAGATGAAAAATAGTATCTTATTGTTTTGATATTTACATTGCTTTTATTATAAGTGAGAATGAACATACTTTTTGTCTGTTTATTGCCTTTTTAATTTCACTTTTGTGAGCTATCTTTTCTTATATTTCCATATTTTTGTTAAATTGTTTGTCTTCATTGTGATTCCTAAGAACAATTTATATGTAAAGAAATTCAGGTTTTTGTCATATATCTTGCAAGTATTTTTCTCTGTATGTCTTTTGATTTATTTCTGTTTTTTTTTTTTAAATGTATACATGTTTTCTTTTCCAATAGTTGAATCTATCAATCTTTTGTCTATGGCTTGTGTTCTTTGTATCATGTGGAAAAACTTTCTTTTTCCAAGATTATGAAAAAAATTAACTCGTATTTTTGTCTTTTTTAATCTTATTTTTATATTTAAGTCTCAGATCCATTATAGAGGGTTTTGCTATGAGTAGTGATGATGATCTAGGTTAGTCAATTCTTTAATGTTATAAAATCAAAATTTAGATGGTTGAAATGCTTAAGTTACAGAATGCAGCTAGTGAGGAGAGAATTGAGAGAGATGAAATTCTGTACAGATTATCTGTGCCATGAAACATTTAATAAAAGTTTTAATTCTGTTGTTGACGCTTTGGAGTCCTAAAATATTTAATTAGCCTTTATAAATCAAACTTTATAAATCAAACAAAATGAACACAGCTTTCATTTTAAGTTTATGATTGTGTGAAAAATACCTTAGATGTTAAGTGAGTAATATTCACAATAGTATTTTATTAGAATTGAAGAACTGTAGTAGTTTTCTTTTGGTGGCTAAAAATACACCTATAAAATATTTTAAGATGAAAAAATGTTTTTCAATTTATTGGAACATTATGGGAAAACATGTTCAGTGACGGTGTTCCTTTTGTTTTAACCTTAACCTCATTCACAAGCATACTTGGACTTGTTTGCCTTTGTAATTGCTAACATGTTTCCTCTGATATCCACATCATAGACCTGTGTGACAGTGAATCTCATCAAGCAGTGGGGTTTTGTTTTTTTTGTGTGTATTTTTAAAAAAAGATTTCTGACATAGATTAAGATATTTGGTAAACCATTGTCACTGAAAATGAGAGAAGAGACAATGCAACAAGGGGAGATCAATTTTCAGAGCAGCCATCAGTGTTCAGAGAACAGATGGTAGAAATTGCTCTTTTTGTGAAATAAAATAGAAAATTTCCTTTGAACTTCACCTCCACCCATATTGAATGTTCCCACCCATCGCCTAGAAGGGGATACTGCTTCTTTCTTACGTAATGCTAATTAGGCATTTTTTTCTTTTGCAAATCTACTAGTTAAATGTAGAATTTAAGTACATCCAAGAGGACAAACTGCACAGTCACTGACATAATAAATGAGAGAGTTGATATTTTGAAACATTTCTTATAAATACAGCATTCCAATACACGCAGTCTCACCAAATAAATAATGATACAGAGGAGTATCACTGTAAATCACATGCAGGCAGGGATTAGATCATTGCCAGTGTCCCAGCAGCCTGCTGTCTGACCCTTCCCAGTCATGCTCTCTTCCATCTCCCCTAGCAGTAACCACTCTCCTGACTTTTCTGATAATTTCCCTCCGTTATTTTTGAAGTTGACTTCACCACCAGTGCCTGCATTCTTACAAATGCAATTATTATTTTTTTATTAGATTTTGAACTTCATTTAAATGGACCTAAACTTTGCATTTGTTTTTTGTGTCTTGCTTCTTTTGCTCAATGGTATGTTGGTGACATTTGTCCTTGTTCTGCCATATACTGTAGTTAGGTTCATTTACATTGCTTTCTTTTAAGTGAATCTGCCACAATTTCTTGCCGTTTTGTCAATGAACCTGTTCTGATTTTTGGCTTTTACAAACAGTAATCCTTCGAACAATCTAGTACGTGTTTCCTGACACATGTGCAAGAGTTTCTCTAGGACAGTGGTTCTCAAAGTGTGGGCCATGAACCCTGTGGTCCCCAAGACCCTTTCATGAGGTCTGTGAGGTCAAAATCATTTTTGTAATAATGTTTAAATGTTACCATTATTATTATTATTTACTGTATTGACATTTGCATTGACGTTGCAAACATGATGCTGGGTAACGCTATATCCCAGCCCACATCAAGACAGTGACACCAAATTGTACTGGTTGTCATATTCCTCACTGCCGCATGCTCACAGGGGAAACATGACCAGTTTTACTTAAGAATTTTCTCAATGAAGCAAGCAGAAAATTATTAATTTTATTAAATCTTGTACTTCAAGTATGCATCTTTTAGATGTCTGAGTGATGAAATGGAACTTTGTATAAAGGACGGATGGGACATATCAAAGTCCAGTGGCTGCCCAGAGGAAAAACATTTGTGTGCTTTTTCCAGGTATGAATTGCAGTAGCTGCTGTTTTTGTGGAATATCATTTTTACTTGAAAGAATGACTAATGGACAAAATGTGGTTTATTCAAGACTTGGATATTTGGCAGATGTTTTCTCAAAAATGAACAAAATGAGCCTGTCACTTCAACCAAAACAACTGACAGTATTTGTTGCTAATGATAAAATTTGACCTTTTAATACAAATTAGAATTTTGGCATACTTGTATCAGTCACTGTGAGCTTGAGAGCTTTCCAATACTAAGACTTTTGCAATGAGATCGGTAGTGATATCAACCAATGTGAAGTTTTGCCATTATGTAATGAAATTTTCAATATTTGGAAATCTCTATAACTCACCGAACTGATGTTTTCCAAATGAGTAATGAATGATGTTATAAAGTCACGCATGGCTAAAAGATCCATTCCCAAATTCAAGAAAGGCCAACAGAACTTACTGTGATAGTAGTAAAAGTTTCAGATTCCACAGTGCAATTAACTTAAAAACCTAGCATTTATGAGTGTTCGTTTACTTAAAAAGAATTATCTACACTTATTCAAAAAGGGTATTAATATGCTCCTTCACTTTACAACTATGTATTCATGTAAAGAAACATTTAAGGAAGAACTAGTTCCAACATTAGATAAATTCTTTGAGATAATAGAGGTGGAGGGACTACTTCTCCACTCACTTCATGAGGCAGACTCAGACACTAAAACCAAAAAGAACATTACAAAAAAATTAAATCCCAGTAAAAATAAAAAGGTAAGAACAAAGTTTATTATCAATACATTGAGAAAAGACTTTTATTTAATAAATGATGCTGGTACAATCTCTCATTTACCTGGAAGAAAATAAAATTGGTCCTTTCCTCTAAAAACAAAAATAAACAAAAACAAATTCTGGATGTACCTAAACTTTAACCTATAACTGCCCAAACAAAAAGTTTCAAAACAACAAAAATCTTGGCATTGGGAGATCTTCCTAACACAAAAACCTTTCCAAACCTGGAATATATAAAAGGGATAATAGAAAATTTTCACTCAAGTGAAATAAGGACCTTGTAAGTAGAAGCAAGATCAATAGAAAAACAATCGTTTTGAGGAAAATATTTGGGACAGACTGTAGGTTAATGTATACAGCACCAGGAGGTCTTCTGATTGACAGACAAACATGGATCAAAATTGTGAAAAGGCATTTCATAGAAGACCAGATTCATATGGCCCAAAAACATGTGAAAGAGACTGACACAGTAGTTTTCAGGGAAATGCAAATTAGAATAGTAATGAGATATCTACTCTTCTGGCGAAAATGTGAATTTACCTTTAACAGAGGGCAAAATCTATTACGATATATCAACAATCATTGGCTTTTCTTTTGAGAATCCACCCTGAGAAACTAAAGGTCCAGTGTGTCAGATGTATATATAAGAATGTTTTTGCATTGTTGTTTGAAATAGAAAAACACTGAAAATAAAGTGAACATGCATTAAGGGGAATAGTTGAATACATTTTTGTTTTTCTCCTCATTAAGGAATAGTTCGTAGCAATTTAAAAGAATGAATAGAAACTATAGCAAGTGTTTTTAGAGAGATTTCCATGAGATATTGTTCAGAGGGAAAAGCAAGATGTGGAAAACATAATTTTGTGTGTGAAACATTCATAATAAAAATTATATATTGCTAAGCGTATAGTAGTTTAAAGAAGAGAATTTATTGGGCTCTCATAGAACAGTCTAGGGTATATGGGGAGTGCTCTGCTCTGTGATGTCATCAGGGACCCAGGCTGGTGGGGAAGGGCTACCATCCTTAGCATACAGCTTCAGTCTCTGGAGCTGAGGTATTGATTGCTCACAAATACCTTGTCTTTTAAGCACTTTCCTTATGAAAGAAAGAGGCTGGAGAGAAAGCCACTTAAAAAAAAAATGTCTCATCAAAGTTGCCTGCATCATTTCTGTCTCATCATCCCCCTTGACCATGCTTATCTGTGAAGCAGCCATCTGCCCTGCCCCAGTTTGGCGCTGTTAGTGGAGCCCCGAAGGAAGAAGAGGAAAATAAGTATCTGGGGACGCTAGAAGTCTCTGCCCCAAACCCCATACTGGTGTGTGCATTTTGCTTGTGTGTATTTGTATATGGTTCTGTGAGCGTGGCGGAAGATACGAAAATACACTGAGTTGTTAATGTCCATTTTCCATAGTCCATGCAGATGTTGATGTAGGAAGATATAGTGAGGAGAGGGAGAGATTCAGATAAAAAAGGAGACGAACACCAAGGGATACAGAAGAGCTAAACAAAATAAAGAAAAACTCAGTATGTAATATGATTATGTCCATGTTTTGTGTAAATTATGTTCGTGTATGATATATGAACAAAACTAAAAATTAGAAAAAAGAAAATACCAGCATGTACTATGCATGTTTAAATATCACTTTTTCCCTTAATGTGATGAGTTCTGATGAAATTAGAAGTTACCATTTAGGAGAGTTCCGTACATCTCTAAGCACCAGTGATAAGATAACAAGAGAGGTAGACACATTATTTGTGCTATGTTTATAAATAAGCACAATGAATAACAATTGACATTATGAAATATTACAAATTAATAATTTGAGAGTAGAATACACTGGAGATATTAATCAGGAAGAATCTAAAGTACTGACATGATAATTTCCTCTGACTAGTAACTGATAGAATTCTCTAAAAAGATTGTAACAATTAGGTATCTGAGTAAGTAGAGTGATGATTATTTCATGAATCACTTCTGTAATTTGCTGTGATGATTGTTGAGATGTAGAAAGAATATATGACTAAGAAAACACATCATTCGGTTGTGTTGCTGATAATACTTTAGAAATTGCTGAGAAGTAGAGATGGTTGACTTCAGTAATATTTTTGACCTTTTATGCTTTACAATTTAATTGCTACGTAGGTACAGGAAATAAAGGCAGACGCAAATATTTCAGTAACATTACGATGGCTACATTTTATACATCACTGAAAACTTGTAGAGTTTGTAGACTTATTCTCTGCATCAAAATAAGTCCTGTTTTTTTCTGTACATTTTATTCCTTTGACATGATTTAGGTAGTTGGTCAACATTAAAGCTTTGAAATAACATTAAAAGTTTTTCCTTGGCATTTTAAGATGTTTAGATGATGTTTATCTAAATAACTTTAATACATTATTTTCCTTACAAACTCATTAAAGTAAAATGCTATTTTGTTTTGTTATTCTGCTACTTTGAGTTCAAATGTTAAACACAATTTGCATATAGAAAACTGGCTAGTAAAAAGTAGGATTTTGAATAAGAAACCTGCTCTTCTGTAAGAGGGAATGTTGAATACCTGAGTGAATAGATTGGTAAGTGTTCCTTTAAAAAAAAAACCCTTAATCCAAAATTTGTGAAGAGTCAGCTGAGCAAAATGACTTTGCTAATTAGTTATACTGTAAGTAGGATATTTTTAAACCCAAGGAAATAGTTTTACCCTAAGTAAATGAACATGTTTCATCAGCTTTATTCATTTGGTAGCAATGTCCAACCTCAGAGCTATTCCTTGAAGTACATACTTCACAGAAAATGGGGCCCAGTGAGCTTTGTAAATAAAGTTTCCTAAGCTCATTTTAAATAGAGATTTCAGAAATTGTCTTAAAAATAGCTTGTGGGAAAGCTCTCTTGAAAGTGAAGCTGTCCAATTTTAGTTCCTTTGCTTTAGCAGTAGGTTATCCACAGAATGTCTTTCCTACACTCTACTTACCCTGTGGAGTTGTCACCATCTCTTGATGGCTTTTACTTCTTTTTCTAGAAGTGTGTGGTTTAGTCCTGGAATGCTTCTAGTAATTGTCTGAGTGGACCTTCTGGTCATATTGCCTAGGGACTTGGTTGAATGGGGTGAGGTTATCCTCTTCCATTTATCCCAACTGATTCTCACCATAAAATATTTTTGATGGGGGCAAATGGCCTAGAGGGGTATTTCAGTTCCAAACCAAATCTCACTGATGTTAGAAAATTGGTATCAAGATAGGAACAAATCTAATGAGGGCATTTGGCGGTGGAACAGGAGAGCACGCCCTTTTCTTGCAGACTGCTTTAAGAGGGGCTTCTCTGCTCATCCTCTTTCATGGCTCACTCTGCCTTAGCCCGACATCGAAGATTCTGTAATTTAGGCTCACTTATTCGTTGTGTTTGCCGTCTTGGTTCAGTGGGGCTGCGGGTTCTACTTGAATCTCAGCTGTTGTGTCCAGGCAGAGCACCTGAGTGACACTGGGACTCAGCTTAGGAGGATGACAGTATTTATTGTGCTGCCTGAGAATAGTTGTTGTGTGGAGTCTGAGTTACTTGAAGATCAAATAAGTTGGCAGTGTTAAATTCAGTCTTTCAATTTCAGTCTTTTGTGTTAAACTAGACTAAGCAAGGCTATTTTCTGTCTTTCCTGTGGGGATGTATGTAAGATGCACACATATGTATAGCCATCCACATTTATATTTATATCTATGTCTTGTATTCTGTATTGTCTTTATTTACTGTGCTAGTAAGATTGTTTCTATATTGTAATCCTGCTGATCGATCATGACTCATGCCCTAGAGTATGCGGCAGAAATACAGAGTTATTCTGTGGTGTCAAGGTAAAGGGAAGAGATACTTTTTTAATTAAAAAAACTTTTTTAAGGTTGTCAATAGAGAAACTTTCTTTTTAATACTACCCTTGTAATAACTTGGTGTTCACTATCTTAACCAAGTTATTAAACCTTACATTGGCAATATTGAGACAAACCAACCTCCTAATAAAGATGGAATGAAAAAGGACACGTCACTGTAGTGTCATTCTTGCCAAAACCCAGTAAGTCTAATCATGAGGAAACACCAGATAAATCTGAACTGAGGGACATTCAATAACTGGCTGTATTCTCTAAAAATGTCAAGATCAAGAAACACAAAGAAAGGCTTTTCCTGATTAATGGAGATAAGTTGATGACAGTTATGACAGTTAATGGTAGTGTATGACCCTGGATTGGATCCTGGATTGGGAAAAAATGTAGCTATAAGTGACATTGTGATAACTGATAAAACTTGCCTATAGACTGTGCATCAGATATTATTGTGTTAATATTACATTTCTCAATTTTGATAACTGCTGTGGTTATAAAATACAGTTTGTTTTAAGGAAATATACACTGAGCTTTTCAGGATGATGCCTCTAACTTTCTTCCAAATCGTTCAGAAAATAACTTGTGTGTGTATATATACATATATATATGTCGTTAAAGCTATAAAATGGTAAAGCGCATGAGGCAAAATGTATACAATTGGTGAATCTGGGTAAAGGGTATATGGGAGCTCCTTGTGCTATTATTGCAACTTTTCTTCAAGTTTAATATTATACCAAAGTAAAAAGTTGTATCAGAAAAACAGACTTTAGAAAGCTGTCTTTGGTTGCAAGAACAGAGGTTCATGAAGCTACCTAAAATAAACAGGAATACAGAAATTGTTTCAAATTCTAGTAGCTTAGTCTCATGGAGACTATTGAAATTGCTTACTTCGTATTTCAGGTGTTGTGTGGTTTCTAGTCTTTGCTGTTTTGTGTATTTGCTTTGCTTTCTTCTGTGTCCTGGATTTATCTGCTTTTTCTGGGTTGCTAGAACCTTTGCCTAGTAAATGGATGGCTACCTCTCTCTGTACCACTCATAACATTTATTATTTTTTTCTTCAAGTTTTATTGAGATATAATTGACATACAGTACTGTATAAGTTTAAGTTACACTGCATAATGATTTGACATACATACATCATGAAATGATTATCCAGTAAGTTTAGTGAACATCTGTCATCTCATACAGATACAGAATTAAAGAAACAAACAATTTTTTTCTTTATGTGAGAACTCTTAGGATTTACTCTACTAAAAGCTTTCATATACAGTGTACAGCAGTGTTAACTATATTTATCATGTTGTACAGAACATCCCCTAGTA
This sequence comes from Camelus ferus, assembly GCF_009834535.1. Lineage (NCBI taxonomy): Eukaryota > Metazoa > Chordata > Mammalia > Artiodactyla > Camelidae > Camelus > Camelus ferus. Next base: position 30,945,299 of record NC_045711.1, on the reverse strand, counting down.
CTTATTTATCTTGTAACTGGAACTTTGTACCTTTTTGACTGCCTTCATTCAATTCCCCCTCCTCCTACTCCCCAACTCTGATAACCACAAATCTGATCTCTTTTTCTATGAGTTTGTTTGTTTTTGAGGAATAATTGACCTTCAGCACTGTGTTACTTCCTTGTATACCACATAGTGATTTGATTTATATACATTTTAAAGTGATCACCATGTTAAGTCTACTTACCATCTGTCAGCATACAAAAATATTATATAATTACTGAGTATATTCCCCATACTGTACATTTCATACCCTTGACTCATTTATTTGTAACTGGAAGTTTGTACCTCTTAATTTCCCTCACGTATCTCTCTTCCCCCGACCCCCTTCCCTGTTTGTTCTCTTAATCTGTCTCTGTTTCTGCTTTGTTATGTTTTTTCACTTGTTTTTTTAGAATCCACATATAAGTTAAATCATACAGTATTTGTCTTTTTCTGACTTATTTCACTTAGCATAATACCCTCTAGGTCCATCCATGTTGTTGCACATAGCATGAATCTGTGTTATGTTTTTGTTTGTAAAATTTTATGATTTCATTTTGATATGTTGATTTGATTATGCACAGTTATCTTTAGTTCATGTTCATTATTTATTTGAAACAGTAATTGAAAAATATGAAGTATTTTTCAAAAATTTTCAAGAAGTTGTTTTGACAGCACATTTCTCATATTTTAAAAGCAAAATTTTCTGAAGGTTGTAGACTAATATTTTTTGCATACCTACTTTGTACCAAGCATTGTACAGAGAGTATGGTTACTTAAATGATGTCATTGAATGTGATTGTCATAACTCATTGAGGTAAGATAATTATTCTTAATTAGAAAAGGAAATAGAATCTCAAAATGGTGACTTGCCCAAAGTCACAATAGTGGGATGAGAATGAGAGTTAGAAATGAGTTCTGTCAGAGTCCAGTGTACATAGTCTTTTAAATAGCAAGGAGTCAGGTGGTCAAATACTTTCACATTTAAGATGATCAATTTTATATTGTTATTCTTAAAATCTGTTACTGCTATTCTTTTAATCCTAAGGTGCACTCATTATTATCAACAAGCATTGGTGACATTTTTGCTGACTTTGCTTAGAACACTGGGTGTTAGTTTGAGGAGGGTAGGAAATGTTAATGAATACTAGAAGGGAGATAAAGTCACTGCCTTGAGGTAGTCAGAGTCTGTGAATCCAGGAGAGAGAACTGGAAAATCTGTGCATTATCAGTAATGTGCCATATGTATGGACATTCATTCTCAAGTTGTATTTAAGTGTATAGGTTAATAAGAGTATTTTAAATGAGCATGTAGATATGAGGAAAGAAAAAAGTAAAAAATTGAATAGAGGCTTAAGTGAAAAACATAAACAAAGGCTAAAATACCAAGTAAATTTGGCAAAATATCACCTTAAATGACTTTTTTGGGAGTCAGTGGGCTGGGATCACTGATGAGTCTGTATTCAGTAGTTTAACTGCTACCTGTCAAGTGAAATTTATTTGAAAGACTTTTAATTGGCTTGAGAATAATCAAAGAATGTAACCAACATTTTGTTATATGTAGTGCGATTGCTAGACTAGTAGCTGTAGGGTAAAAGTGGAAAATGATACTCTCTTTTATATAAGGAGTTGCTTTAATTGTGTGTTTTTGCCAAAGGGAAAAGTAAATTAATAACACCTTTAAAATATTTTCCTTGAAGTTGGACATGAAAACAAAAATGTTGGAGGCTAAATGTCATGAAGAGAAACTTAAATTGCAACAGAAACATGATGCTGATGTTCAAAAGGTAGAGTATATACCGCTTACCATTTTATTAGTAGTGAATATTTGAAATATTCTAGGTCTTGTGATCATCCATCCATCCATCCACTTACTTATGTACTTACGATAGTGTGTGTTATAAATCGAATTGGCTAAGTTATTATCCTAGTAAAAGTTGATCTTTAACTTCATTTGCTAAACAAATGTACAAATGTATAGTTTAATTACCTTTTAGTTCTCTATCAATTGTTTGAAGGCTGGTCTTATGGTTCTTTATCTACATTCTATCATTACCTTTCATAAAGGCCGAAATAAGTCATCAACTGTAAATACTAGAGTTCGTTTTGGTCTAATATGCTTTCAGTTTTCTGGCAATTAGAATTTCCTTTTTATTTTAAAAATAAACTCTTTGATATAGTTCTCTTTGGTAGAGACTGCATGCATTGTAATGCTAGTACTGACAATGTAGGCTTTTATTTTCAGTAGCACATTGAGTTTTATGCCTTCCAGTATTTTAATTTGTATTTTTGAATAAAATTGATTTTTCTTCTTAATGGGCAAAGCAGAAGTCATCAGTTTATATTTATTGTACATTGAATCTGAATTGATACTATATTTTAGTATGATTTTTAAAATTCAGTGATGTATTTCAGTACATAATAGAAGAAATTTTAATTCATGACAGTTGGTCCAAATAGAAACTTCTCATTGATTGTTTCAAAACTCAACCTATGCTTAATTTCGAAAATAATACAAACAGCTCAATATCAAAAAATTAAACAGTCCAGTCAAAAAAAGAGCAGAAGACCTAAATAGTCATTTCTCCAAAGAAGACATACAGAAGGCCAACAGACACATGAAAAGATACTCAGCATTGTTAAAATTAGAGAAATGCAAATAAAAACTACAGCGAGGTATCACCTCATACAGGTCAGAATGGCCATCATGAAAATGTCTACAAATAGTAAGTGGTGGCGAGGATGTAGAGAAAAAAGAACCCTCTTACACTATTAGTGGGAATGTAAATTGGTGCAGTCACTATGGAGAACAGTATGGAGGTTCCTTAAAAAACTAAAAATAGATTTACCACATGATCCAGTAATCCCACTCCTGGGCATATATCCGGAAAAGATGAAAACTCTAATTCAAAAGATGAAAACTCTAGTATGTGCACCAGTGTTCATAGCAGCACTATTTGCAGTAACCAAGACGTGGAAGCAACCTAAATGTCCACTGACAGATAAAGAAGATATGGTATATATATGTATGTACACACACACACACACACACACACACACACACACACACACACTGGAATATTACTTAACCATAGAAAAGAATGAAATATTGCCATTTGCAGCAACTTGGATAGACCTAAAGACGATCATACTAAGTGAAATAAGTCAGACAAAGACAAGTATTATATGATATCACTTTTATGTGGAATCTAAAAAATAGTAAAAATGAGCTTATTTACAAAACAGAAACAGACTTATACACACTAGAAAACAAACTTATGGTTACCAAAGGAGAAAGTGGGGAAGGGATACATTGGGATTTTGGGATTAACAAATACATAGTACCATATATAAATTTGATAAACAACAAGGATTTACTGTACAGCACAAGGAACTATATTCAATATCTTGTAATAACCTGTAGTGGTAAAGAATTATATAATATATAATGTATATAACTGAATCACTTTGCTGTATACCTAAAGCTAACATAATATTGTAAATTAATTATGCTTCAAGCGAAAAAAAGCTAAGCCGATGGTTCTGCTTCACAAAACTAGGTGACAGAGTTGGAGTCAGGAAATTGAGGCCGTAGCGCTAGGCATCCAAGCTTTCTTAAAAGCTGAAAATACGTTAGTATTTAGTCAGGTGTGTATTTGGCTTACCTTCTCTCAAAGCAACAAGAAGGAAACCACTGATTGAAAATTAGAAAAAGAAAAAATATTGTATCCATTTCCTTCTCCTTCCCTCTTTTGCATTCAGATTTTAAAGGCAAATATTCCCTTCTGCTCTTACTAGAATTTTACCTTTGTTGGAGAAAAATGGTTCTCTATCATAAATGTTGGAGATTCAGTAATATAATTTCAGTTAAGCATAATGTATGTCCATATGAAATAGAATCTCTTGATGTATAAAATACTGATGTAGAAGATAAATAAATATAAAAATATATTTGGAAAAATCATGGTAATAGAGTTTGAAATAGACTTCTTGGTATGTCCGTTACAAAGATCTGTGCTAAGAAAAACATTTAATAATAAAATCCTTTCCAGGAATTTCTCTTTAAAATAAATACTGCGTGAAAAAAGAAAGCAATGCAACTAGTTTGAAAGCCAGGTAAAATATAAATAAAATCCTTGACCTTATGCCAGACTTGGAAAGTATATTCATCAGTTTGTTGCATGTATGGCATTTTCTAAGGATTAGGAATTGGGATGGAATAAAATTGAGAGTGCTTTATCTATTTGCATACATTCTTTTCCTTTTTTGCTTCTTTATGGATGTTAGGGTCAAAATACCTCCTTTTCTTATTTACCAATCATTCTTAGAGGTGGGACCATAACAATGAAAGGTAAAGTATAATGCTGGTAATAAAAGCACTAAGAAAAGTTGATTAGACATTGGTAAATAACCTTTTTTTAAAAACTGAATTTGGGTGTGTAGGAAATATACTTCAACCATAAAAAAATTGAGGCTCCTGCCTCAATTTGGTTTTCTTTTTTCTCCTGGGTTAGCACATTTATTTTCCTGCTTGCTAACTTTCCTACATTTTGGTTATTTCTCTAGTTTTGGTTTTATTTTTTTTTTGAGTGTAGGTGTATTTAGAAGTATATAATCATAATTAAGTTTTTTAAACGATTCATTTTAAAAGTTCTGACAATGTAAATTAATGATGTAAAATATTCATGCAACTTTTGACATGTTTTGGGCTGACTTTACTGATTCTCAACTAGCTATCTAGCAGAACTAGATATAAAGGAAGCCTGTTACATCTCATCTTCCCATGTATCTGGAAATTCTTGTGGTTGTGCGTGAATATGATGGAAGGACACTAGTGGGAGATTCAGGAATATGCTTATCTGAAGATGTTCTAGTCCAATGTGTTGGGAAGGTGAATTGTACTTTATTAATATATCAGGTTTCTGGTGGCTTCTCTCTGCTACTTCATGACAGTTTAATCTATGAGTTATATTTTAGAGAATCACCTAATGCATTATTTATGATCTCCTTAATAATTGGTATATGAAAACTCAAAGCAGATAGCATATTTCTTTCAGTAATCAATTATTCTAGAGTATTTAATATTTTATCAACGCACTAAAGTGTAATCTTTACATCTTTTTGGGGAAACAATTTATGGGATTAGCTGAGATAGACTTGGAAAAATATTTTTAAAAAATTATATTTCATACAGTATAGCATACTAAAATATTTTAAATTCATTTGTAGATTTTAGAAAGAAAGAATAAAGAAATAGAAGAAATGAAAACTTTATACAAAAAGAAGCAAAATGAAATGGAGGAGACTATTAGAAAACTTGAAAAGAAAGGTGATGTTGTATTGTTACATAAATCTTTTAATAACATTTCCACTCTACTTTAGTGGTTGTAAAAGTAAAATTTTATTTTTTGACCTTTTGTAGTATGGGACAGGAATGTTTATGTGGGTTTCCATCAGTGTATTATGTTGATGTGAGCTTCCACGTGACTTAAGGAAAACTGTGTGTGTGTCTCTGTGTGTGTATGTGTGTGTGTGTGTGTGTGTGTGTGTGTGTTGATTTGGTTAAAGATTTGGAAGAGTCTGTGATTGTTCCTACTTAACTCTCTTCCTGTTCATTGGGCTGGAGCTGCCAGAGGTCAGTCATAGAATTAGAACTTTATGGCTTTCACAAGGCAGTCTAGAGAAATTGCTCCTTTTGGCCTAATAAAATTCATTACATTAACTATTTGCTTTATGCTGTGTAGTATATGCTAGTATTGTGATTGACAGAACAAACATTTAAAAAATGTTCCCCGTGTACACTTTCATTATGAAGGAAAAGAAAGCATGTAATCAAGTGTTAAATTGGCTATAAAACATTGAATAGCAATAGACAGTCATTAGGGAGACTGTTGAAAATATTTTTTGCAGGAAGAGAACTTTACAAGTTTTAAAAGATTTGATTAATTGGAGAGAGGAGTTCCAGGTACTGGAATAGGATTGCTGATATTGGTAAGTTATGGGAAGGATGCTACAGTTAAGTTAGAGTGGATATTCTATACGTTAAGAGACAGATTGAAAAAGATTAAGACAGGTGACTTGGCATGACTTAAGCATGACCTTGAACTTCAGATTTAGAAGTTTCAAGTTTATCCTGTAGATGCTGGGGAGTCAGAAGATTTTTGACAGGTGAGTTTTAAGACCTCATATTTTAGGTGGAGTAGCCTAGTAACAGTGGGTGTGCCCAGCATGGTGAGGCCAATTCCCAGTCTGTTATAACAAACAGAGGCAGAATGGAGGGAGGGAGGGAGGGAGCGAGCGCATTCCACTCACTAGAAAACATAGTCTCTAACCCCAGCTCTGCTCTTCGGTGTCACCACGTGACATCAGCAAGTCTCTGGGCCTTGGCTTCCTTGCTATAAAACGGTGCAATTAGATAAGTAATATATGTAACGTCCCTTCAACTCAAGGATGTCGTGCTCCCATGCTTCCGCAGTTTTGTGTGTAAGATGATAAGGGCCCAGAATATCTGAATGATGGCAGTGGGAGTAGTGAGAATGGAACTGAAGAAGAAATTTTGAAGGATTCGGTGAATGGTAAGTGATGAGTAAGAGGAAAGTGGAGAGGTGCTCATTTAGGGTTTCCATGTGGGACTTACTGACTCTCTCCCAACCCATCAAAGCTGAGTGTGTCTGAGAGAATGGTAATGCCCCTGAAATTTAGGGTGGCAGTTACAAATATAAGTTAATTAATAAAATAGGTATTTTTAGGTTTCTTTCCAGCTTTGAATGTTGGTGAAAGTAATGAGAAATTTGTTCAGGTTTTTTTTGTCTAATTATCAGGGCTACAAAAATATTTTAAATTTATTTCTAGGTTTTTATTTCTTACCTTGATTCAAACTGGGCAATTTAAACATGCCTAAGGTTTAAAAATAATATTTCTTAAGTCTTTTTGAATTGCCGATAGATCTTCATTTAAATTTGGATTTGTGAAGTTAAGATGTCGATGCTAAAGACTAATATTAGGTTAACCTGGATTCTTCTCTTTTTCCCCTTATTTGTTGCACAGTTGAGACATAAGAGTAAAAGAAATTTCTATGTAAATGGTTATGAAAATTTTACTATCTTGAAGTAAATGACTAATGATGTAATCAATAAGCTGAGGAAACATTACATTCAAGCAAATACACAGCTGAATTTATTTTGCCATCCACGTGACATGAATATATTAAATTTTCACTGGAATCAGTGACAGTTCAAATCATTTTAAAAAAGAAGATAGATATTTAAATGATTTATAAGGGAAATCTTTTATATAATTTAAAGCGTATTTTGTTTCAGTCACATAAACTTTGGCAATGATTTTAATGTGTTTGGAACAACAACATATTGAAATGGTGGGTTCCTTTATGTGTTTATTCAGTACACATTGTTTTTGAGTGCTTGCCTGTGTGGCATTCTTTTGCTGAGTAGATAAAAAATTGTCTTTCTCCTGAGGAAATAAGCAAGTAGACTATCATAACACATAATGCAATAAGTGACTTAATGGAGAAATATATGAGGTTCACTGGGAATAAAGAGGAGTTTTTGCCCCTGCAAGAGGAGGAATCTGGTTGATGGATGGTTCACAAAGAAGGTGTTACTTGAATTGAGACTAAGAATGAGTAGGAGTTTTTCAGCAAGGAAGGGAGGGGCATTTCAGGCCTATAGGTGATCGTATTTAGGCAGCGATGTATTAAAGGATGTGGCGGCAGGAACCCGCAGATAGGTTGGGATGCTTACAAGTTTACAAATACGGAAGTGGCAGAAGATATGGCCAGAAAGCAGTCAGATCTTAAGGAGCCGTTTTCCATGTTAGAGGTTTTTGGCCTTTATCTTGTAGATGAGAGGAACTGTGAAATGATTTTTAAGTTTGGGAGTAACATTAGAGAGGACCCACTGGAAGAGAATGATACTGAGGCCAGCACACTGTTAAAACTGTCGAGGGATTGAAAAATGGTGGCTTCAACCAAGGCTAGAAATGGAGAGAGAGGAAAGAATAAGAGAAATTTCAGGAGAGAGAGCTGAGAGGACTTGGAGGAAAATGGAATTATCTATTAACTGGTGCACTATTTTTTTTTTATCATCAAACTCTTATGTGGTGGCTAGAATTGGTTTAACTGTGTTTTCATCATTTTTGACAGTTCAGACCCTGATACGTGAATGTCAAGTTATCAGAGAGACCAAAGATAACCAGATTGTAGAGTTAAAAAAGATATGTGAACAAAGTACAGAATCTCTGAATAATGATTGGGAAAAAAAGGTAAGCTACATACAATAAAATAGTAATGGAAAAATACAAAGGGTTATGCTTTAACATATTTAATTAAAAAAATAATGGATGTTCACAGAATATATAGAAGAGTTTGAAAAAAATTATATCCTAGACTATTTAGAAATGGCTATTCATGTTTTGGTATATTTTCTTCTGGAAGTTTAATGGTTTATAAAATAGTTTTCATTTAGAAAATTTGCTTTTGTCTGATTCTCGAATTTAATTTAGATTCTGAATTTTTTGTCATAGCCAAGAGATTTTAGCAAAATAAGTAGAGATATGACAGGAAGATAGTTTATGAAAATTAAACCATTCAAAATTTGGATGTAGGCCACTGGATCATTTCCAGAAATCTCGGATAACACAATATTTATAGTATAAACTTGTTTTTAATGTGAACAAAATCAGTAATGGATGGGTTGTTCTTAGAGGAGCATTTGATTTAATTAAGAAAAATATTTTCATAAATTTTAGCAGTGCCAAGAGTAATGTAAAACGATGCTTATTATGAGTGAGTCTTACGTACTCATATAATGCTTTCACTTAGGAGCCCTTAGCCATTAGTTGAAATTATAATATGTACTTAAAAGAAATGAAATATGTTACTTTTTTGAGGTATTCTGTCATAAAGATCTCTAGTTAACTCCTCCTCCTGTTATTCTCTCAAGTAGTTTGGGTTCCGAATATTTTGCTGAGAGGGAGGAAAGCCTTCCCAAGCAGGCACTTGGCCTGATGTGTCCTGGAGGTGGTAGCTTCAGCGCTGGCCTGAGACGCACCTTTATTCAGAGGGACAGAGTTAGCTCTTTTCTAGTTTTATTTTAATTTATGTGGTTTTAGCTTTTCTATAATTTTGGCATATTTTTGTGCACGCTGCAGGTACATTGTGTTCATAGCGGGCCCCCTTCCTCCCTTTGCTGAACTCCCAGGTTCCTTATTTCCCAGTTTGAATTGTCAAGTATTTGAAGAGAAAAGTCTGCCTTCTGTCATGTGCAAGGGTACATTTTATTCTTTCAGCTGGACTAGCTTCTCTTTTTCATAGTTATACAATCATTAGTGGGTGTGAAAAAACTGCAAATGTGGTTAAAGGTCTTTTTTTGTGAAGTACAGTTGCATGTAAATCTGGGCAGAGATGAATACCTGGTGCCAGCAGGAAATCTACCAAAAATTAATAAGCAGATGATAGACTTACTTTGTGATTTATGCAGTCATTTGTTCAAAAGTTGGTAAGTCTCTATATGGACAAAGCGATGTGATATGTGTATGTGTGTGTGTGTATATCTCCTAATAGAAATCTCCATCCTCATCTCTCACTTTAAGTCCCACTTATCCAATTACCTAGTTAAGATCTCTTCTTGATTAAAATTCCATCATTTGCCCCAAACTCCTCCGTCTTCTTCCTTTGTTGCTAAAACAGTCACCTCCTAAGGAATTTCCCTATTTGCCTATTTCCTAGGGTATTGCCATCTACTCAGCTTCTCAAAGACTCTTCTTTTGGCTTCGTTTCTCACATCTAATCGCTTGCCACTTCTATTCATTCTGTTTGTTTTGAATTTACTCACCAGTGTTCCTCCCCTGGTTCCAGACACCATGGTCTCTTGCCTGGATCTGCTGTAACTGGCACCTCATCAGTCCACACCCCACAGTGTGGCCATATTGATGTTTTTTCTAAAACAAAAAGCTGGTTTTCCTCATAAGCATTTGTGTTACCCCAGTGAATGCCCTTAGATTTACAAGGGTCTTCATTACTGAGATGCTGGTGATCTTTCAAGCCTCACTTTTTGTCACAACCCTACTCTGATTTTTATACTTTTCTACTAGCTGTGAATGGAGCATGACCACATGGGGCCTTCCCAGGACAGCCCCTCCCCCATGTCCTCTGCTTGTCACTTGTCTGTAGAAAAACTTTAGTCAGAAAATTAGTTTAATCAGACAAAAAAAAATACAGAAACAAAGGGAAATAGTCAAGCAAAACAAAATAATAATAGTTTAGTCATTAAACAAAGTCAAGGGCCTTTAGTTCTTCAAAGGCCATGTCCTTTGAGCTGTCTTGTAGATACTGCAAACCCCACCAGGTGGAAGAAGTGAACTACATGATGACCAGCCAGATGGTAGCCATGACGTAAGCTGCCACAATTCCAAGAACTGGCCTTAAAGAAATGGGAAAAAACCAACCCTGGAACTGGAGATTAACTGTACTTAAAACATCAGGGTGACGCTGATCAGACCACCACATGACTAACTTCAGTATGACTGTCACAGCTGACTGTGCTGTTCTGCATGCAGCCCCCTCCCTCCACCTGTATGCCCCTGAAACTCCCCTTTAAAAGCTCTTGCCCACTGATTGGCAGGGGGAGTTGCCTTTTATTTTTTATTTATTTATTTATTTATTTATTTATTTATTTATTTAAACTTTTTTTATTGAGTTATAGTCATTTTACAATGTTGTGTCAAATTCCAGTGTACTGCACAATTTTTCAGTTATACATGAACATATATACATTCTTTGTCACATTCTCTTCTGCTGTGAGCCACCACAAGATCCTGTATATATTTCCCTGTGCTACACAGTATAATTTTGTTTATCTGTTTTACATTTTGAAATCCCAGACTGTCCCTTCCCACCCACCATCCCCCTGGCAACCACAAGTTTGTATTCTATGTCTGTTTGAGTCTGTTTCTGTTTTGTATGTATGTATGTATGTATGTATGTATGTATTAATTAATTAATTAATTTTAGATTCCACATATGAACAATCTCATATGGTATTTTGGGAGTTGCCCTTTAGACATGAGTCCACCTTCTCCCCCAGTTGCTAGCCTCCAGAATAAAGCAAACTTTCCTTTCTACCAACACTTGGCTCTTGAGTATTGGCTTTTGAGTGGCAAGCCGCAGGACCTAAGTTTCAGTAACAACTGTACAAAACTTTTTCATTTTTATCTGACTATACCATGCTCTTTTTAATCTATGTGCCTTTTGAAAAATTGAGTTATGATTCATACACCATAAAATTTATCCTCAAAATGTACAATTGAATGGTTTTCAGTACATTCATGAAGTTGTGTCACCGTGACCATATAATTTCCAGGACATTTCTGTCAGCCCAGAAAATGCCTTGTACCCATTAGTAGTCAGTTCCCATTTTCCCTCCTCCACCCTCTTGCAACCGCAAATCTACTTTCTGTCTATAGTTTTGCCTATAGAATCATACAATATGTGGCATTTTGTTACTGGCTTCTTTCACTTTTCATAATGTTTTTAATTTTCACCCATATTGTAGCATGAATCAATAGTTCAGTCAGTATTACGGCCAAAGAATATTCCATTGTATTGATATACCACATGTCATCAGTTTGTGGACATTTGAGCTGATTCCACTTTTTGGGTGTCATGAATAATGCTGCTATGAAAATTTGTGTACAAGTGTACAAGTGTGGATGTGTGTTTTCATTTTTCTTGGCTTTTGTACAGGGAAGAACACTGCATTTTCCTTTACTTGCACCCTCATAGTACTTCTGACACCAAATGTATGGGTTTTCCTTACAACAAGCAATTCTCTTTGACGTCAGTTGGATGTCCTATAATTCAATTAAACTTTGACACTATTTAGCTAGAATTAGCATCAACAAATGCTAATCAAATGAATCTGCCAAGTTACAGCATACTTGTTTTTGCTAGTGTCATGTTTATACTTGTAGTCTCAACTGTAAATTCTCTGGATGAGTTTTAAAGGACTCAAGCTGACTTGCAGACACCCCTCCAACTTCAGCAGGCACTGGCCTTTTATAAAGCGATTGTGGGATGCAGCTGAGAAGGCATGATGGGCTCCTAGTTTTTGACATTGAGTAGACATATGTCCTAGAACATTTGGGAGACCCTCTGCATGAAGAGACCACAACAACATAAGTATAACCACAAAATTCTCAGTGACTCCTTTAGCTCCCTTTAGCAGAGTCACTATGCATGTCAGTCAACAGCTGTGAAGTAGCACTGAAATTTAGGTGCTGTGGGCTTGGCTACTTTTGAATACCAGACATAATACCAGTTTAAAATGTATACTTTTGCAAACATACAAATACAACATACCAGGGATTTGAGGGACCACTTACAAGTAGTCAAAGTTGCATGTGTTAGATTTGTGAAACCCATGGCTCTTCTGTATGGCTGTTACTGAGCCATCCTTGCTCTTCCTGTTCAGCCAGAAACTAGAAGAAAAGTTTTTGGGACCCTTACTGCTAGTTGGCATCACGATTGCCTACATTCTGCCTCTCATTTCCACCTCTCAGGGTTTTCCCTGTTCCTCCAAATCTTCCTAGTCAAATAAAGGTCTCTGTGCATATGTCATAGCCTTGTCTGTCCTGTTTTGAATGGGAAGTAAAATATAACTTTAGACTGTTTTGGACTCCTGCTCTCCCCACCTGGAATGAGTCTAGGGTTGGATGCAGCAGGTAGGAGTTTGAGTCTGAATTCCACTCTCATTGAAATAGAGGAACGAATGCCCCCAAGGCTGGGAACACAGGTTTCAACTCCCTCTGGGAGCTGTTCATTGAACCTTGTTTTCCTTACCTTAGATGTTCTAGAGCTTCATTCATTTAAACAGTATGTACATAATCTTCATAAAGAAAGACCTATGTACATGAGAACGTACTGTATACAATTCTCCCCAGAGAACTCTATTTGATTTATAAATGCCATCTTTGTGTCTACTTTTGTATAGAATATGGAATGGATAAAAATAGCTTCTTGTTGGGGGTCAGAATAAAGGATAAAGCATTTTTAACATAACTTTTGTGCAAAATTTCATGCAAATGAAATGAAAATATGGATAATATCCCTAATCAATAACAATATTATAAATATTTCTGTTTTCTGAGTTCAGGCTAATACTAGTGTAGTTTAGCTGATGCACTATATATCTGTCTGATTCATTTACTATTCCTACCTGAGTTGGACAATTCCCTTTAATATTTGTTTATCCATTAAAATGTTCAGTTCAGGAAAGTAAACAAAAGATTATTTCTTAATCATGCTCTTTATGTGATATCTTTACTTTGAATGTTTATTTATGAGTTTTGTATCTTTTGTCACCCCATTAAATAAATAGAAAAATATAGGAAAACATCTTTTTCTGAATTGCAAGGTAGTCTATTCTGTATAGTACTGAAGGAGTCAATTCTTGATTTCACTTTGTAGCTCCACAGCGCTGTAGCAGAGATGGAAAAGGAAAAGTTTGATCTTCAAAAGCTGCACACTGAAAATATTCAAGAATTGCTCGAGGACACAAATGTACGTCTGAATAAAATGGAGGGTGAATACATGGCACAGACGCAGTCCACAGTAAGTCTCCCCTCTCCCTTTTCTTGTCATGTTTATAAACGATCTTCTTCATCTCCATGTCTGCATGCTTCCAGGATGTGTGCAGTGCACAAATAAGCGTGTTATAGAATTAAAAGAAAACACCCACCTTTCTGTTTGACACAGACTTATATGTGGCAGTGGACAGTCTCTTGAAGTTTGCTGTGGGATTCCACTCTGGATTGTTTGATACTACTTATTTTTTTAAAACCCCCAGAAGCTTTTACAAATCCCTTTTCTTATTTTTTTCACTGATTTTCGGTCTAGAGATAATTTCTTTTCTTTCTTTCTGTTTTATTTGTTTCATTCTTTTAAACTGAAGTCTTAATTGTTTTTCTGAAAATACATTAATGCTAGCATGAAGGAGATCAAATCAGGAGATAGGAGTAGTGTGACCAATTTAAGACAGATTTTCTGAGTAGATTCATCTTGACCGAGGGACCAGACAGAGATATCACATGAGTAAACCCCAAAAGTTCCTCTCCTAAAAGGATGCAGAAGGAGGTCAGTAACTTTCTGCAAGGAAAGAAGGGGGACCTCTTGAAGAGCCCCCTCAGTGAGCACCTGGTTGCAGAGGGTAGGTCTGAGGGAGTGAATGTCTTCAGCGTTTCGGAAGCTCAGCTGACTTCCTAAAATACATAAGCCTGGAACAGGTAGGCTAATGGGCACGTGCATGAGGGCTGCTCACATCTGAGGCAGGTGCACCTCATCAGTCTTGTTCCTAATATATGATACGACCTCATGGAATGGTACAGCCTTGTATCCTCGGCAGGGACCCAGTCTTCACTTACCACTCAGCCCACCCAGGCCAGCCTGGCTTGGTCCAAAGTACCTCCTTGAATTTAAAGCTGTCTTTATTGTATTGTATCTAATTGTATCTATTACACCTTTCATTTCAATTTTTATTTTTTTCATATCCAATATTTTAATTTTCTTTCTCTTTTTTTCCTCCTCCTCTTTTCTTTCTCCTTTTTCTTCAACAATTTCTTGTTTTTCACATTGTTAGTATAATCTTTATCTTCTTAAATATATTTATTAGGCTCATTTAAAACTCTTGGTCCATCTGTTTTCATAATTTGCCTTCAGAATATTATATATTACATATTATGACATTATATATGGTACAAATTATAGTTGCTATATATTATAATATCATTTATATATACTTTATTGCTGGTTTTCTTTCATAGTTTTCTCAGAGTGTCTGTTTTGTGCCGTGAGCTCATGTCCTTTGAGTTTATCCATTATTCTAATGTGACCTGGGGAAGAGTTGGAAGAGCAGATCCTTGAGTGGATCAGTTATACTGTAAACAGCGAGGAAGGGGTGAGTCTCAGGGTAGACAGCCCCAGAAAGCACAGGACCACTGCTGAGCTCTCACTGGCAACCTCTCACCTGTAGCACACAAACCTCTCAAACCCTAAGGAAAATGCGACTTTGGAAGGGGAGTCCCCCGGATTGGAATGTATCAGCCCTCAAGCTGTAGAGGCAGAGATGATCTTTGGATGAAGTAAGGTCGTATTTTTAACTTAGTCAGATGTATCAATCTTTTATAAAGAGTGCTTTTTATGTCTTAAACAAGTCTTTTTCTAGTATAAATGCAGAAAGGTTCACCTATAGGTTTTACTGAAAGCTTTAAGGTTTTGCTTTTAATGTTGAGTTCTTAATCCATCTGGAATTATTTTTTTGTGACTGGTGAGAAATAGGGATCTAATTTCATTATTTTCTATGTGAGTGACCTTCTTGCCTGCCCCTTCCCTTAGTTCCTCCATTTGAGCAAGCCCTCCTTTGGTCATCGATCTGCCATGCTATCAGCTTTCAAACTTCCATGTACCAGGGTCTCTATCCTAGCTGATTGGCTGATTTCTCTACGTCTGCTGGTGCCATAGTGTCATCATTATTATAGCTTCATAGTTACTCTCGATGTCTGAAAGAGAAGTCTTTCCTTGTCCATCAGAAGGGTCTTGATTACTCAGCCCTTTTCTTTTACATACACATTTAGAATCAGCTTTCCAAGTTAATAAAGAAAATAAAACCCTGGGGTCTCTTGAACACCTTTTGTAATGTTTCTTCCTGCGTCTTTTACATTTTTGTCATATAAAAAATGTATACTCTTGTTGTATGAAAGACTCAGGAATAAACATATATATGTCTTATAGCTTTTAGCTCTTAACATTATGTGTAATAAATATTTTATTACAGTTTATTGTACCTTAACTAGAGCTTGCAGAAAATGTTAAATAATGGTGATGAAAATGGATTTAAAAATAAAATGTTCTCTTTTGGAAAAGATATTCACATGTTCTCATTATTGAAAATTTAGGGAAGAGATATAACCGAAAAGAAAAATTAATGTCTGCATAATAAAATTACTCTTATTGGAGGTCCATGAGAGTGCCAGTTCTTCTACATTTGGGGGCTGACAATGGATGTTTTAATTAAAAACACAAACAAACAAACAAACAAACAAGCCAAAATTCTGCCAGTATGATAGGCATATTAGTTTCCTAGGCTGCTATAATGAATTACCACAAATCGGGTATCTCATAATAACAGAAATTCATTGTGTCACAATTCTGAAGGCTGGAAGTCTGAATTTAACATGTCAGCAAGGCCATGCCCTCTCTGAAGGCTGGAGAGGAAGATCCTTCCTTGCTTGTTCCTAGCTTGTTTTTTTAATTTTTTTTGCTTTTGTTTTTGTCTGTTTTGTTTTGTTTTATAATAGCCTTCCTACTGAGTACAAAGTCGTATCTCATAGTGATTGGTTTTGATTTGCATTTCCCTAAGATTAGTGATGCCTAATATCTTTTCATATGCTTATTGGCTGTTGTACATTATCTTCTGAGAAATATCTGTTCAAGTTCTTTGCCCTTTTTACGACTGGGTTGTTTGGGTTTTTTTGTTGTTGAGTTTTGAGAGTTCTTTATATTTTCTGGATGTCAAACCCTTATCAGATACATGATTTTTATTTAGTTACTTTTTTAAAGACCTTAACTCCAAATACAGTCACATTTTGGGGTACTAAGGAGTTAGGATTTCAATGTTTGAATTTGGAGGAGGACACAATTTAGCCCACAACAACTGTATAAATTAACAAAAAGATAGCATGATATAGAAAAATGAAAAAGCCTGAGTAGGTTTTGGCTTATGCCAGTTAACAGTATTTCAAAATTACATTTATTTATATACCACAAACATATACTAAGCTCCTAACATGTCCCAGGCATTACACTGGACACTGGAGACATAGCAGTAAACAAAATGTCTCTTCCACAGTGTTCCCGTTTCCATGGGGGGGCGACAGCCAATAAACAGCTACAGATACCCAGTAGCGAAAAGCGGTGTGATGGAAGAGAAGTCAGTGTAAAACGTGTATTGTAAATAGGGTGATTTCATCCACCAGGGGACGGAAATTGATTCTTGGGATTAAAAAAACTTGGATACTACAGTGGTTTGTGACCCTCCAGTAGGGAAAGTTTATAAACAGCCAGTCTATGGTATTAAAATTTCACAGTAGGGATGATTAGAAGAAAACTGTCTAGAATGGCTTGTTAATTAATTATTTAATGACAATTTTAAAAAAGATTGAGCAACACTGGGGCGAGGGAGTGAAGTGGAGGCAAGTGCTTCTATAGGTAAGGTGTTGGGGAAAGCCTTTCTGAAGGTGAGATGTTTACACAGAGACTTGAAGAAGCATGGGGAAGCCACGTGCTAATCTGGAGAAAGCATTCAGGCAGGAGGAACAGCCAGTGCAAAGATCCTAAAACTGGGATGAGTTGGGCAAGTTCAGAGAAGAGCAAGGGGGCAGTGTGGCCGGACCTCTGTGAGCAAAAAGGAGAGTGGTAGGAAAGTTTGTCATGGGACACATCAGGGACAGCCTTGTAGATTATGGTGACTCATCCTTTTTTAAAAACAGCATTATTGAGGTATAATTTATATACCATAAAATTCACTTATTTTAAAGTGTACAGTTCAGTGGATTTTTGGTATATTTGTATTTAATTTGTAATGGATTGAACACATGACAGTGGTTCCATCTGACTATTATTTTTAAACTATCTCGTTCTATGCAGAGAACAAACTGTGGGCGGCCTAGAATGGGGGCCAAGAGACTGATTAGGAAGCTGTTGTAGTAGGTCCAGGCAAGGGAAGTGGGTGGCTTGGCCTTGGGTATCAGTCTAGAGATGAGAACTGCCAGATGATGATACCATTCAGCGAGGTGGAAAAGGCTGAAAGTGGATCAGGTTAATTAGTGGGAAAAAAATCAAGGATTTATTTTCTGGGTACTCAGAATAATGATGATACTCAAAGTCATGAACAAAAACCAGATTTATATCTGAAATACATTTTCGCCATCTCAACGTCCTAAACTTTCACAAACATAAATTAAATATATTAAGTAATTTTAGAGTTGAAGTCTGTGAAACATACTGGTTTCCTAAAATGTTTACTGCATCATTGTATTTTATTGATTAAATAACATTAAGAGGACAATAGCTTTCAAGGTGTACTTTTTCATTTTTCATAAATTTGGGATGTAAAGGGATACGTTGGGGCCAAGAGGTTACTGTCAGAGAAACTTCATTCTATTTTTAATGAAAGTTGGATTTAAAAATTAGCATTCAGACCTGTCATTAGATAATAGCAAATATAGGGGAAAATGGACAGAGTCTGTCAGCAGAGTTGAATTTAAGAATCATCAAAATGAGGCAGATCTTGCTGAGCAGCTCTTGATTTAATAATTAAAAAAGGTAGAGTTCAAGGCATGGCTTAAGATGAAAGACGAGACTGTCACTGAGAATTAGTTTCCCTGTTTTGTTCTTTCAGGCTTTTTTCTTTTTTTGTCGGGTCTTGTTTTGTTTCAGTGCCGTTTGTTGTAGGCAGACATGTATCGATTATTAGACTTGGGTCTTTTGATAATGGCAGGGGTTTTGTTGTGTAAAACTCGTGATTAAACATGTGAACACTGGATTTTTTAAAACAACATATTAGAACTTATAAATATGAAAATTACAGCAAAATTATTAGATGCTTGGAGTGGCAACAGCTGTAAAATACAGGGCTCTCTTCATTTCAGGGTTTAGACACACAAAGTCTGTGAGTGGTTTTATTGAGATCTTAGGCTTTATAGTGGAATTCTTTACCCTTTTCTGTACCATGAATGCCACTGGCAGTCTTGTGACGTCTGTGCAACCCATCTCAGAATAATATTTTAAAATTTAAGGCAGTGTATAAGATCACAAAGTAAAGAAATTATATTGAGTTACAGTCATCAAAATATTGTTAGATCAAAGCCATGATAAAGTAATACTATGTTTCTAAGCTAATCAAATAAATATCAGTATTTAGCAGTGGGCCTAATAACTGTTCTAATTCATGAATAATGATGAGGGTAAACAAGATTTAGTGATTAACCGACATTGTAATGGACTATAAAAATACTTGTGATTTCTGTTAGTCACAGGTATTGCTAATACTACGTTGGTTTGTTGACTATATTCATAGTTGAAGGGAAATGCTGAAGGTCAGTTCAGGGACTGAAAATAAAGATGAGTTATTTTTTTTTCCATTCAAATTCCCTGACACTGAATTATAGTTATGAACCTGTAGCAAGTTTAAAGAGTATCAAGAGGCTTTAGGCACCTGAAGTATTGCATTAACTGTTATTAACTATTATTGCTCGAAGTGGCATGTGGTAATTCATGCAGCAGCTCCTCACTTTCTGGGGTAGCTGGGATTTGTCATTTTATAGTTGCCACCGGGGTTTCTTCTCCTAGCCCCACGATTATAATGAAGAAACTCCCAAATAGCACCTGTTCATCATTTTGACAAAGATGACCATTTAAAAAATAGATTTTGTTTTTTTAGAAGTTTTAGATTTACAGAAAATCTGAGAGGATAATGCAGAGAATTCCCACATCCCCCACACCCAATTTCGCCTCTTAGTAACATCTTACATTGTTTTGGTACACTTGGTACAATCAGTAACTCAATACAATACATTATTATTAACTGAAATCCATAGTTTATTCAGTTTTCCTTAATTTTTACCTAATGTCCTCTTTCTTTTCCAGGGTCTCACCCAGGATACCACATTATATTTTTTCCTTAGGTTCCTTTTGGTTGTGACATCTTCTCAGACTTTCCTTATTTTTCATGACCTTGACAGTTTTGAGGAGTACTGGTCAGGAATATTGTAGAATGCCCTGTATTGGAATTTGTCTCATATTTTCTCATGATTAGACTGATTATGGATTGAGGCAGTAAGATCACGGAGGTAAAGCGCTAGTCCCCTCATAGCATCGAGGATACATGCTGTTATGACTTACCACTGTAGATGTTCAGCCTGATCACCTGGCTGAACAGTGTTTGTTAGGTTTTCCACTGTAAAGGCACTCCTCGCCTTACCATACGCTTCTCTTTGGAAGGAAGTTACTGTGTGCAGCCGATGCTTAAGAAGTGAGGTGTTATGCTCTCCATACTTGGGGATGGAGTATCTATGTAAATTATTTGGAATTTTTCTGCATACGAGATTTGGCTCTTACTCATTTATTAATTTAGTCAACCACTTATTTATATCAGTACGGATTCATGGATATTATTTATATTATGTTCTAGGTTATAATCCAGTACTCTCATTTTGTTGCTTAAATTGTTCCACCTTCAGCCATTGGCAGATCTCCCAGTAGTCGCCTGTGCCTTTCTGACCTACCCCCATCTATGTGGACTATATGGAGAATGGTATTAGAAACCAAGATCTGTTTGCTAGGTGTACTCATGACTCCTGGGGTATCATTTCTTTTATGTCCTCTCACCAGACAGAGTATTTATATATGTACTAACCTGTATATACATTTGCATATCTGTAAACATTAGTATATGTAGCCATTTGTATCTATATTAAGTGAAACATAATTTCTTACTGATGCCTGTAACTCTAAACCACTACCACATGGCTTATTCTAGCCTTCTCCTCCCCTCTGTAAATTCTCAGTCCAACAGTGGAAACTTGGCCTCCACCATCATCCATCCACTTTCTGATTGTTCAGTTTCAGTATACACATATACCAGTATCAGTTGTTAATCTATATCACCATGGGAACCAACTTTGTCAACTAGAGAACAGTGCTTATGTGCAGGTCCTTTTGCCTTTGGGCTTACAGACTCCACTCATTTCAGAATTGCTTAGGTCAAAACCTTTTCCACTATCCCTTCAACGAGGTTTTTTCATGTGTTTGTAATATAATTAGATTCTTTTGTCACAGCCTGCGTTTCTTCCTGGGATCCCCAAACTACTAAATGATTTTTTTTAATTTGCATAAAATAAGGTTCATTCTTTGTGCTTTAAAATTCCATGGGTTTTGACAAATGCATCTTGTCATGTGTCTACCATTATAGTATCATACATAATATTTTCACTGTCCTAAAAATCACCTGTACTTCATCCTTTTCATCCCTTGCCTCTCTTCCCTAGAATCTCTGGCGACCACTGATCATTTTTACTGTTTGCAAAAATTAGTTTTTTGCATAGTTTTATCTTTTCCCAAATGTCATATAATTGGAATCATACAGTATGTATCCTTTTCAGACTGGCTTTTATACATTTAAGGTTTATTCATGTCTTTTTGTGGCTTGATAGCTCATTTCTTTTTATTGCTGAATAACAGTCAATTATTTGGATGTATCATAGATTATTTATCCATGTACCTATTGAAGGACATCTTGATTGCATCCAGTTTTTGACAATTATGAGTAGAGCTGTTATAAACATTCACTTGCAGGTTTTTGCTTGGTCATAGTTATCAAATCAGTTGTGCCTTAACAATTTCACTATAGGGTGTACAACCAAAATAAATAGGTGAATATGTGTACCATGAAATGTGTGAAAGTATTGATAGCAACATTATTTTTAATAGCCAAGCACTGAAAACAACCAATCAGTCAATAAAATGGGTAGATTATTCTAGGTATATTCCACAAAGGAATACTGTTTATAGCACTGAAAATGTTTAAACTACCACTACACCTCATAACATGGGTGCTGAATCTCACAGACATATAATATGCCTGACACAAAAGAGTACATGTACTCTGATTGTATTTATAGAAAGCTTCAAGAAAAGGCAGTTAATTTTTTGTGATAAAAGTCAGAGTAGTGGTTACCATTTTGTAGTGACTCATGGCTTTTGTCAATTTGTAACGAATTATCAAAAATGTATGCTTAAAGCGGGGGTTTAGCACAATGGTAGAGCACATGCTTAGCATGCACAAGGTCATGGGTTCATTTCCCAAGTACCTCCATTAAAAATAAATAAACCTAACTACCACTCCCCTAAAAAACCCCATCAAAAATGTATACTTAAAATTTGTTCATTTTTTGTTTATATGTCATATTTCAAGAAGCATTTTATGAAATAAGATAAAATATGTTGCTACTTTTGCCACAGGAGTTGAACTTTGAACTCTAAATAGTTGCTGAATTCTAATCCTTTCTAATTTTTGACTCCTATAGAATTTCAAACAACATTTGTGTGTAAATCTCTAACAATTCTTATTCTATCTGTTGATTATATAATTGAAGCCCCATCAGATATTTTATAATTTCCTAATACTTGTTGAAAATCATGTCTATAATTCCTAACAAAATAATACCCTTTCACAAACTCTCTCTCACTTCCCAATGTGCCAATTCTCTTGACATATTAGATTTTGAACCTGGAAGATGTATGATTTTTGCCACTTCTCATCTCCTTCATTTCCTGTTTTACTTAATCATACTGCTTACTTCTCTGAAAGTTTTCTTGGACCTGCTCTCTTCCCTTCTGTTTCCACAGCTACCACTTGAGTTCAGGCCATTGTTGCCTCATTCCAGGACTCTTCCAGTAACCTGCCGGTTGCTCTCCCTGCCTCCTCTTGTTCTGTATTTCCACAAATGCAGTTTGTCCTGTTTTCTCACAACCAAGAACTTGAATTACGAATCTAATGCCTATTATAACTTCTGTTTACAAGCCATGTCCATTCAAGAACTCCAACCTAGTCTTCCGAGTACCACCTTTGAGTTCACGATGTGGGAAGATACTCTTTGTCCCCAAGGTAATCTGTTTGTTGTTGTTCCTTCTCTGATCCTGCTGTCGTAAACCCTGGAATTCCCTTTCTGCATTGTCAGTTATGGCCTGAAAAATATGATTCAACACCAGCATCTTTTTTTGGAATGGCTTTTTACCTTATTTTGAGGCCTCCTGTTCTGTATCCCCTCAGTTCTTTGTATTCGCTTTTAAAAAGATTATTTTGGCCAAATGTTCTTAAGGCATTTCATCTATTTCCATAGGCTTTCCATTGATATCATAAGATTTAAATATATTTTATTTACTTTATGCTTACTTTGTGTAAGACACAATGTGTTAAGAATATGCTTTTTAAATAAATAATTAAAATAAATAATAAAATGAATAACTCATCATACATTTTACTTCTTGAATCAAAGCTTGTATCAGTGTGTGTGTATATATATAATATTATATATATATTATATGTATATAAATATTTGTTCAATTAACATAGATCCTAATGCAGAAGCCACTTTTTCATTTTATATAATACTTAACTGCATAACAGGGCCTGGCCCTTTAATCCTGTCCTTACACCAGAAACCATGCCAGCTTCTGACAGCACTTTTGTTAAACACAGGTGCTCATTGTTTGAGGATTAGTATCAGAACCATCCTGTTTTTCTGTTTAAAACCTGTTGATATTTTACTCTTGTTTCTTCTTCTGTTACTCTCATCCCTCTTTTACCTTATCTTTCTAGTTGGATTGACTGCTAACCTGTTTTTCTACTACTGAATCCTTTTCTTATTTTCCAGTCTCTGTCTTCCCTTTAGTGACTGTTCTGTTTGGCACAGCCCCACGACTTCCTACTTTTGTGCCTGCTTCACAGGTGGTACCAGCTTGATTGTATTTGCCCATTTCATGGGCTATTTATTTATATATCTCGTGTTCTATACATATAAATTATTTGAATTAATTGCTAAGAGACTTTCAGGAGGAATAAGTCTTTGACAACCCGATCTTAGTATGTTGGAATTAACATGAACATCATACATAAAATTCATTTCCAAAAGTAGTGAGCATGAGGAAATGTGTTGAGTAGTGTGGTAAAGGGGATGGTTCTAGGGCCATTTTTTTTTTTTTTGTTACGGTTTTTTTAGTGTTTTATTCACAGCAGAATTGAGGAGAAGGAAGGTACAGAGATTTCCCATATATCCCCACAGAGCCTCCCCCATTATCCACATCTCACACCAGAGTGCTTCATTGTTACAGTTTATGAACCTACATTGATACATCACCACCCAAAGTCCATAGCTTACATTAGGGTTCACTCTTGATGTTATTCATTCTACGGGCTTGGAAAATGTATAATGACATGTGTGCACCTGAAATTATAGTACGATACATAGTATTTTCACTGCTCTAAAAACCCCCTTTACTCTGCCTTTTCATCCTTCCTTTCCCCTTAACCCCTGGCAACTGCTGATATTTTTACTGTCTCTATAGTTTTGCCTTTTCCAGAATATCGTATACTTGGAATCATATAGGGTACAGACTTTTCAGATTGGTATCTTTCACTTGATAATGTGCATTTCAGTTTCCTCTATGTCTTTTCATGGCTTTATAGCAAATTTCTTTTTAGTGCTGAACAATATTTCATTGTCTAGATGTACCACAGTTTATCCGTTCACCTACTTAAGGACGTCTTGGTTGCTTCCAAGTTTTGGCAATCATGAATACAAAGCTGCTATAAACAGCTGTGTACAGATATTTGTATTTACACAAGTTTTTACTCATTTAGGTAAATACCAAGGAGCATGTTTCCTAGATTGATAAAAGTATGTGAGTATGGTTAGTTTCCTGAGAAACTGCCAAACTGTCTTCCAGAGTAGCTGGGCTACTTTGTATTCCTGCCAGTAATGAATGAGAATTCCTGATGCTCCACATACTAATCAGCATTTGGTGTTGTCAGTGTTCTGGATTTTGGCCACTCTAAATGGGTGTGTAGTAGTATCTCACTGTTACTTTAATTTGCATTTCTCTCATGATACATAATGACATATGATATAGCATTCTTTCATATGCTTATTTGTCATCTGTATATCTTCTTCTGTGAGATGTCTGTTAAAAGTCTTTGACCCATTTTTTAATCAAGTTTTTATTTTCTTATTGTTGAGTTTTAAGAATTTGTTGTACATTTTGGATAACAGTCCTTAAACAGATGTGTTTTTTGCAATATTTTTCCCAGTCTGTGGCTTATGTTCTAGTTCTCTTGATATTGTCTTTCATGGGATAGGAAATTTTAATGAAGTCCAATTTTTAAATGTTTTCTTTCTTGCATTGTACTGTGAGTGTTATATCTAAAAAGTCACTGCCAAATTTAAGGTCATGTAGGTTTTTCATATGTTATCTTCTAGGATTTTTATAGTTTTGCATTTTGCATTTAGGTCTGTGATCTATTTTGAGTTAATTTGCAAAGTCTGTGTCTAGATTCCTTTTTTTTTCCTGCACATGGATGTCCATTTGTTCTAGCACCGGTTTTTGAAGAGACTATCTTTACTCCATTGCATTGCTTTTACTCTTTTGTCGAAGATCAGCTTACTGTATTTATGAGGGTCTATTTCTGGCCTCTTTGTTCTGTTCCATTGATCTGTTTGTCTTTTCTTTTAACAGTACCACAGTGTTTTGATTACTGTAGCCTTATAGTAAGTCTTGAAGTAGGCAATGTCAGTCTTCCAAATTTGTTCTTCTCTTTCAATTTTGTATTGGCTATTTTGTGTCTTTCGTCTTGCCGTATAAACTTCAAAAGCAATTTTTCCATATTCACAAAATAACTTGCAGGGATTTTGACTGGTATTACATTATATCTACAGATCAAGTTAGGAATAACTAACATCTTGACATTATTGAATCTTCTTGTCCATGAACATGGAATCTCTCTCCATTTATTTAGTTCTTTGATTTTTCTCATTCTTTCATCAGTTTTGTAGTTTTCCTCATATAGATCTTCTACATATTTTGTTATATGTATTTCTTTTTTTTAGGGTGCTAATATAAATGGTATTATGTTTCTAATGTCAAATTCCTCTGTTTTATTGCTAGTATATAGGAAAGTGACTTTTGTATATTAACCTTATATCCTGAAACCTAGCTGTAGGTCTTATTTTTCTCAAAAATTTTTTTCTCTCTCCCCTTCTCTTTCCCCTTTGGTACTGCTAAGTTTATTTTTTATGTCTGTGAATTTGTTTCTGTTTTGTACATAGATTCATTTATATTATTTTTTAAATTCCACATATAAGTGATACCGTTTATTTGTCTTTCTCTGACTTGACTAAGTATAATATTCTCTAGTGTCTTATTATCCCTTAATGTTTTATTATTTTCAAGAGTTTTTGATGGATACTTTCAGATTTTCTACTGAAATTTAGTTCTTTCAGATGATCATATTTTCTGTGAACAAAGACAGTTTTATGTCTTCTGTCCTGATCAACATACCTTTTATTTCCTTTCCTTGTTTACTTCATTAGCTAGGATTTCCAGTATGATGTTGAAAAGGAGTTGGGAGAGACAGCATCCTTTTCTTGTTCCTGATCTTGGTTGGAAAGCTTCTAGTTCTTCATTGATAGCTGTAGTTTGGTTTTTTTTTGGTAACATTTTCCCCCATATTGAAGAGATTCCCCTCTATTCCTAGTTTACTGAGAGTTTTTATCATGAATGGGTGTTGGATTTTGTCAAATGCTTTTTCTGCATCTGTTGACATGATCATGTGATTTTTCCTCTTTATCCACTGATAAGATGGATTACATTAATTGATTTTCAGATGTTGAACCAGCTTTGCATATCTGTCCAGGGGCTATTCTTTTTATTTCTATTACTGCTGAAGTAATTGGGAGTGTACTTTTCATATTTGTATGCTGCTAGAAGGAGTCATCATAAAAAGATGGGCATAAACTTGTTGAATTAGAAAAGTCTTCCCATGATAGAATTCAGGAGGGACAGTTTAATTTGTTCAAACAGGAAAAAGATTATATATAAATATAGTTGAATGTGATGATTTAATCATTGGTCACCATTATAGGACTGGTATAGACATAAAACGCAAAATAGGGAAAGCATTAGTTATTCAGTGCAGTTTGAAATGCAGGAGCTGGAAGGTAATCATATAATGCCCCAGTCACATTGCCACTACCTATTAGAGAAAGAGACAAAAACAGGTATCTATATCCATCTGTCTATCTGTCTGTCTGTCTATCTCTGTATATATTTATCACTGTTACTCTGTTCAATGATTTACAGACAACTGAGATCAAATTTTGCTTCATCATCCTGTACTTTCTTCTCTCATTTGTTGAATAACTTTTCCTCTCACCTGTTTTTTTTCTTTCTCTTATAGCAAATACTTTTATACTTTCATCTGATCATTTTCTCTCATGTCCACTGTATTCAATATTCATATTATAGAAAGATGGTTGACTGGTTTTCAGGCTGGTAGGAGTCTTTTTTCCTTAGCAAAGTCTGGAGACTTACTTATTGTATCAATTCAATAAATACTCTTTGCCTTAGTTTCCTTAACAATTAGGTATTTTCTAATAATAATGATCATATATTTCTTTTGGATTAAGAAAAAACGATTTTCAAAAATACTTTGAATATAAGGGGATTATCTTTATCCCTACTTTGAATTTCTTGCGTTCTATCTCTACCTTTTATAACACACACAAAAAACCTCTTTGGTATAGTCTATGAAGAACAGATGTTTGTTATTTTCTCATTATAATCCTATTATAACCTTACATGATGTGCTAATGTTCTTCTATAATGTGGCCAGAAAGCACTTTAGTTTTGAGTATGAAGTGGAGATTTTGAAAATTTAACAGTTATCCTGTTTTTAATTAAAAGAATTTATAGTCTACAAATCTATGTTGAGTACTTACTACAAGCCAAACACTGATCTAGAAATCAAGGGATTTATAGTGAACAAAGCAGTGTCTTGAGCTTACATTTTACTGGGGAAGATAGACAACAAAAAACAAACAAATAAGTATATAAGTTTATGACAGATACTGAAAAGAAAAATGAAGGTTAATAAATGAGAAGGGAGAGTGGTAGGAGATGAAATCAGAGAGGGCATGATAATCACTTCATTCTCTGAGTAAGAAGGGAAATCATTGGAGAGTTTTGAGCAGGAGTATGATATTTCATTAATGGTCTAAAAAGAAGTTAAATAACTTTACCGTAACTGTGGCATTTTTTTCATCTATGTCAGTGTTATAGTGTGCCCTTTCAATTAGTATGTATTTTTCTTGTAGTATGGTGCTTAATATATTTGTTCTTTTACTATTTTAGTTCTGATTCTTCAGGTACACTAGTGATGTAAATGTGAACCATCCTTCTTCCCTTTTCTGTATCTTTTGTTTGCTCTTGTGTTTAATTTTGTTCATTCCAGTTTTGCTTGCTTTCCACAAGCTTTTCCTTCATTCCTTCTTTCCTTCCTTCCTTTATTTATTTATTTATTGTCTCTCCCTACACATTCTTTTTCAGAGCTCTTTCATTTTAGTTTTCCTTTTCAAGATGCTTTCTTCCCCTTCCACCTTTTCTTGAGCTCTAGGTGTTCATGTTTTATTGCTCTCTATCTCAGTATAGCTTACCTAAGATTTTATAGTTTTTCTCTGACTTATTTTTTATAGAGGTAAGGTTTGTTAAGTTTTAATGGGTATATAATCTTTTTGCATATTGTGAAAGATATTCCTTGTGACACACCTGGTATTGATTTTAATTGGTCGCATGGAAGTGATTTTATTTTGTGAATAGTCATCTGTCTTTTGTTTTTTTCTGCCTTTCCTCTCATATCCTTACCACATATTTACATAGATTGTATGCTGGCCTATTTTTTTATTACTACTCATCTTTCAATATGCAAATTTCTTCCTTGATCAGTTATTTGAAGACTGTTTCTGGGTATGTTTGGCCAGGGCTGTGTTCCATAGTAGCATGAATTTCTTACTATGCATGGATACATGTGATTCAATTCTTTGAGCATTCATTGCTCTGTATCTACAGTCAGGCTCCTCATAATGTCATTTCTTTTCCTTAATTGCTCTCAGTCATAGATTGCTTCCTGCAGCTTAACACAATGTGGACTCATCCCTCTGAGGTTTCTTCCTCTGGCCCCCATAAGTCCTAGCCTGCCTTGGAAGTTCTCCAGTGCCTTCCAATAGATTTCTTCTGTATTTTTTGTGGTTTTCAGTTGTTCTCAGTGGGAGCGTAATGTGTTTGTTGCAAGCTACTCCTTCATAGTTGGAAAGTTCCTTTTCCTATGATTTATTAAGATGGAGTTTCATTTGTGTTTCTAGTGTATCTTGTCTCTTTTTGGTAATACGCAAGAGAAGAAGGAAAACGAATCATCTTTTTTCCACCATTTGAAACTGGAAGGCAAAAGATATATTCTTTTCTTTATTTTTTCCAGGCAATTAATATTTAGGAAATAAGGAGCATTTCGAATATTTATTGGAAAATGGAAACTATCTTCTGAAAGAAATTCCTAAAGCAGAAGCATCATTAATAAAGAGGCAAAATAAATAGGGTATATAGAGAAGAAATCTGAGCATCTGAATGTGTCAGGCTCTGCGCTACAAGTTATATGTGCTTTTAAAAGTTAATCTATATACCATGTTTTTACATAAGATATAATTATTTCCATTTCTCACGTTTGGAAGTTATGGCACCAAAATTTAAACTATATGCCTAATTCGTATTATAATGAAGAAAGGATGAAATGAAAAAAGATTTGGGGGTTATACTGTTATTTAATGCTTAAACTTTATTTTAAATATTTATCTTAAAATGAGTATAAAAGGATACTAATTGATTAGAACATCATCTTAACTTTTTCTAATTACTAACACTTCCTGGAAGTGTAATTGTGAAAATGAAAATTTATTATCCTTTTAGCTAACGCTTGCTTACCCTAATGTTAGATAAAGTACCTAGTCATAAACATCTTTATCCTAGTTCTATAAAGATGAAAAATTCAAAAGAACTTAAATATCAAGAGATAAGGAAATGAGTTAATTATGTGATAATTTTGAAGACTGTGGCAGTATGAAGTACTTTTGATAAAATGGTAAGTAAATAAAAAAATGAATGAAAAAATTGTGTGCAAACACTGCAGCTATGTAATAAAATCTTCCTGGACACATATGTGATATTACATGCATCACTTACATGATAACCCCTGTATTAAAATATTTGGGTTATGGATTTCCTTTTTAAACACATTATTAAATTTCTTTTGTAATTTAAAAAAGTTTCCAAAACTTCAAATGAGGATCAAAGAACTGCTGAGTACTCACCTAAGATATAAATTTATTAAGTTGCATAAGGAGAATGGAACCTTCTTGAGGTTAGGGACTCTTCTATTTACTGCTGTGTCCCTAGATAAAATAGTGCCAGGGATCAGTAAATACTCATTGAATGAATGAATGAATGAATGAATGAATGAAAGAGTGAATGGCTAAAAGTATATAAACACAATGGCTTTAGTTTTATGGTAGAAGGCATTCCTTTAAAAAAATAATTTAGAGATTGGTCTAATTTTTATTAGTATGGTTTATAATATATTTTTTAATGTTCTTATCTCTAACCAGTTATAGTTTTTTCTTCCAGCTACTTAATGAATCTTAATAAAGTCAGTCAGAGGCTTTCTTAATAATGACCTATTCTTTTAGAACCAGATGATCAAAGAACTGGAGTCTCGTGTCCAGCAGCTGACTGGAGAAGCAGAGAACAGTAATTTACAGAAGCAGAAGTTAATGCAAGAAAAATTGGAACTTGAGAGATGTTACCAGATAACGTGTAGTGAATTACAAGAAGTAAAGACAAGGTAATATCTGAAGTCAGATATCTCTCAGGTGTGATATTAACTCTATAAATGGTCTGCTAAAATAATCACGCTTTGTGCCTTTAGCCTTGGGAGGTTTGCAATCTAAATGCCATTTGTTAAAAATTTTAAGTACTGTTTAATGTAAGAAGTGTACTGTTTAAAAACAGTTGATAAAAATGTGGATACTTATTTGATATATTGAAAGATAATGCATTTGGATTTGGTTGACCAAAAAAGTCCATTTTAGACATTGATTATAAATGTTGGAAGTATATTTTATTCTTACTGCTTTTAGGCGCAACACACTGCATAAAGAGAAAGATCATCTTGTAAACGAGTATGAACAAAACATGAAACTGTTACAAACCAAATATGATGCTGATGTAAACCTTCTGAAAAAGGAACATGCTCTTTCAGCTTCTAAGGTATTATGGATGCTGGTAGATAGAACCATGAAAAGTGGTTACTTTCTTTTCTCAGCATGTAACTATAGGTAGCTATGTAGAATCGAACTATCAGGCATTTAAATTAGTCTCTCCTTTGCTTTATTTGATGCTAAGTGTGTAATATATAGTATAATACAAATATTTAATAAACTGAATTTTGCTATGAATTAATCCTTTTAAGCACCGTTTTTAAAGGAGGAAAGATAAAAATCTGAGAAATGCCCAGTTGTGTTAATAATATATTTTTTAGAGTAGCTATATACATTGTAATCATTATTTTGAGATCTTGGTTATGCTTTAGTTTTCCTGTCGTCACATACACATATATGAGCCCACAGACACTCATGGGTACTGACACACTTCTGTGTCAGTTAATTGAAACTTTCCAAAAAGGGAATCCTATAACTACAATTCTAGGGTAGTCAATTACTTGATATTTCATGAACTAAATGTTGCAGTGGCTGTGGTTTTAAAATTAAAATTTAAGTTTTCTGTAAACCTGTTATTTTTATACTAACATTATACTTTCTTAACTTGAAGTATAATGGAGAATTTAATTTCCATTTGTACTTTAAAAGATTAATCTTTTAAGTTTTAAAATAACATTTTAAAATTCAGATTTGTAGGTAGTTTTAATTCTGATTGAAACTTTGGGGGGAAAAAAGGTAAATTTATTTAACCAGAAGTTTGTAGAATGGTACAGAAATCAATATTCTGTTTTTTGTTATTTTCTTAAAATCTTCCTAGGCATCTGGTGTGATTAAAGAATTAGAACAGAACATCTGTCAATTAAAACAGCAGTTACAGGAATCAGAACTTCAAAGAAAGCAACAACTAATGGTGAGTCCTGTATTTTTACAGACAGAGATGACTAAAGCCCACCTTTCCTTTTCTTGATGTGTGGGTATAAACAAGTCAATTAAAAAAACTCAGAAATGCAATAGCCATTTCTGATCTTATTGCATGGCATAGTTTTTCATCTTATTTATTCATTTTAACAAAAGTAGATATAATGGGATATACAGTATAAGGAACAGTACTTTTATTTGAATAATCTACTTTTCTGAAATTAGCTTAAAAATAAACCTTATTTAAATGTTACTATTTTAGAATAATTTCCTCTCTTTAAATTATTTTCTTCCATTCTTCATACCTTCTCTCTCTTTTCTCTTTTACACTTTTTAGATCTTTCCTTTTATCTCATGGTCAAAAAGTACCAAGCACTGGTATATAGCTTCAAATTTATTATTTCCATATTGAATTATTTGGTCATTTTTAAGTAATCTCCTGCTTCTAAGGGTGGAAAGTTTCTCTTCTGTTGTAAAGTAGCTACTTTTGAGAGTAGT
Organism: Camelus ferus; assembly: GCF_009834535.1. Lineage (NCBI taxonomy): Eukaryota > Metazoa > Chordata > Mammalia > Artiodactyla > Camelidae > Camelus > Camelus ferus. The sequence goes on along the minus strand of NC_045711.1, from coordinate 30,912,914 downwards.
AATATCTTGAGATAACTAAGGTTTTATGTGTTCCAACATAAAGCTATTCATATTTCCATTTGTAGTTTAGAAGATTTTGACAGGTAGGGCTCTCTTAGTAATATACAAAACTCAAATAAGGTTTGTTATCAAGGAGACTGATTTATTTTGTTAGATTTCTAATTTTATTGACTCTAGTGGCAATTTTGAGTATAATAAAAATAAATGTTTATTATTCACAGGATGAAGAAAATAAGTTTCAAATGGAGAAAAGTCATTTAAAACGCACCTATGAAAAAAAGGTAATATGTTTGGTGGGAAGCTATAAGACATTTAAAATAGCAACTGAGGCAATTATGAATGAGGGCTGATGAATTCCAGCCCTTATTTCTAAGTTTATTTCAGCTAGCCAGTAATCAGATTTTGCTTCTTTATTTTTCATGTCTATAAACAGCTTCTTCAGTTTGATTCTTAATTATATCAACATTAAAACACCTCTTCTATGTTATATTTAATGAGTGAAGAGTATTATTATGTGAACTTCTCATAATAACCCTTTGAAGTTATATTTTCTTTCTGCCAGTTTAAAAGTATGATCTTACTGGTGGGGGTGTTTTTTTCCATTGTATCATATGTATAATAGGAACTCTAAATATTTAACCAAAGAATATAAAACAGTGAAAGAATTGTCTACTACTTAAAAAAATCAATTAACAGTTGTTTCTTGTCATTTAGAACAGTGAATATTCCTACTAACATATGCTGGTATCTTTGTTAGCGATAGTAACTGGGGGTTTATTGACACACTGTTAACCCCTTTGGCAATAAAGTACAGAATTCTATAGGTTTGTGACTTCCAAGCTTCAGTTTTGAATTTGTTGTTTGCTGTGTAACTGTAGTTGAAATAGCAAAGCTTTTTGTTGCTGCTTTTGTAATTATTTACAGTTCTGACATTCACCAAATTAGTCCTCTTGTAAAATACACACAAAATGGAAAATGAGAAAAAGGATGGCCCTTCAACTAATTAAAATACATACAAATTAAAATGAGACAGATTTTATATATAGCACACAATACTTGAGACACTCGGTAATATGCATATAGTCACAGCAGATACTCATTACGTGCTTTCATTCGGCAAAGTGTTGTGCTAGGGCCTGGGAGGGAGGAGAGGGGTTGAGGATGAGTTAGACATAGATTCTGCCCTCCAGGAGCTTGATGTCTAGGAAGAAGAATGCTTCTGTCCTTTGGAAAAGTGAGTATTTCTACTGATGTGCATGGACCTAAATATGTGCTCTTTAAGATTCTCAGTTTTCTTATTGCTAATTGTTTTTTTCCCCTGCAGTTTTAGTACAGCTCAGTGCAAGGTACTGAATGCATTTCATGCCTACAAAATGGTATCGGAGCAGGAGGGGGAAAAACTGCTTTCACTGAAATAAAGTATTTTTGTCGGTTTCTACTATTGAGCCGTGCAACTTCATAAATATTTGACTTACCAGAAGAAGACCATGTATTACCACAAGCCTTGCTCCCCACTGTATGAGGCATCCACATCCTCTGGGTGTACTTGTCAGTCCATTGTTCATTCTTTGGGCAGATATCTGGCTTCCTGTCTACTAAGGAACACCTTCCTGGCCTCCTGCTCTGTTACACTCTGTGGTCAGCCCTCTTCCTGGGAGGTTGTCTCTGTGCACCCGTGAGACAGAGAGAGGGCCTGGTACCAAGGGGAAAAGCACACACTGACTAACTTAAAAGGTTGTATTCCTACCCCCAAGTTAAGTCCTGCGGTGGACTGTCAGACACAGAGATTTCTCCTCCCACTGTCTTGTCTTGGCTATTTAGCCATGAAGTAAACTAAGGTTTCAGCCCCTCTGCCCGAGGTTCACACAAGGAACAGACTGTTAAAGCTCAGTTCATTCTTATCCAGTCACCTTCTCTTCTATTTCACTTCAGGGAGCAGACCTGATCCTTTTAATTAGGTGTCATACTACAGTTTTTCCCTTTCCATGAGCTACCAAGTGGCCTCACTTTTTAATAATGTAACTAGTTAAAGTGTGTTAATTTTTTTCAATGTAAACAAGACGTGTTTAAAATAACAGCAATCTGTAAAAGAGAAATAAGCACATTTGTTCATACTGCATAAGTTCTGACATTATTTATATCGGAAGAAAATGTTCCTCAGCATGTCACTTTTTGTTTTACAATTAATTCCATAATCTCCCCTTTTTAAATTGACATCTGTTCTTCTTTCTTTATTAAACCTGCTGTGATCTCAGTCCTTAAAGATCTGATGTCTTGTACCCCCCTCAGGGAATATCCTTTTTGACTGCTTAGGGAGCTGACATAAATCTTACCTAGCCCTGGACTGTGTAACCGGATAGCCAAATGGGATGGATAGGGCTTTTGTTTGTAGACAGTGTTACAGGTGTGCACATTCAATAACTTTTGGTATAAAACTGAGTTGTGAAATCTGTTCAGGAGGAGGAAATGCCACCTGAATGACATTATTTCCTCATGCCAACAAGAAAGCAGCATGAGAGATTCTAACTCGTCTTTGAGGTCAGAAAAACAGCGTCAGATGCTGTCCTTAATTTAAGCACACACACATTATCTAATGGTCTTTATTGATCTCTGGTGGCTATTGCCTGCTCTTAAGATCTTTGAACATCAAACAAATAATAAGTAGTAAAACTAAATGTCATTGTTTGATGAAGTGTCCTAATCTGTTAAATCAGGAAATGGTTAGGCTAAATGATTTTACTAGCAAGGAAACACCTGCCTCCTACAAATAACCTATTGCTTGTTTTCCAAACAGGCACCAGAGAGTTAAAAGATAGTGCTGTTTACCTAAAGAAGTTCATGAGGCAGATGTTAAGCTTGCATATCCTCAAGTGTGCTAGAATTGAAGTATCTACTTAAAATAATTCTGATGGAACTGTGTTACAAATGAGATATAAAGTCTGATGGAGTTCAAAACCATTAAAGATAGCTACCCCGGTGTTTGGCATGCATATATAATTCCTTTAATTAGGTTAAAATAGTTTAAAATTTCCACAGTTCTGCATATATTGTGCAGTGTTTTCCAACTGATTTTCTTTAAGAGGACATGTGCCTTGAGTGAAGTTTTAAAAGATGAAATTGTGCAGTGAAATGATTTTTAGAAAGCATGCTGCCCAGTGCCAGGTATTTTTTGCAGTGAGAAAAGGAGACATGGTGGGGCAGTCCCCTAGTCGACATGTGGGTCCGCAGCAGATCCCTGTTCTTTTATATGCTATGATGCTTGCCGCAGTCTGTCTGTTTCCTTACATATAGCAGCAGATCTCCTTCTTATTTACACAAGCATTCCTTTCTTAACAACTTAAATTCTTATGGTGCAAGGGAGTGAAATCTACATTTAGTAAATATTCAGTAAATGTGCATACGGCTACTTAAATCAGTCATTTACAGCAAATTCCCATGTTTGAGAATATATGCTGTATCTTTGACTGTCTGGTTTGTGTTTTCATTGTTTAAATTTATTATTTAAAATCTTAAAATTCATTTTTGATAGTAACAATATATAATAGGGTAAGAATTACAAGCAAATCAATTTAAGTCTTATTCCCTGCTGCCATTGGTACATTAAAAAGGAGAAGTTGACAATAGCATTGTCTCTATCACCCACAACTATCTGGAATATTGGTAAAAACTAAAAATATAATCCAAAAAGACCCTTAAGCATTTAATACAGATATATTCAATTAAGAACAAACAGACAAACCCAGAGGAGCGTTTATTGACTATTCTAGTATAGGCCAAGTATTGTGCTGAGTGCTGGGGATATAAAAGTAAATGAGAAACAGCTTCGAGCTTTAAGGACCCCCCCCCCCCCCCGCCCAAGCTCAGAAGTCTGTGCGTTGACACATGCATGTTTAACGCAGAGGGAAGGCTCTCATTCCCCCACCCAGATAGTCCCATTCCTGCTTTAGAAGCAATAAATTAGATCAAGGTGCTTGGATTAGCACAAGCCACATCAGGAAGAGGCAGCTAAAACTTGACAGAGGTTAAGACTGAATAGCGAGTGGTAAAAAGTGCTTACAGGAACTCAAAATTCTTAGCAACTCAGGGCACATTTTATGAAAAGGCACACAGCCCATCTAAGGGAATTACTGTATTGTGGCACACTATAATGTGATTTTGTGTGTTTATAATGACTTTGAATTTTCAAGAAAATGTTTGTGTATAGAATATTCAATCTGAGAAGGTAATGATAATAATTGTTAACACTGCTGAGCATTTATTATGTTCCTAGTATTGTTGTAAGAGCTTTACCTGGAGTAACTTAGTAACTCATCATGATTCTTAAAAAATATATTCACTTTATCATCCTCACTTTTGAAAAGAGGTGACCGAGACAGAGTGTTAGGTAACTTGTGAGGGAGGAGGGGCAGAACCCCACACAGTCTGTCTCCAGAGCTCACTCTTGTAATCACCATGTCATGTTAGATAGATTTTTCTCAAAATTGGTTAATTTTGGGGGGCATTTTTCACTTGAGGGGGTAAATCTCAATTATGCTATCATTCATAGAGGTCTGAGTGCCAGGAAAAAACTGAGCAGGAAGTAGAGGGGAAACCCTTGGTAGCACAGCACTGTGGAGGCCAAGATGTAAGGTATCGTTGACTCGTCAGTAACTCTTGACAGTGGCTTCTGGTTAGTTTTCCATATTTCGTGTAGTTTTGGAGAACCAGAGAAGTAGTCTGTGGGGAGAGAGCAAGCCTCCTTCTCAGTAGGAATCCCCAGCCCTCCAGGGATCTCCTGGGAACCGGGTTTTAACTGCAGCTCTGAGGAGACAGCCACACCAGCAGACATGTAACCGAAATGAGGCTGTGCCCCCTGTATTTTTTTGTCAGGCACCAAATCTGAACAGATCATACTCTGTTTAAGAATGAGTAGGTGAAAGAAACCAAAATAGGGTCTCTGAAAAATACTGTAGAGCAAAGGGATGAGAGCATTATACAGGAGACTCCAAGAAAGGAGTTTCTTCTGGAAACATACTACTCCATAAGAAAACATGGAGACATTCATCAGTGGAGAACCAGGAGACATGATGTCTATGAGGGAGAAACAGGTGTCATGAGGAAAGAAAAGGATGAGGTGAAATGGAGGTAACTGTCACAGGACGGTCTGTAAGGATCCTAAAACAAACACAGCAGCAGATTTAAAACCCACATGGGGCTGCTTAGACCCGGGTAGAGCAGATGTTGGAAAGAATTAAATCAGTGATATGGAGGACAAACCTTTATCTTTTAGACTAAAAGGAAAAAGGTGAAGAAAACATTTTTTTTTGAGAAAAGAGATAGATATTAAGGCGGAAAATAGAAAACTAGTATACAACAATCGATATTCCTGAAGGGGGGCTCAGAATAAATGAACACAAAATGAAAGATATGAGGAAGCTTCTCTGAAGGTCTGTGTATGCAAATTTAGAAGCTTCACCTTGTGTCAGATAAAAATCAATAACAAGATTAAAACCCATTGGAACTGTAGTACCAAGGGACTGGTTTCATAAGGGTCTAGGCCAGGGGGAGAGGAGAGCCAAAGTCAGTTGACTTTAGTCTTCTTGGTACAAATTTAAATGTCATAAAGTAATAGACCAGAATGCTGTGACTCAGTAATCTTACACACACACCACTGTCCTTCTTGTGTGAAGGCAGCAGCATGGCGTTCTGGGATATGTGAAGCCTCAGAGATATATCACTCAGGTATTCTTTTTGAAAATAAAATTACTGGATGAGGTGCTTTAATCAACCTAAGGCTAAGAAAAAAAATCAAACCAAAACACTACAACAAAACATACTCAAGAATAAAAAAGGAGTAGTGGCAAATGCCAAAATTAACTAAAAGGGAGATGAATTTAAATACTTATTGTGTATATGACATAAAACAATGCAATTGTCAGAAAAAATTTTTGAGAGAAAGGATGTAAAATTAAAAAAAAGTTAGAACAGCTGTCTGGAACAACATTCCCAGATCACTTGATAGAAAACTAATGTGGATTACTTCTCCTACAAAGAAGTGAACACATGCTAAGCTATTATGTAAAATGAAGGACTCATAAGTTAATTTTTCACTTGCTGAATATTAGAGAAATGTAAGTTAAAATAATTGTGAAATCTGTATAGTATCACTGGTGAAATTAAAAACTGTCTTTATCTGTCAATCTGTCAGAATATAGAGGAATTTGGAATTTTAAAAAAGCCATGTAAAAAGGAACAGAAATCAAGAAGTATAAAGACAAATTGCGTACATAAGAATATTTTGGTGATGGCAATAAATCCAGTAAAATCCTAAATTTCAGTCAAAAGCCAAATCTGTGTGATACTTACAAGAGATTTAAAATTGATTAACAGAGAAAGATTAAAGCAAAAGGATAGGTAAATTTGTATAAATGTCACCATTCAAAAGAGCAGTTTAGATAAATTTTTAACTGTGTTAATGCTGGTTTCTCTGGTTAACTTTCTTCACAGTTGTCCTTCCCCTACCTTCCACTCAAATAGATAAGCTTTTCTTTGTGTTTTTATTTAAGGGGTTTGGATTTTCACATAAGCTTTTATTTCAAGAGAGGATTTTACTGACATGTAAACACATGTTTCCAAAATCTCTCAATTAGGTCATCTCTGAATTTAATTTTAGGGCTTTAGTTCTTTGAGTCTGTACATTAAAGAGACCAGATCAGTGTTGCAATGGTTCTGGTGCTTAATTAATGTATTTACTCCAATTTAGCATGCCTACTAAATGCTGTGATACATACTAGGGATCTGAGATAAATAAGGCAGTAATTTCAATCTTGAACCTGTTAAATTTTGGATGACACACTCCCCCACTCAATGTCAGATAAAATAAATGTGCTCAGTATCCATGGGGGATTGGTTCCAGGACCCCAATACCAAAATTGGAGGATGCATTGTAAATGGCATAGTATTTGCATATAGCCTATGCACATCCTCTGATAGATTACTTATATAACAAATACAATGTAAATGCTGTGCAAATAGTAGTAAATACGATGTAAATGCTCTGTAAGTGGTTGCTATGTGTAGTAAATTCTAGTTTTGCTTTGGAAACTTCCTGGAACTTTTTTTTTTCCCAAATATTTTCAATTTTGATTAAGTTTGAGGATTTGACCTGTGCGTAGGGAGGGCTGACAGTAGTGGCAGAAAATTTGCAAGGCAAATTAGTTACTTTCTCTTCCTAATAAGGTAGGTATTTATTTGGTATTTTAATTTTAGCATTTAAAATATGGGGGAAGGGGTTTCCTGTCTTAATTCTCCGAATCGTCCACCCGTACCACCACCCAACATGCTCCTCTCTTGTTTCCATTTTTTCTCACCTTGGTGATCGCCATCGTAGCAGCCTGTAGAAGCTTGCTGAGATTCTCATGGAAAACCTCCTCTGCTCTCACTACTTTCACTTTACAAGTAGTTGATTTTATTTATTTATTTATTTTACTAAAACACTGAGGGGGAAAAATACAGAAGAATTGTAATAGGAAAAGGCCAAAGAATGTAGGATTTTTTAGTTAAATAAGTCTCCGATAGTTAACTAAATATAGGTATTTTTGAGTACCACTGATTCAGTATGTGAGAAGGTTTGTGATTGTGTGCGTGCATGTGTGCATGTGTTCTTCTCATTCCTCTCTCATGTCTTGCACTTTCATCCTCACCTGGGTTGCCAGCAGCTGTGTAGCCCCACCCCACTAAGTGAATTGAGTCTTCTTACCTCCCCGCTGGGCGCTGCACCCTCGTTTGCCCCACATGTGGAACCACAGCTGCCGTTTTACTCTTCCCTTCCCTCCGCCTGTACCAGCATTTCCTTTTCCTATTTTTAGGTCCATATAATGGGTCCATGTTCGGTATGTTTATCAGCATTTGCATGTGAAGAGCTCTCTGTGAAAAGAAATTTTCATTTAGTCATTACTCTTGCTGCCGTCACACCTGTTCAAAGGACACCACACTGGGGAATGAGATTCTCATGATGGGGGCTTCCTCCCAAACTAAGTACATGGTCATACAGCTCATTCCCAGAAGTGGAAGTATAATAACCTGTGTCATCATCTACCGTATTCTCATGAATCTTGTGAGGTTACTTTCCTTTGGCTAATATATAATGCTAAAAAAAATTCAAAAGTGATTCCTCACTTTTTGAACTTCTTACATATCAATTTATTTTACAGGGAATCCACATTCAGGTACATTCAGTCTTAGACCAGAAAATTACTATTGAAAGAATAGTATTGAAATAATTCTGTGAAAATGATTATGTTTAACCAAGTCTCTGTCTTGAAAAATCTAAATCCAGTTTTATATTAAAAGTGGATTTAAGATTACTGTTTCATTGTATTTCTCCTCTGAGTAAACTTGACTTGTCTTCCAGTAAATTTTGTTTTTGTCATGTCAGGTTCATGATTTGCAGAGCGAACTTGATAAAGACAGAGAAGATGCTCAAAAGAAAATCCATAAATTTGAGGAGGCTTTGAAGTGAGTAAAACTGTAATATGTGTAATTTTTAAAAAAATATTCTAAACTGTGAGCCAAATTAAGTAACTGAAACCTAAACATATTTTTATTGTAACTTTGCTATGATTTAGTTTGAGTCAGTTTTCCATCATGAGTATCTATTTTCAGAATTTTATTACTAGCCAGTGAATTTTTTGTAGAAAAGGAAAAAAATCAGTTCAGCTGTTTTTAAGTGATAGGAATGTAAGAAAGAGAACTTAGTGGTTTCAGATGCTTTTGTCCTCTTAAATGAAAACAGATTTAAAAACAAACAACAACAACAATAAGGTTTAGATCTTAGGACATTTCGAAATTCCTCTGTAGATTTTTTGGAGAAATTTAGGTAATGAAATGTTCCAGTTGTTATATTTAAAAATGGACTACTACACAGGCATTGTTTGGGAAAGGTTTTGTCTTATGATACTTAAACTTACACATTAAAGTATTAGATTTTGTCTTTTTCATTCTTTTACTAAGTTGATGAGGCTCTACTTATCACTAGGTGTTATTCTGCAGTTTTTAGCTGGAAAACATTGATTGATTCAGTAAATATCGAGTTCTCACCATATTTCAGGCTGTGCACAGTTCCTTCCCAGGGGACCTCATAGTCTAGTTGAGAAGATATTCAAACACTTTGGCAGCAATAGTACAGAGTGATAAGAACTTTAATAGGAGAATGGTCAGTGGGTACCTGACCTGAGAAAATGATTTAAAAAGGGAAGCTTACTTGAGTGCAGTGTATCTGGCTAACTCCCAGAGAATTCCATTTTTCATGCTTTTCCAAACCCCCAAACAGGAATAACTTACAGAAAGGCCAAAAAAGAATATCCAAGATCGAACAAACCTAGTATCAAATTCTTCCTGGGAAGTTTGCATAACTGCTCCCTCTCCTTTACTTGGCTTGTGAGTAAAATGTCCTGAATGGGTTGCTGAATAGAATGTCTTAAAACAATTTATGTACTATAACATCATAGGATATCAAAATTTTTTTATCTATACCAGAACTTAGTGATTATTTGTTCACCACATGTGAATTAGATGAAATTAGAGAAGAACTATAATATCCATTAAACATTAAGTCAAATAGCTGTATTTTATACTCCGACTCGAATAATGACACAGCTAGGGCATTCTTGCTTGATGAGCGGGGTGCCTTCCCTTTATCCCTCATTAATTCATTTTTTTTCCTCCTTACAATGTTTTCCTATTTCTTTAATGGAGGTACTGGGGATCAAACCCAGGACCTTGTGCATGCTAAGCTTGCGCTCTGCCACTGATCTACACTCTCCCCCCGCCCTTAAAATGTTGATTAACAACTTTCTTCATCTATTCAACTTCCCACACTTCCCTTTCTTTTTTGTTCTTCCTGGCCTCTTTTGTCATTTCTTTATACTTTTCCCATTAGCTTGTTGATTTGTATTTTATATCCCTAAAGGAGAAGATAACCCCTTTAAATAACAGCAAATCAACAGGTACTTGTTTAGAACCTACGCTGTCTATTGTAGTATCGTGCTCAAAGAAATAGGAGGTTTAGAAGCTATAACTCAAGACATAACAGTGCTCTTAACAATTTTATAGTCCGGTTAGACATTTGAAGTACTTAGAGTGTTATATATTAAGTTGTTGACAATAAGTGCAATTGGAATTAAGAAAGGTTTTTTTTTTCCAGTGGAATATTGGGAGTTTATGTGTAAAACAGAGTGGTATCTTTTAATGTTCACTGAGGACAGTGAAAAAATCCTGAGACCTCTATAGTTTCTGTGAACAACATAATCTATTTCTAAGCCAAGTAACACTCTTTAAGGCTTTAGAGGTCTTTACCAAAATACCGGATTTTACTTGGAGTTAAAAAGGCTATGTTAAGATTTTTAATAACGTTCTCCTGTAGGACTATTTCTCCCATTCCTTATGTCTTCATTTTTGCTAAATGTCTATATGATTTTAACACCTGGAATAGCACGAGTAATCTGGTCTGAAAGTAGCAGGATAAGCTGTGTGGTGTGAACTTCAAAGTAAACAGCGCAAGCTGGCTGTTTTCCCAAAGGAGAATATTCTGGGGGCAACTGCTACTATTTTTCAGTCTTAAGAATAGTGTTAGACCCAGTTGGTCCAGAGACAGTCCCATTTTTCTAAAAGACAAATATATGGTGTAGAAATTTGCCGTGATCATTAGCAATTTTTTCTGTCATAAATACACACAACGTGAAAAATCTCACTTTTAGAATGTGGTGGTATTCATTCATTTTTTCATTCTTTCACTCAATTATAGGGTTTGTTTCCTCTGTGCATGTTGAATGTATCATAGAGAATATCACAGAACTGGAATCTATACCTATGAATTAATATACAAATGGACACATGATAACTGTATTCAACTCAATCTTAGGTTTAGTGCTCAAGTTGATACTTCAGACACAGTGGTTATTTAAGAGGGACATTGATTTGAAGTCAGCACTCACTGTAAATGCTAACTCCTTAAAGCAATTTGCCTACTTGTTAGTGTTTTTCAGAACTAAAACCAGTTTAATATTACTGCCCTACTATGTACACTTTTTATTCTACACATATTGTAAGCATTTTTTTGCTTCCTATTTCATTTTTATTGCAGAAAATAATTTTAACAACCTCCAGTAACTGAAATTTATCTGAAACTATAACTGTAAATGGTATGAATTGTATGTGCTTATTTTTCATTTTTCAGAGATAGGTAAATGGGAAACTTAGTAGACTAATGAATGGAAAATTATCATATGTAACAAGATAATTTACTTTAACTCTTTGAAGTCCTGACACTGAAAAAGCATATTTTTGGAGGAGTTAAAATCTATAAACAACAGATGTAGATAGTGTAGATTTGGTTTATTCCTTTTTGATATTCATATGTTTACCAAATTTGATTTCTAAGTTTTTGGTGCTATTAAAAATAGTAAAGCATTGTTCTCTGAGATATCTTATAAATTGTCTATTTTAAAACATTCAATGAAACATTACAAAGTTGTATTTTTGATTGATACCTCTTTCAAACTTGTCTTTGGTAGTAAAATACAAAACTATCTTGAAACAGATTCTGATCCATTTCAGCTTTTTTGCATTGTCAAATTATAAACGTGATAAATATTTCTACTCTGACGCTAATATATATATAAGATTTCTGTTTTTCAGTTGGTGCTAAAAATAAGTAATGGTAATTTCAGTAGAATTTCAGTAATTGGTCTTTTGGTGATATGGTTGTAAGTGATCCTACAAGAAGCAAGCTTTTAGTTAACTAAAATACATTGTTTTGGTTGTAGTTGCTAATATATACATGTATATGTATATGTGACTGTGTGTGAATGTATCCACCACAAATAAAACTTTTATTGGGTTTAAAAAAATACAGAGAGATAAGACAAATTTAAATCTGGGTCATAATCTCTCAGGCCAGAGGCCTTTTGACATTACTAAAACAAATTAATCATGCATTTTGTTAAAAGAAGGTGTCTCATGAAAACTGGATATTCCATTAGTCCCCTTTTAAATCATTATCTTGAATATTTGCCACAATTAGTTTATAATCCTGAAACATACGTTTAGCTAACTTTTTGCAAATCTATATAATACATAAGATGTAGATATATATTTGATTATATAAATATTTGCAAATATCTGCTAAGTTTGCTCTTACTTAGACTTTGCTATAAATAAATATACTATGGGGAAAAGTGAAACAGTGGTTTATTATACCTTATAATTTTTAAATAACTTTTTAAAACTAGGTAATAGAGTTCCATGGTTTGAAATATGAAAGATGAGGGGAAAAAGAGCATATAAGGAAAAGCTCCCTTTGGTACCAGCCTTCTCGCTACACATTTTCCTCTTTGGAAGGAGCAGTGCTCCCAATTCCCTGTGTATCCTTTCTTATGCAAACATGACTGTTCTTTCCCCATCATCTTTCCCTCTATACTCTCCATATATCCTGATTTTTTTCCCACTTATCAACATACCTTGGAGATTATTTCATATAAAGATATAAAGAGCTTCCCCATTCTATTTTATGTATTTGATATGATTTCTTTATTGATGAACACATGATGAAAATGCTTCCATTTGTCTTCTGGTACATATATGATTTGATTTTAACATTATATCTGCGATCCATTTGAAATATACCCAGTGTAGGTTGTAAGGTATGGATCCTGTTGTTTTTGGTTTTTGTCAAATGGTTACTCAGTAGCCTCAGTGTCACTTATTTAATAATCTAGCCTTCCCCTCATCAGAGTTCTGCTGCAGTACCTTTGTCATTGGACTTGTTTCTAGACTTTCAGTTCTGCTCAAGAGATCTGGATACACTTGGACCAGTCCCATACTCTCTTAATTACTGCAATTTAAAAATAATGTTTAGTGTCTAGTAGGACTTTTTATCCTGTTATGCTGTTTTTTTTCCAGAATCATTCCTTTTTTCTTGTTTATATTTTTCTATTGGAGATTTATAATTAGCTTGTGTAGTTAAAAAAATCCCATTAGTCTTTTTCTTAACATTGCTGAACATATGTGGTTCAACAAAGGAAGAGGTGACATCTTTTAATGTTGAATCTTTATGGAAGAACATGGTATGCCTTCCTTCATGCAGGTCTTCTGTGCAGATCCACAGCTATATTCTTTTTTGAAGTAGACATTGTTTGCAAGGAATTTATGTTACTTAAATATCACAAGTTGGTTCTTTTGTAATAAGTGTGTGTGCTGGTATTTTGACTATTAAGATGCGGGATGTGAAACACAAATGTGTAGGTTGTTGTGCATTCTAGGTTTGAAGTTTCACACAGAGTTTGGGATGTGGATTTTAAACTCTGCGCTTTTGGTCGTACCATGTACTTTTCATGAAGAATGTAAAACTCTTGAGGGCATCACTTGTTTTGTTTATACTTCTGTAGCCATTCAATGCCTTGCACATGATTTTAATCAAATTAATTTATTAATTCCTCCAAACATACATTTTATTTTAGGAACTTTGTTGGTACTGAGTATAAAGTGCTGAACAAAGCAGGCAAGGTTTCTGCTGTGGCCACTGTACATGGCTGCACAGATCTTCTACTGCATAATACACTGCCCACTAGTGTATTAATGCCCACAGTACAGAGGGCACTGTTCACATGGACACTGGGTGATTCAGGTGTGCTTTTCCTGCTTCGCTTAATAACATAAAGTATTCTTGACTTTATTTTATTTATTTAGTGTAAAGTCAGTATTTCACTTTCTATTAAACTATTGTTGGGACTGCTGCATTGTTTGTAAAAGTAGAAATTTTGTAATGAGGAAAAAGAAGTGAAGTGTTTCAGTCATAATTTTAAGAGTTAGGGTTAGTATTTATAGGAAGTCCAGAATCAGTCTGCTTAACCTTCTATGTCCACAACATTTTTTAAAATCTCCGTTGCCTGAGCACCTCCTAATCATCTTACTGCTCAGTTGGCCTCCCCTTTGCTGGTTACCATCAACTGGAATATTCAGAGTGCACCATGTTCCTCCTCTGAGTGATTTTTTTCTTTGTGCGTGTATGCAGAATGAAAATCAGTGTTTATTCTTCTAGAGGCTGACCTAATAGAATGCCTTTAAAGCTACTCAACTTTTCCTCTGAGAGAAAACATCTTAGGGGTTTAAATACAAAGTCTTATTTCACCATGGAATTTCTATCCAGAACTCTTTAGAGAGTTACTGATTTTTCATAGTGCTGATTCCAAATGGCATTATGAGTTTCAAATGCTTTCAGGATCATATCATTTAAATAATGGGTGGATATAGGAAAAGCAAATAAGAGTAATTTTTATTAGGATTTATTTCAGCAAGTAAATAGTTCCTGTGTTTATAATACATAGATTTAGTGAACTTATTACAAGAAATAACAAATAAAATATCTGTCTTTATTTCTAAAACAGACTGAAATGTATTATAGTATAAACAAGTATCAACATATAATTGAAATTAAAATATAACATAAGCATGTAAAAAAGAGTGGATATTATTGTAACAGAAATAAAGTTATTTCTGTGTTTAAATTCTAAATTTGCCTTGACCTGAACTCTTTCAGGTGGTTTTGGGAGGCATTTGAGTTCAGTGTAGGTTAAAGAGCATGGCCTCTGGATCCAGCCATTATGGGTCCAAATTCCAGTTCAAATTACCAGCTGTGTCACCTTGGGCATGATGCTTAATTTCTGTGTGATTCAATCTTTACATCTGTAAAATGAGAATAAGAATAATATCTTCCTCCTAAGATTGTTAGGAGGCTTGGAAGAGTTAATATAAACATTTAGAATGAGCCTGTTGTATATGTGTGTTAATGCTAATTTTTAAATTTCTCATTATCTTATAATGGATACAAACAGGTTCTTCAGAAGGAGTAATCATTTCCTGGCACCAGTTTTCTTTTTTAACACCTTTATTGTGGTTTCATTATTACCCCATAAATGCACCCAGTTTAAGCACACAGCTCATTGATTTTTAGTAAATTTAGAGTTGTGCAACCAAAACCGTAGCTCAATTTGAGAACATTGCCATCATCCCAGTCAGACCCCTCATGGCACCAAATTTTAGAAGGAAATTATCATGATTGATTTTTTTTCTGACCAAAAGGAGTAAGTAATAAGAGGTAAGATCTTCAGTAGTTATTTCTGAGAAAATGCAAACTGGCCACTTCTTATTTTGACCCTCAGTAAAGCTCAAGTCATAATATTAAGATGTGCTTTGGCATTTTGTGGAGACCTGAGCTGATATAGCCCTGACATGTTGCTTCCAGGTGAACTGTCTGATGTTTTAACTTTGATACAAGGATGAATTAGGAAAATAGATTCTGTGTGTGTATGTAAATGCACTGAAAGGGACCTGGAAATACATACATGCCAAAGCGTTTGGGGTAATGTTGATGTTTTCCTCTTTATATTTGTGTGTAATTTGAATCTTTTCTGCTGAGACTATTGTTTGTTACTTTTGTAGCTTAAAACAATAAAAGAGAAAAGAAACCAGTAAAGATTTTAGAAGGAAGAATTATAAACGTCAATAATAATTGTTACCCTTAATCAGTGAGCATGTGGGATTTTTAAAAATTCTCTATATTTTGTGTATTCTATAATAAATATGTCCAGCAACTCCTTAGAGTCTTGAGGACTTTCAAATCACTTAGCCAGCACGGGGTGGAGCAGGCTGGACACTCAAGACAGTCTCTGGAAATATCTGAACTGAATATTTTGAGGTTTTGATTGAAAAAAGCCTTCTATGTGT
Organism: Camelus ferus; assembly: GCF_009834535.1. Classification (NCBI taxonomy): domain Eukaryota; kingdom Metazoa; phylum Chordata; class Mammalia; order Artiodactyla; family Camelidae; genus Camelus; species Camelus ferus. Next base: position 30,897,152 of record NC_045711.1, on the reverse strand, counting down.
TTCTTACAGTAAATGGATAGTGATAAGGTTGATATTCCATTTTTTAACAGATTAGAATTTTTCTCACTTTGACTGGAAAGACATCTTGCCACAGCATTTCAAGAGAGTTTATTAGGAGGCCAACAGAATATCGACTAGGAAATATAGCTTTTGAATAAGTATAAAATGAGGATATTTCAATGAAAGTACAAGGTATTCTCCATGGAAGATTATATTACATTTTAGATATGTTTTAAATTTTCTTCCTGTGGGAATTTACATTTAATACATAGATTCATTTTCTACTTTTAATTTATCAACCTTACTTTGTAAAATTAAATCTGATTGTAGCTCACATATTTTGATTCCTAATGTCAGAGCGGATTACTGTGCACTGGTTATCAATCCCAAGAGAGTAAGGCACCATCCACTGGTTACCGATCTCTGGGGAGGACTCCAACTATCTAGAGGAGAGCAAAGATCATCTCAATGCCAACCACTAGGAACAGAAGTCCAAACATTTCTGCTAAGTGCATCTTAGTATTGGAGTCACCAAGAACACAGCGCAGTCGAGCACTGAATGGAACAATACTTTACTTACACAGAGAAGAGACAGAGCAAGATCAGCTTCTGTAGTGGGTGTCGATCCCCCAGGGGCAATGGGTCTCTTCTGATAGCTGACCCAGGGCAGTTTGCCTGTGCCTCCTGTGCTGTGGTAGAAAGACTCTGTCCCCCTTCTGTGAGAGCAGAGATAACAGTGGAGGGTTGGACAGGTGCCCTGTAATGCACACACTTCAAGCAAAGACAAAAGAGCATTCTTTGAGCTGAAACAGGGAGAGATATTCCCAAACAAGGTGATAAGCCCAGCACAGGCTTAATGGGCTCTTTATCTCTTGGTAAGGAAGTGTTCGAAACCCAAGGCCCATTCTTATGTGGCTGAGTAGGAGCTGGAAGTCTGCGTGCCTGTGGCTGCCTTTCCTGACACCTAAATAGCCTAATATTTAAGATAGGTCAAATCTTGTGCCTGAATTGTGTACTTTAGGGAGATTATCCTGGCAGGAGTGAGAATATCATAAATCTGAGTGACAAGAAATTGGAGGCAGGAAAACAAGGAAGACGAACCTACAGTAATAGTCCACGTAAGAGACACTGAACTCTGTGAAGGTGTTGAGTTGGTGACGAAGAGTATAAATACGATGTCCAGGAGAAACAGCCTCTCTGGAAATATTCAGTCTCACCCAAGCACCTTTATTTTATTCAGAGTCAGAATGAACTTTCACAAATAGTTTCCAAGAGATACACTGATGGAAAAAGTACACTGTTTTATATGCTTATTCTGTGCAAGAAGTAACTTAAGATTGGTGAGTAAATGGAAACACGAAGTATTAATACTGAATTTTTAAATACTGTTTCATGATTTCTGAAGATACAAATTTAATGATGTCTAACTTTCATGATTAATTTTTCCACCTTTATTGAGGTATAATTGACATGCAACATTGTGTAAGTTTCATGTGTACAATGTGTTTGATATGCTTATGTGTTGTGAAATGATTACCACCATAGTCCTAGCTAACACCTCCGCCAGCTCACATAATTACCATTTCTTTTCAGTGGTGAGAACACTTAAGATCTACTCCGTTAGCAAATTTCAAGTATATAATACAGTATTGTTAACTATAGTCACCATGCTGTACATTAGATCCCCAGAACTTACACATCTTATAACTGGAAGCTTGTACTCCTTAACCAACATCTCTCCATTCCCCCTCCCCTCTGAGCCACTGGTATCCACCATTCTGCTCTATTTCTATCAGTTGGGCTTTTTTTAGATTCCACATGTAAAGGATACCATGCAGTATTTGTCTTTCTCTTTCTGACTTATTTCATTTAGTATAATGTCATCAGGGTCCATCCATGTTGTTACATATCATTGTAGTTTATTCATTCTCATTTTTTTAGCTTCTATTTTTTAAATTTAAGTATAGTTGACTTATAGTATGACATTAGTTTTGGGTGTACAGCATAGTGATTTAGTAGTTTTTGAAGATTATACCCCATCATAAATTATTATAAGATAATGGCTATAATTCCCCATGCTATACAATATAACCTTGTTGCTTATCTATTTTATACATAGTAGTTTGTATCTGTTAATCCCATACCCCTAATTTGTCCCTCCCCCTTTCCCTCTCCACTTTGGTAACTGCTAGTTTTCTATATCTGTGAGTCTATTTCTGTTTTGCATATGTGTTCATTTGTATTATTTTTTGGATTCCACATAAAAGTACTAAAGTACTGACATGTAGTATTTGTCTTTCTCTGACTGATTTCACTAAGCATAATATCCTCTAGATCTATCCATATTGCTTCAAATGACAGACTTCATTCTTTTTTATGGCCAAGTAATACTCCATGGTGTGTGTGTGTGTGTATCACATTTTCTTTATCTATTCATCTGTTGATGGGCACTTGGGTTGTTTACATGTCTTGGCTGTTGTAAATAGTGCAGTTATGAATATTGGGGTGCATGTATGTTTTCATTTTTTATGGGTATATATATACCCAGCAGTGTAATTACTGGATCATATGATAGTTATATTTTTCATTCTCATTTGTTCAATAGTATTTCAAAGTGAACATACCACAATGTATTTATCCATTCTACTGTCAGTATCCATTAGAGCAGTTTCTAGTTTTGTGATATTATTTATTGTGCTGCTATGAACATTCTTATTATTTCTCTTTTGTTAAACACATCTGCACATTTCTGTCAGATATATATCTTCATCCAATTTTTATGTTGTGCCGAGAGAGAAACATATCTGGGGAGGATAGGCCTTTAGACTGTGCAGTGCATTATCAACAAACCAGCCAAAGTTAGTGGGAGTTCAAGTTGGTTTGGGAGCAAAAGTAAGTTAAAGTAAGGCCTTTCCTCACTTTTACTTCACCGTGGTGTAATTTTGCAGATCTGATTCTGAAAACACAGTTATTGTATCAACTTTACTTGTTTAGGAGGAGCTAAGACACAAGTGATCTGATTCGTGGACCTGCTAGTTGTTGAATGGGTGATTATAAGCTAATTGAGTAAGTATTATGAGCAAGGAAAGAATGAAAATTTCTTAAGGGCTCATTGACCATATTCTTGATTTTTAAATATATTTCTCCCTCCCATGAAGATTTCTGTTATTGGTAGTTATTTTTTTTGAAAATGTGTAATTTTATTTTCATATACCATTGCCTTTACAAGTACAATTTCACTTGCACATAGAATTATTAGAAAAATTTTTGATGTTTCCTAAAGTAATTCATGATGTTCTTGAATTATATTTTTATCTGACCTGTTTTGAAACCAGCTCTCAATGCTAGTGTTACTCAGTAAGTGTTCACCGTCTGGTTTATTGAAAGTCATTCTATAAAATTATTTATCTATACAAAAATTAGCAGCATCTCTTCTTTTGCCTGGCTTTATCTATAGTTTTGTTTAAAGTGAGGACATTTATAAAGTAGTTTTGAGGTGTTATTTTTCTAACAAAAAAGACATATAGCTTTTAAAGAACATAGTCTTTTCTTGCTCAATATATGTGGTATTTATAATCTCCCACTATGATGGATAACAGATTATTTACCCCTGAAGTTATATTTTTAAAGAAGTTATATTTTTAAACATAGGTGGAAAAGCTTTCCTGTAAGATTCCTTTAAATTGCCTTCATTTGTCTTTGGTTGCTTGTTTGTTGTTATAAGTCAACATTTATAATATTGGTAGGAACAGGGATTAATCTTCAAATAAGAATGCCTTAGAGTAAAGATGATAAAACTGCAAAGTTATAATGACAGTGTTTTTGTACTTTTATTTGCTAGAAATTAATCTTAAAAGAAGATTTAAATGGAATGCTAAACAATCTTGTGATTATTCAAAGAGGGAGTGGACTACATTTTGATTAGGTTTGTTTTTTAGTGGAACACTGCATACTGCAAAAATTTGGATGAAGATACAGACATTAAAAGCAGATAACCTTGCAGATTAGCCAGGAGCTTGGATTTGGAGTTTTGGTAGAAAGGGAGAGGTAGGTTAAATCAGTCTTGTGTAGGGGTTTTAAAGCGCAGCTGAATAGTGTAATTCTAAATTTAGTTTTACATATTGCCAAAGTAAGGAACTGTAGAGTGGTCATTTTGTTTGTAGGATTGGTGAAAAATATCTCAAGGAATTGGTAGTGATGTATATTTTAAAATCAAAATAAATGGAATTAAGGAGCTCTCTGGAAAGAAGTTAAAGGAAGCCTGCAAACCTGAATAGTCAGTCTAAAGATTTCTGTGCCTAATAAATGAATGAAAACACCTTACAGGGTCACCTTGATAAGAAATTTTATTCTGTGTAGAAAACAATTTTGTATTTTTAAAGTTTTCTTGGAAGAGTAACTAAAAGTCAGTTCCAGTACAATATGAAAGTAGCCTGTAACTTATGGTACTTTTTAAAGAAGATGTGGTATTGGTTTTAACCAAGAATATATAAATTTAAAGACTAAATCTAAGTTTTTAGTGTATTTTTCCTATTACTATTACTAAAATAAGAACAGATACAATTTATAATGTATTATTCAATCAAAACACATCAGATTTTTATATCTGCTTATAATGTTACCTCTGAAAACCTAGGTATTGTGTAGAGTTGGGGAGCAAGAAGATATTATTTGCCATGTATGAAATCGTCTTAGATTTTATGTAACTAGAATTAGATTAATTATATCAAAGCAGGATTAATGTAACCAGAAATTGGTAAGTTATATTATAGTTGAGATATTTAAAAAGTTTATCTGTCACTGAATTTAAATTTTAAGCTAATCCAAAAGAGAAATCCTTTTTTTCTACTATTGTAATAGAGGGCTTATTTTTAAATGAACCTATCCAAGGTACTTGGAGGGTGAACTCTGATGCTGACATTGTCCAATGAGAAAACTTCAGAGTGTCTGTTCTTTAGCTTTATTTTCATCACAAAACTAGTATATGCTAGCTGTGGAAAATTATAAAATTACATAAAAGCACAAATAAGAAAATCAAAATAGCTTACGATCACATTATTTAGAGCTATTTACTGTTACGGCATTTTATTATTTTTATGGCAGTATAATTCACTTATAGTAATTGTTAGTTTCAGGTGTACCATACAATGATTTGATACTTTTGTACATTTCAAAATGATCACCATATTAAGTCTAGTACCATCAGTCACTGTACAAAGTTATTGCAATATTATTGATGGTATTCCCTCAGTGTACTTTATATTCCCATGACATTTATTTTATGACTGGAAGTTTGTATCTTTTAATGTCCTTCACCTGTTTCGCCCATCCTCTTACTCCCCTCCCTGCTGGCAACTACTAGTTTGTTCTCTGTATCTGTGAAGTCCGTTTCTGTTTTGTTACATTTGTTTGTTTGTTTTGTTTTTTAAAAACCACAATGAGATATCACCTCACACCAATTAGAATGACTATTATCAAAAAGACAAGAAACAACAAGTGTTGGTGAGGACGTGGAGAGAAGGGAACCCTTGTGCACTGTTGTTAGGAATGTAAATTGGTGCAGCCACTATGGAAAACAGAATGGAGGTTCCTAAAAAAATTAAAAAGCAAACTACCATACAGTCCAGCAATTACACCTCTAGATGTTTATCTGCAGAAAATGAAAACACTAATTTGAAAAAATATGTACAACCCCAAGTTCATAGCAGCATTTACAGTAGTCAAGATAAGGAAGAAAGCTAAATGTCTATCCACAGATGAATGGATAAAGAAGATGTGGTATGTATACACAGTGGAATATTGCTCAGAAGTAAAAGAGAGTGAAATCCTGCCATTGGTGACAACATGGCTGGACCTAGAGGGCATTACTCTAAGTGAAATAAGTCAGACAGAGAAAAACAAGTATCATGTGATTTCACTTACATGTGGAATCTGTTATGCCATTTTAATTACTCTGAATACATGTTAAATCTTGAGCTCTCATAGAATGAGAATTACCCCTTTAACACTGTATTCTTCATTTTTCCCTCACATTCCCTTCTTTATCTCCAAACAAGCTATTTTTAGCTATGTGCTCTTCCATCTCAATTTTAGAATCAAGTTTTACTAAAATTCTGTTGGAATTTTTATTGTATTTTTATTTTATTAGATTAATATAAGTAGAATTAAATTTTTTTACTATATTGGTTTCCTCTTTTACAAATAGTATTTTTTCTATTAACTGTCTATTTTAATGTCTTTCAATAAATGTTAACATTTTCTCCATATATATTTTATATATTTTTGTTAGATTGATTCTTAAGCGCCGTATAGTTTGTGCTACCACTTGTATTTTTTCTGAAAATTAAATTTTCTTACTACTGACTGGATCTAGCTGAACAGAAATAAATTTTTTAATACTGAACTCCTGTATTTAGCAACTTTGCTGAATTTATTTTCAGTGTTTGTAAGTTAGCTTGGATTTGCTGTGTGGATAATGACAAATAATCAGTAAATAACTTATTTTTTCTTTCTTTTTCAATGTTTATGTTTTATCTATCATCATCCTCACCTTTCTGCACTGGCTAGAATTTCCAGTAAAATGTTGAATATTGTGGTGAGTGTGGGCATCCTTGTATATAGGGAATACTTTAACCATAATGTGTAATTTTTGGTTGAAGGTTTTGGTTAGACATCTTATATCAGGTTAAGGAAGTTCCCTTTCATTCCTAAGACTTCTTATATTTTTAAAAATTATGAATAGATGTTATAGTGTATCAAAAAGTTTTTATTGTATTCAAATGATCATGTAACTTTAAAATGACTTTAAAAATGTAAGTTCTACTGTCTTGGCAAATTTTAATTATACAATACAGTATTATCAGCTATAGTTACCTTGTTATATATTAGATCTTCAGACCTTATTCATCTTTTAAGTGAAAGTTTGTACTCTTTTACCAACTTTTCACTATTTCCCCCATCCCCCAGCTCCTGACAACCATTTTTATACTGTGTTTCTAGGTTTTTTTTTTAATTTTAAGATTTCACATATAAGTGATACAATGCAATATTTGTCTTTCTCTGCTTATTTCATCAAGCATATGTCTTCTAGGTTCATCCATGTTGTAGCAAATGGAAAGATTTCCTTTTTAAAAAGACCATAATATTCCATTGTGTGTGCAGTGTGTGTGTATGTGTGTGTATATGACATTTCCTTGATCCATTCATTCATTGAAGACACTTAGGTTGTTTCCATACTTTGGCTATTGTGAGTGACGCTGCAGTTAACATGGAAGTACAGATGTCTCTTCAAGATAATGATTCTGTTTCCTTTGGTGTATTTCCAGAAGTGGGATTGCTGGATCTTATGGTAGTTCTGTCTTTAATTTCTAAGGAACCTCCATACTGTTTGGTAGTGGGTGTACCAGTTTTTATTCCCACCAGCCGTGTAAAGGGTTCCCTTTTCTCCGTATCCTCACCAACACTATCCCTTGTCTTTTTGATAATAGCCATTCTAACAGGTTTGTGGTGATATCTCATTGGGGTTTTGACTTGCATTTCCCTAATGATTAGTAATGTTGAGCACCTTTTCATGTGAATTCAGGTTTTTTTTTTTTTTTTTAGGTCTTTCTTTTTCTTAATGTAGAAGTTGATCACTATAAACTTCCCTCTTAGAACTGCTGTTGCTGCATCCCATAAGTTTTGGTTGTTACGTTTCCATTTTCATTTGTCTCAAGGTATCTTTTGATTTCTCCTTTGCTTATTCAGTAGCGTGTTGTTTAATTTCCATACACTTAAGATTTTTTCAGTTTTTTTGTTTAATTGATTTCTGGTTTCATATTATTGTGGTTGGAAAAGATACTTGATATGATTTTAATTTTCTTATATTTATTAAGGCTTGTTTTTTGGCCTAAATTTGGCCTAATTTATCCTGGAGAATGTTTAATGGGCACTTGAGAAGAATGTGTACGATGCTACTGTTGGAAGGGCTGTTTTATAAATATCTATTAGGTCCATCTGACCTAGCGCATAGTTTAAGTCCAATGTTTCTGTATTGATTTTATCTCTGGATAGCTATCCATAGCTGAAAGTGTGGTATAGATATCCCTACTGTTACCATATGGTCTATTTCTCCCTTTAGATTTGTTAGTGTATACTTTATGTATTTTCTTCTCCTGTCTTAGGTGCATAAGTATTTACTAATGTTACATACTCTTGATCAGTTGACCCTTTTATCATTATATAATGACTTTCTCTGTCTCTTGTTACAGTCTTTGTCTTAAAGTCTGTTTTGTGTGATGTAAGTACAGCTGCCCCTGCTGTATTTTGGTTTCCACTTGCATGAAACTATCTTTTTCTGTCTTATTGCTTTCAGACTATGTGTCCTTAAAGCTGAAGCAAGTCTCTTATACGCAGCATGTAGCTGAGTTGCTCTTTTTTTTAATCCATACAGCCATTCTTTATCTTTACATTAGAGTATTTCATCCATATACATTTACAGTAATTATTGATGGTTGTGGATTTACTGTTACCATTTTGTTAATCATTTTTCTGGTTACTTTGTAATTCCTTTGTTTATTTGTTCCTCTCTTGCTCTCTTCCTTTGTGATTTGATGATTTTCTGTAGTGGTATGCTCTGATTCCTTTCTTCTTATCTTTTGTGTCTCTGTGAAGTCCAAACTCCCTGCTCCTCAGGGAGAAGCTGGAGGTTGAGAGTTCTTTCCCTATTATATGGCACTGCGTGGGACGTGGTGTTTATGGCAAGAGTGTGTCTCAACTTTTCCTACTCTATTATGTGTAGCCCAGGTGTATAGCCACGGGTTGTTCCTGTGCCCATTAAGAACTGCTTCTTTGTTTGCTACAGCCCTGTGGGACTCGTAAATGCAAACCCCGCTGGCTATCAGAGCCAGGTGATGTGTAAGAGTTACTCAGCTAGTTTCTGGGTTTTGGTCAGAGGTAATTACTCCACTTGTAGCTGTACATTCAGTGTGTCTGTGGGAGAAGGGGCCTCCTGTGTTATCATCTTGGTCGACACCCTCTAATATGAAGTTCTTACTCTTCTTAAAACTCTTTCCACTCTTTGCTTCCAAAGTACCAGAAGCATGTAATGGTTTTCTCCCTAACTGTTCGAGTACTCTTTAAATCTCCTTTGAACTGAGTCCTCCTTTTCTACCAGGATTCTATATTTTAGAGTTCCCCAGTTTTAGTCCTTGACCGTCTTTTCTTCTCTATTTATACCCACTTCTTAAGTGATCTCATCAAGTCCTCTAGCTTCAGGTACCATATATTTAGTAAATTTCATATCTTTATCTCTGGTCCAGATCTGTTAATACTCCAGAATCTTTTATTCAACATCTTTCTTGAGTTATTTGTTTATTTTTTTAGCATCTTCTTTCCACATCCATTTTTAATTTTTATCATTTCTTCATATTTATAATTTTCTTCACTATATTTTATATTTGTTCTTTGTCCTCTGAGTATGTTTAAGATGGTTTGTAACATTATTGATTTTATTTTCAACACCTGCATTTCTGCTCTTTTGCATTTCCATTATGAATTTTTATTCTGCTCTAAATTTTTCTTTTTATCCCTTCTTTATCTTTATCATTCCTCATTTTAATCTTATTGAATTCTTTGTATCTTAGATAATGCTTAAGACTTTACCTCCTATTTAATTGAGACTGCCTCCTGTTGTTCAGATGCCATACAATTTTTCTGATATTTTCTTCTGGATATTATATTAGATCATTTTGACAGTAGGTTTTTCTTCTGTGTATGTAGAATGTTTCTTTTCCAGTTTCTATTCCTAGGTTCTGCAATAGCTTTCAGGCTCCCATTGGTATTTATCAACTTTGTTACTCAATTTTGAACAAGGTAAATTTTGTTTGGTCTTGATATTTTATTTATTTAACAAATACTTATTGAATTTCTACTGTGTGTGCACTTTTGTAGATACCATCTGACTTTAGATGGTATCTGTGTGTTTTTTGTTTGGATTTCCTCTGTTCCATGTTGACTTATATAATTTTCATATTCTCTTGAAGATATGCAGCTGGATAGGAAAAAATAATCTGTCAGCTACCAGTGAAGTTCCAAGTTTGTAGAAATTCTATAGAAATTCTGCTTTATTGATGAGATAATTTTTCATAACCTATATGGTATGTCTCTGTTATTGTGAACAAATGTGAATTCTGTAGTTCTCAGAATATTTTGAACTCAGGTTTCTTATTTTTCAATCCATCTATATAACTTTAACTATGGAAATTACAGTTTCCTGCTTATAGTACATCACCATTAGTCATTTACTCTCAATCCATTTGTCTTCTGGGAGTGATTGGTTCTGAATGGATGTATATAAAATGTCGGTAGATGTTACTCTGATGTTCCCTCTTCATGGAAGAATTCCAGCTACTAAATTTTTTTATTTTTTTAGACACAGGGTTTTTGACCTCAGAAAGAAAGAAAGTGTCTTCCTATCTCATTTTTCTCAGCATCTGTTTCCTGAGACTAATTCACATTTGCTCCCATGTGGACCTTACAGATACTTCTTTATCAGTCCACTTCCACTTGCTTGGTATTTATTAGAGATTCCTCTCGAGTTCTTTAATTGGGTGCTTGCTGTTTGTTTATCTTAGTTCTTGTTGTCATTGGGATTTTTTCCCCCATTTTTTTCTCTTTCTCTTTCTAAGTATTTTAGTGAGCATTTGAGAGAGGCTATTCAGGAGATGGTGGCCAGATGTCATTTGTATATGAAGACAGGAACAATTCTTATTTTTTGATAGAGTTCTTTTTGAAATGTAATATATGCATTCCCACCCGTTTTATCCTTGCACAATGAAAACAATTTATGGTAAGTTGGCATCATCACTTTTGGAATCAATTATTGTGATTTGCTGTAGATTCAATTGTAGATTAGTTTGTGTGACTAAAATCTAAACACACAGTGACCTTCTCGTGACCTTGAAACTTGATTGAAAAAAGTCCTTGATCTCAGCTTGCTTTGTGGTGTTTTGCCTCTTTTTTAAGAGGATAGTGAGCCATGTGGAGCCGTATGACCTCCTGAGCAGTGTAACACTGTTAGCTTTCTACAAAATTAATAAGTGAATCAAAGGCTGAGTTAGATCTCCCAAATGGTTTTTTTCTCACTCCAGAAAATCATCATATTCTCTGTTGCCATGAGTGTTCTTTGATTTTTCACACCACTGATATATGCTTTATTAATGTAATAGACCACAGTCAAACCCTTCTGAGTGTTTATCCTTATTTTTAAAATTACTGACACTATTTGTTCATGGAGTATATAGGGACGCCTTTGTCATTACTTTGTCATCACCCCCCCGCCACCGCTCCAGTCGCCTATCACTAATTATATATAAAATTCGTGCTTTCTATTCTTGTAACTCCAACCCCAAATGCTCTTTCTAATTTTATCATAACACCTTTGTTTTAAAGCCTTACTTTCTTGTATTCTGTTAAATTGCAAGGTATGTCCCTCCCAATAATCCTTCCACCAGCTCTTTGCCTCCTCTTATAACGGACTGCATATTCTCCAACGTGCAGGCTAATTTAAGACCCCCTTGTTGGGTTTCACTGCATTGGTCCTTTTAACATTTAGACAAGGGAAAGAATTAATCTTAAAACCTCCTTTCTTAACCTCAGCCCCTCCCTCTTCATCTGTGATCCTTTCTCCCTCTTTGCTTTGATCAAAAGTCAGTTTTCCTGAAAGAGTTGCTTATTGCCTCTGTTTTCTCATCTTCCACTTCCATCTTCAGCCCAGTCCAGTCTGGCTTCTTTTCTCATTTTACCAAAACTTCTTCCATGGTTACAGTCACCTTCCAGTCTGGATTCTGTTCAGTCTCCCTTCCTTACAACGTTCTCTTCTTCAGGTTTTGTGACACATATTCTGGTTTTCTTCCTTCTGCTTAATCTGCTTTGCATGTCCATTCTCCTCTCTACTGATTCTAGATTCTGTCCTACCCAACCCAAGACTGTGACTTTAGAAACCATTATTTTGTACCATCCTTATAGCAATGATGTATGAAGGTATATCTTAGTCTCAGACTATTCACTTCCTCAATTTTCTTTATAGTACTTATTACTCTATGATATTTTAGTATTTTTATTTACGTCTCACTTTTTAAATTCCACTTTTAAATTCATTTCCTACAGAGTTCCAGGATGTTGTTAAAGCCATTCCTTCTCCATTTTTTCTCCTGCATGATGTTCTTATCTTTGCTGCTTCTGTGCTCTTTGCTGGTCAGTTTTGTTGTTTGCCTAATTCAAGCTCATGCTTTCCAGTAGCTGTTACAAATTCCTGGGCTGCAGGTTGAGTCATTTTGCACATGTGTTCAGTTTGGCCTGCACAATATTTTGAACATTTTGAATAGGTTGTGAATATAATAAAATCCGGAGATTGCATGAGAAATTTGGATTTTGGGTTTCTCTTGAAAAACATGAGTTCTGGCAACACTCAGCCATCTTTTTTCGTGACAGTACATAGCTGGTGCTGATTGGATAGTGCTTGGATTAAGTCATAAAGGAAGTCACAACAGTTTTCAAAGAACCATTATTATTGAGACCACATTTTCTGTTCTTGGCGCAATTAAATTAGGAATAATAAACTGCCAGTTTTCTTTTTACACCCTCATGTTTGAAAACTTAAAATCGTGCTTTTAAGTTACTTAGGTTTAAAAAGGAAATAACAATAGAATTTTCCAAATATTTAAAACTGAAAGATAATGAGCATGTTATTCATCAAGTATTATGAAGTATCTCTAATCTGGTATCTGGACTGAAATGAGCTAAGCCTTGACCTCAAGAAGCGAGATAAAGACAACAAAGTGAATATGAAGAAAATATAAAAAATAAAGCTAAGGACAGAAACCAAGAAGTTGGAAGCACAGTGCAGAGAATCACCAAAAGCACTTTGAAAAGAAGTTAATAAATTACGCAAGTCTTTACTAGACTGGTCAATAAAAGAAGGGAAAAGACTAAAAGGAAAGAAATTACCTAACTTTTAGGGAAAAAAGCCCAGCCCAGGAGCATAACTACTTGCAGAACAAGTTATTTTTGGCTCACTCTTCTCATTTTTGTTACCTAGACCCTGTAGGCATTTTGATTTCGACCCTTGCTCCGCAGTTTCAGTTACTGGTTGCTTTTTTAAAAATTGAAGTGAAATTCACATAACATAAAATTAACCACTTTAAAGTGAACAATTGAGTACATTTAGTACATTCACAATGTTGTGCAACCACCACCTATGATTCATTCCAAAATATTTTCATCATCCCCAGGTAAAACTCTGTACTCATTAAACACATTAGCCCCCATTACCCCTCCCAGATACCTGCAACCACCAGTCTGCTTTCTGTCTCTGTGGATTTACCTGTTTTGGATATTTCATATAAATGGAGTCATGCAATATGTGGCCCTTTACGTCTGGCTTCTTTCACTGGGTATGTTTTCTAGGTTCATCCACAATGAAGCATTACTTCACTCTTTTTTATGGCTGAATAATATTTCATTGTGTATATATAACAATTTTTTTTCATTCAACTGTTGGTTGGCACTTGGGTTTCCATCTTTAGTCTGTTGTCAGTAGTGCTCCTATGAACACTCGTGTGCCAGTATTTGTTTGAGTATCTGTTTTTAATTCTTTGAGAATATATCTAGGAGTGAAGTTGCTGGGAGAGCTCTTTGTTCTTGTGCTTGGCTTCTTCTGTTGATCTTCAAAACGATCCTCTGACAGATGGCACACATATTTCCCTTCCCCCCCTAGTTCGCAGCTACTGCTTTAGCCCACAGCAGAAGAGTCATTGAAAATTTTGTAAAGGGATTCTAGGCATTCATTTTCCAGTGCACTAGTCTATTCCAGAATTGAAACCATTGATTAAACCGTTGTCTGATAACACAGAATTGTAACTAACAGAGTTGAGTGTTCTTACGTGATATTTCTGTTAAATTAGGCTAACAGTTAAGTTGCATAATTTATCCCTCTCTACTTTGAGGATATTTTGCCTGGATCTTCTTTGCTAGGCTTCATAAACAAAATTTTTTCTCTGCTAATCAGTGCTAAAGTTACTCTGACAGATTTTTACCTTCCATATTCATCCATGTGTAATCATCAGTATAAAAAAATAGTAAATTAAAAGCATCACCACTGTATGCCAAGAGAGTTACAATAGAATTATTAGATTATTACACCTGCTGGCTATTGGGCAGTTTGTGAGTGTTATAGCAGCTCATTTATATAGTAATTTTTAACATTTTTTTGTATTTTTGAAAATCAGAAAAATAGTGCCAATACTAGTAATAAGAAATCAAATCTTACAAACAAAACATAATTGAGACAAGACAAATCATTGGCGTTGTATGTTGAAAGCCTGGCTTCTTTAATCTCAATTAATTTCACATTGGACTTAAGCCTGTGTGTTGAAGTATAAAGGAAGAAGGCAAAATTAAATAACATAACTGAAATATGGGAAAAACATCCTCGATGATGGTAACGTCTCACAGTTACATTGGCTGTTAGCTATTGGATCCTTTGGTTTCTTCATAGAGACTCACAAAATAAGTTTCATCAGTAATAAATCTGTATACGCTACCTCTCAATCTATTAATTTTGATAGTAGATCTCTTTCCAATGGTGCACACAGTATTCTAAACACAATGGCTTATATACGTGATGTATTTATTCTTATATATGGTAAAAGTCATCCAGAAAGTTGGCATTCGTATGAGCTGATACCTAGAATGGAGAGTGCAGAGTGTATGTGAATAAACCTGTGAAGATGACCCAGCAGGAACAGAAGGTACAGGAGACTCACGGTCCAGATTGAGAAGGACTCTAAATCCCCACAAGGGCCGGAGCAGAAGGTTGTACTTTCCCCCGTAGGGAGCGGGGAATGGGTGAAGAATTGGTAGCAGTGTGGTTTATGATGAAAGTGACATTGGAGGAGGATGTTTTCTAAATATTTCTCCAGCAATAAACCAGTTTTGAAGAAAAGATAGAAAATTTGCTGGTGAAGAGAGAATTTCACTACCAGAAGGAATAAAATGTTTCAAGGGCATGAATCTGGTAACATGTTAATGTCCGAGCCATGAGGTTAAGAGTCAAGCAAACAGACCTGATTTTTCTGAAAGAAAGATTTTGTCAGACTACAGTAAACAGTAGATAAGTAAATGTCAAACATTTCCACCCTTAAGAAAAGCATGCTTTTCTTTCCTTACTGAATTTCCTTTATTCCTTCCTAAATTGTAGTCCCTGAGGTTTGATGTCATGCAATTTAACAAGAGAATTTAAAATTGGTGGCTTTGTTAAACTTAGGATCCTCTAGTTTTTTTATTACTTGCTATGAAATGTATTCATTTTAGGTGTGGAAAACACAAATGTGAAGAAACTTCGAAGAAACTTCCAGTAATTTGAACCATATATCTCTATTCTTAGTGAAAAATGAAAACACCCCAAAGGAGGTTTTATGTGGAGTAAACCAGGTCTGGAAATGGTCTGTACTGGAAGACCTAATGGCCTTTTGATGTCTGATTCTTTGAATCGGCTTTTTCTTTTTAAAGGGTGCTATGTGATTATAATTAGAAACATTTCAAGTTCTTTATTTGGGAAGTTAATTGCTCCTTAACTTGCTCAGTTATAACTAATCATGTAGTTTTGAATGGTGGTAGTGTTTGAAATTATTACTAAGAAGATTCACCTTTTTTAGTAGAGAGAGTGCCAATTCATTGTGAAAGTTTTATCACATCCGTAATGAGTAGTCATTCATTTTGTAGGTTGTAGCTGTGATGTGACCATACATTTATTATATATTTAAAATGTTTCATTTTAATGATTTTCTAAGTAATTAGTGAAAATATAATAATCTGCTTTTCTTGCAACTGGTACTATTATATTTGAAGTTGGAAATTGGATAAATAAGTAGAAGGCACTGCCAAAATTTTATATTCTTTTTTGTTGGGTGACTTAAAAAGTATTCAGCTTTGCATTGATACAAACCTTTGTGTCATCTGAACAAAGTTATCCCTACATTTTGGAAAAAAAATGCCTAAAAACTCTGAATATAATTTTCTTCACAAAAATAGCTTTGTTAAGTATCAGTGGTGGTGGTGGGACCCATCTGTTCTCTTTTCTCCACTCTGCTTGAGCATCTGAAACCATTTTAGATGGAGAGCAGTCAAAGTTTCCAGTTTATTGTAAGCATTCCTGAGCCCCAGTGAGCACGCTGACATAACCCTCCCTCTCAGAAGCACGATGGAAAGCTTGAAGAGAGGATAGAAATATGTGGTGACCTTGTTTCAAGTTGAAAAGGAAATTTCTATTCTATTAAGTACTTCTTTGTGGGCATGTCTTCACAGAACTCTGCATTTCTTCTCACTGCTTTAAATGAGTGTCAGTATAACAGATGGTCAAGAGGCTTCTTATTGACAGAAACAAGTGTGACTGTTTCACACAAGAGTTTTAATTTATGGCATGAGACTTTTAAGTTTATTGGATGATTTCTTCAGGAATTAAGTTTGCAGAACTCATTTTTTTTTAGCAGTGTATATATTTAGCCTCTTGAGTTTTACTACAATCAAACTTTACTTTAGCAATGGAATGGGATGAAATAAATATTATCCTGGTGGGGAGTTGACAAACTGATAAAATATGGCAATACTTTATATTTAATGTTTTATAGTTGGCAAAATGATTTTAATATATATTCCCTTAATTTATCCTCAAAAGAATTTTATGTGATTGTTTGTTATTTTCTGCATTTTAAAGGGAGAAACTGAGGTTCAAAGAGATTAAGCAGTTTAAGAAGTAAGGCATAGCGAGGGTGTGGCCGAGCCAGGACTTAAACCTAGGCCTTCCGCTTCCTAGTTTTGTGCTCTTTCTCTGATAGAATACTGACTTTTACCTTTTGTGCCTCTCAGTAGATTTCTTTTTGTGCTTTTTTAAATGACTTGATCCAAATAATTCATTGATGAAAACATATACTTGATATGTCATTACTTATTCTTGACTTAATTCCCAAATGAGAGAAAGTGTCCTGCCCACAGCTTCTGACAACTGCCCACCACTTTCTCTGTAAAGGACGACCTCCCTCTGTCTGCCATACTTATTGGATCTAGCGTGGACACCTGATCCAAAGGTAGCAAATTCATTTTACTTTGAGGTGCAAAGAGCTTAAAGTCACTTAGCTAGTAAGTGGAGGTGCCAGGGTCGAAATTGTGTGTGCTTGACTCTAAATCCCCTATTCTTAACCATGTTGCTGTATCGCACTGCCCCTCCTCCCTGATCTTGGGAGTTTGGAACTGGAAAACCAACAGACTAACTCAATCAATGCAGAAACTGAAAAAGCGGAAAGTTACTATGATCAAGATTGGCTAGGCAGCCATGGTGGGCCATATGCAAGCTCGAGGTTTGAGTAGCTAGTTGATGCCAACAGGAAAACGGAGCCAGACGCACAGAGAGGAGCTGAGAAGCTTTAAGAAGTGCAGCCCATGTGTAGAAAAGCTTTGTCTATTCCAGTTGCATCTCAAGAGAGACACTTCTCCGAGATGCTGCGTCTTTATAGTATACAGCTGTTTTATTTAGGTGATGTGAGTTGGAAGGTATTTTAAAAATTTATTTAAATAATTATATTTATTTAAAAAAATAGACTAAATATGGCCCAAATACAGTGTGTATATATTTTTAAAAGACATTTATCTTAGAACAAATAAAGGCGAACTTCAGTGTCCCCTCTGTCAAAATTCTCAAGAATTTGTGCAAAGAATGTCTAAATTAGTGCCGGTGTGGCATACTTCTGTAGATTCCTTAGGCATATTAAGGAAGATTATTCATGAAAATAAAATTAATGATAGTACTTTATTAGAAACATCTAGGAGTTTATTCAGTAGGAATAAATTCTCAATATAAACTTGTAAATCTGAAAAATTTGTAAGATACTTTATTTGAGAGAGATTAGAGACCATTAAATAATACCCATTTCTCCCCTCAGATTTAGAAGTCATTTGAAAAAAGAAAAGAATCAGGTAGATGGAGTTGTGGTTTAGGTGTGTGTCCAGCGGGAGCCTTGGGAATCTTCCTGCCTTGGGTTAAATGCTCTCACCTGGTCACAGCAGGAGCCAGGAGCCTGAGCAGAACAGAGAGCCATTCCCGGTGAGAGGACAGGATGGGGGATTTCAGGATTGCTTCCCCCAAAGCCAGTGGTTGTTAGTGTGTGCGGGAGAGAGTGGGATGAGAAAGGGCAGAAGTTTTCTTCTCGTCCAGAAGAGTGGACGGAAGTGCTTACTTTGTGGGCTGGGTTAGGAGAGGTTGGAGGAGAACTTAACACAGTCCACAGATGCAAATTTAACCAAGGGAGCATCTTGTAATATTTACTTCAGATCCTTTTTGTTTGAAGGTAAAAAAAAATATCATAGCATACATACGGGTTTTCCCCTTTTCCTTCTTCCGAGATAATCACACCTTTCTTGTCCACATTTTATACTTTTACCAAGTCTTTTAAAGGCTGTATTATCTCCTTGAAGAGATACCTGATTTTCATTAGGATGAATTCTCTTTAAGGAGAGTTGTCTGTCCCTTATGTAAATAGACTTTCGATAGTCATAACTGAGCAGTCTATCACAGAGACCAGGACATGCAGGAATCCCACAGCTGAAATCACGATCAGTCTCAAACGAAGACTCCCACTACATGTACTTTAAGTAGAACAGCAGAATTCCAATAAACATTTCAGTTGCCTTTCTTTTTCCAACTTACATATTTAAGGCTTTAAATTGTTTTAAGAAATGCTTAAGTTGTATCCTGCAAATTTTTATATGTATTTTTTTTTGTGGTGGTTTAGTTACAAGTGTAACTAGTTCATGATTTTCAATATGATTTCTTATTAGACACTTAGAAATTACCTACAAGTATTTCTTCTCTTTTCCAAAGAAATTACTCAGCAGGCAGAGATAGGAAACAGATGAGTGTATACATCCACACATGCATATACGTGTGTGTGCATATATAAATATGTATGTATCGTTTTTATATCATATACATATGTTCATATGCATATCTACCACTATTTCTGTATCTGGCTAAATATATAAAAATCATGAATTCACACTGATTCCTTCCTTTATTTGTTTTTTTCCTTCCCTTATTTGTTATTCCCTTTTCTGACAATGAGAAACCTGACTTCCAACATATATAAAGTTGTTTGCTCAAACCTTGAATACCAGGAAATGGTTTTTGAATCGATAAACCATAGCTCTGTGAAAAAGAAACCTAAAGCTATAGTTTAATATTTTTTTTGCATTCTGTTTGTCCTTAGCCTGAGAGCGTATGATCCAAATATTGTGTTCAAAAGTTAACTTGGGTATTTCTTATCCCTTCCCTGTCAGTGTGATTATGTTGTTAATTAATTGAAGTGCTGTTAGATTTTCTTACTGTTGTTGGTATTTCATTTTAGAATTTCCCTCCTCCATCCTTGTTTATTTCACTTACTCTTTGAGTAAATGGAACATTAGCGTGGTTTTCAAAAGTCAGGCCTGTCCTAAAAGGTAAATTGAGATAAGGGTCCCCCCCTTTCCTTCTGTCCTTTCTGCTCCGTTCCCAGCCTCCCCTGTTGAGGTGTGCTCCATCAGTCTCTGGCTGATCCTCTCTGTGTTTGTTTTTGCACAAATGAGCAGTTACATATATATCTCATTATTTGATCTTCATTCTTACACTTTGCTTTTTTCATTTATTATTAACTGGAAGTCATTCATTTTTTTTCCATCAGCACAGTATGTGAGTGTGGTGTTGAATTATAGTTTGTGCAATTGCTGTCCTGCCTATGGGCATACGGGTTGTATCCAATATTTGTAGTGACAAATGATTTTGTAATGAATAAACTAGTAGAATATGTTTTTGTATTGCTTGAAATATATATTCAAGGTCACTTTTTAGGGGTGAGAATGCTGGGTCAAAAGATAAACATATGTAGTTTTGTTATATATTACCAGATGCCCCTTCATGAAGGGGTACTGACTGAATTTCTGTTGGTTACATATTAAAATGACTTTTGACCCGCAGCCTCCCGAGTAGAATGTGTCATTATATTTGAATGTTTTTGAAAATCTGATAGGCAGTAAAGTTTTTCAATATAGTCTTAATTTGCAGTTCTTTTATAATAGGTGAGAGTAAACATTATAAACATATTTTCACATATTTAAGGGCCATTTTAACAGCTTTCTTGAATTATAATTGAAGTACAATAAATTTCACATATTCAAAGCCTACAGATTCACTTTTTGACATGTGTATATGCTTGTGAAACTACCAACACAAAGAACGTGTTTATGTGAGTGTAGAATTACTCTCGCCCCTATGTTATCTCCCTGCCCACCCTCTGCCTTCTCCGTGTGCAGGCAACCACTAATCTCCTTCTGTAACTATATTTTAATTTTAATTTCTAATTTTAAGTAAATGGAAGCATACAGTGTGTATACTTTTTGGTCTCACTTCTTTCCTTTGGCGTACTGATTATGAGATCATCCATGTTGTACTGTATATCCATAGTTCGTTTTTAAAATTTTGAGTAATGTTCCATTGTATGGATATACCATAATTTGTTGATCCATATACCTGTTGATGGCCATTTGCATTGTTTTCACTTTGGGGCTATCACAGATAAAGCTTCCATGAACATTAGTGTCCAAATCTTTGTGTGGACATTTGCTTTTTGTTCTCTTGGATAAAACCCTAAAAGTCAAATGTACAGATCATAAGGGAGATGTATGTTTAACTCTTTAAGAAACTGCCAAACTCTTCTCCAAAGTGGTGGTGCTATTTTACAGTTCCCCCAGCGATGTATAAGAGTTCTAGTTCCTCCACATCCTTGCCAAAACTTGGTATGATCCGTATTTCTGTTTTCACAATTCCGACAGGTATGTACAAGTGTGTCATTGTGCTTTTGCATTTCCCTAGTGACTAATTTTGAAAAATCTTTCCATGTCCTTTTTTCCCATAAGTATATCTACCTTGGTGAGTGTCTGTTCAAATCTTTAGCGCCTATTTTTTTAAACTGGGTTGGTATTTTCTTATTATTGAGTTTTGAGAAATCTTTGTACATATTGGATACAAGTACTTTAATAGATGATTTGCAAATATTTTCTCCCAGTATGTGGGTTTTCTTTTCATTCTTTTAATAGTTTCTTTCAAAGAGCAGGTGTTTTTAATTTTGATGAAATCCAGTTTATTTATTTGTTCTTTCATGGTTTGTGCTTTTAGTGTCATAGCTAAGAAATCTTTCCTTAACACCAGGTTACAAAGGTTTTCTCCTGGAAGTTTTATAGTTTTAGGTTTTACATTTAGGAATGTAATTCATTTTTTAAGTTAATTTAGTATATGTTGAGAAGTATAAATTGAAACTGTTTTTTCTCTTTATTTTATTAATAATTGCCTTCTATTCCTTTTAATACATATAGAATCTTTAGTGATGTAACTGCTCTCATTTGTAATATTGTCAATTTGTACTGCTTCTTTTTCCAGATTAGTCTGGGTACAGGTTTAT
This sequence comes from Camelus ferus, assembly GCF_009834535.1. NCBI lineage: Eukaryota > Metazoa > Chordata > Mammalia > Artiodactyla > Camelidae > Camelus > Camelus ferus. The sequence goes on along the minus strand of NC_045711.1, from coordinate 30,875,631 downwards.
CAATTTTATTAATATTCTCGAAGAACTAGCTTTTGGTTACATTGATTTTTGTCTAATTTTTCTGCTCCAATTTTATTGATTTCTATTCTGATTATTATTATTGTCTTTCTTCTACTTATTTGTGTTTAATTTGTTGTTCTTTTTCTAGTTTATTAAGGTGAAAGCTGATACCAGTGACTTGACATCTGTGTATTTAATTTTTGATACAAGTATTTAGTTCTATAAAATTTCCCTCAAGTACAGCTGTAGCAGCATCTCTCTAATTTTGATATATTTTATGTTCATTTTCAATAAGTTCAAAATATTTTCTAACTTCTTGTTTGATAGAAGAGTGTTATTTAGTTTCCAGTTATTTGGGGGTTTCCTAGAAATCTTTTATACATTTTAAATTTAATTCCACTGTGATCAGAGAGTATATACATTGCATAATTTGAATCCTTTTAATTTTTTGAGAATTGTTTTATGTTGTAAAATATAGTCTATTTTGGTAAGTGTTCCATTCACTTTTGAAATTAATATGGATTCTGTTGTGGTTGAGTGGAATGTCTATAAGTGTCAGTTAGATCGTGTTGGTGATAGTGTTATTCAGATCCTGTTTATCCTTGTCTATCTGCTTTCCCTATCAATTATGGATAGAAAGCAATATTGAGATCTTTAATTGTACTTTTGCTTGTCTTTATTCATCCTTGCAGTACTATAAGTATTTATTTCTTGTATTTAGAAAATTTGTGTCATGTTGATATTTTGACTAATTATTATAAAATGACTTTTTTATTCTTGGTAATATTCTTTGCTCTGAAATCTTCTTGGAATGATATTAATATAGCCATTCCAGCTTTCTTTTGATTAGTGTTGGTATAGTATATATTTTTAATGTTTTTAGTTTATTAGCCTCTTTATTTTTAAAGTGTGTTTCTCATTGGCAGCATGTAGTTGACATCTGCTTTTCAACCAGTTTGATTGCCTTTTACTTGGGATATTTAGACCATTTACATTTAAAGCGACTAATGATATGGTTAATTTTAAATCTAGCATCTTACTATTTGTTTCTGTTTTTCCTATATGTCCATCATTTACCTTTATTTTTTTCTTCCTTCTTTTGGATTGATTGCATATTTTTTTATGAATTCTTTTATCTCCTTTATTGGCCTGTTAGCTATAACTAGTGGCTTTGCTATTTTAGTGGCTGATTTAGAATTGAGAGTATACATTTCAAAGTTGTCACAGTCTACACTCAAGTCACATGAAACTAGTTCATGTATAAGGATCTTACAGTTATTTACTGCCATTTCCTGCCTGGTGACCTTTGTGTTATCCTTGTCATACGTTTCACTTTTACATGTCACAAACCATACACTACACTGTTATTATTTTTTATTCAAACAGTGAATTATTTTTAGAGACTTAAATAATATAAAAAAGTCTTGCTGTGCATCCCTTTGTATATATCCATGTTTCCATTTCATGTCATTATCCTTCAGCCTGAAGGACTTCCTTTATTTATTTATCTTTAGTACAGGTGTCCTGCTATGAGTTCTTCCATCATTTGAATATCTGAAAGATATTTTCACAGGGTATGGAATTCTAAATTGAGTTTTTTCTTCCAGCAATTTAAGGTGTTGTTTCACTGTCTTCTTGCTTGCATTGTTCCTACTGGGAAGTCTGCTGCCATCCTTATTTTTGTTCCTCTGTATTTTTTCTAGCTGCTTTCAGGATTCTTTTTCTCTTTGTCACTGGTTTTGGTGCAAATTGATTATAGTGTGCCTTGGTGTAGTTTTCTTTATTTTTCTTGTGCTTGGAGTTCCTTGAGTTTTGGATCTGTAAATTTATCATCTTAGCTAAATTTGAAGAACTTTTGACCACTATTTCTTCAAATATTTTTCTGTTCCCATCTCTATTCTCCTTAGGGACTCTAAGCACACATATGCTAGTTGCTGAAAGTTGTTACTGATGCTTTGTTTCTTTTTTATTATTCTGTTTTCCTTTCTTGCCTTGTTTTGGTTAGTTTCCATTGCTATGTCTCCAAGTTTGCTCATCTTTTATTTAGTAATGCATAATCTGCTTTTAATATCAAGCATTGTTTTTCACCTCAGACATTGTAGTTTTTCTGTAAAACTACAAAAATTCTGTCTCTAGAATTTCAGTATGAGAAGATGATTCTCAGCATCATCACAAGCCCTTTTCTCTGTTCTCTGTATTTTAGTCATATTGGCTCTGGTTCTCTTCTTTGTATGATCAACAGTCTTCCCCTTTCACAGCTTCTCCATTTGTTGTCCTTTATGCTGGACTGCCCTTATCCTCTTATTTTCTTTTACCCAATTCTTCTCACCCTTCAGTTGACTTTAACATCACTTTCTTAAATCCTAATTCCTAGGAAAGGTTTCTTTTCTCCCTATTGTACAAACCCTTAATACCCTATGTTTCTCCTTTGTTCATTGAATTGAATATTCACTAATAGTAATGCATTAATTCATGGTTTTTTGCCCTGCTAGACTGAAAGCTTCCTTAGCACAAGAACTGGTTGTGATTAATCCAGTGATGTCATCTCAACATCTAGCAAGGTGCCTGGCATATAATGGGTATTTAACACATTAATGGTAAATGAATTAATGAATACCACATGGTAGCAAATTAACAGATGACTGAATTTATCATTAAGCACATGTAAGATAATCACTGGAGCCTTTGGAAAAATTTAGTATGAGGTGGGATAAAACGCTGAGTGAAACATGGATATATATTTATAAAAACTGATTGTTATTTTAAAACTAACATAAATCCAGGTAACATACTTTTATGCACTTATCAATAGAGTTTTTGTAATCAGTAAAAATGATTTTATATTTTCTTATATTTCAAAGAAAACTTTAATCCTATCTTTGGAAATCTTTTGCCCCTACCATATTCATCTTCCATTTGAAATAAATAAAAATCTTCTGATGGAGATTTGCTTTTTTCATAGAAAGTATGATGGTAAGGAGGAAAGTGAAAGATATTTACAAATACCAAGTACAAATATGTCTTTTACAAATACATATACATTTATATACATGTGCATATGTACCTTTTAAACATTCTTAGTACTGATCTTACCAAAATGACATGCCCTTTGTGCAGCTTTTCTGTTTTATTCTAGGCACGATGAATTCTTCTAGTCTTTGTTTGCTCTTAGTGTGGCGTTCATATCATTGTGTAGCTTTTCTTACCTGAAAATAGTATAGAGTCTAACTTCCTTCCCATATTGAAAGCAAGGACGAGGTACTTCTAGCACCAGGCACAAATCCTGGCATACAGTAGGTCAATAGGTGTTAAGTAAATGCTTGGTAGACATTTTAGCTTTCATGTGTTCAAAAAGGATTTGATATGCAAATACTGCTATATGAGGATAAGTTATAGTAAGGACCTAGTTGTAACTTCAGTTAACTAAACAGTGATTTAGTAAAATTATATATGTATGTGTATAAAATTATATATATATACACACACACACATACACACACATACATATACATACACAGATTTAAAGAACTAGAACAACTTTTGACTTTGAAATCAGATGGGCTGATTTAATTTCTCATTCTGCCATTTACTATATAATCATAGACAAATCATTTAACTCTTCTAAATTTCATTGTTTTCATCTGTGAAAAAAGTAAATAATTTTTCTAGTTATAAAAATGAAATGAAACAATATATGAACTGCTCTAAGCTGTAATGAGCACAAAAAAACACTCAAAAAACTGTTCACTCTTTTGTCATTTGCAAAGACATTAAAATTATGGTTACACTATAAATGTTATAGTTTGTAGCAGCATCATTCAGTAAAAGTACTGGAAAATATCTATTGTGACTTTAAAATATATTTCACATAATTTAGAAATCATTTATGATAAGTAGAAAACTTCCCTCAATGATAAATACTACATTTATATTTGGTAAATAAGAGAAAATTTGCCTGCTTAAAGTTTGATCTACTTGTGCACAGTGATGAATGTAAGTGAGAATATTTTGCAGCTACTTTGAAATATTGAACTGCCCAGGGACAAGGCATGGATGATGTTTTGAAGGAAATAAATATTTCAGCTTCACATTTCAGCCTTTCTTCTTTATTCCTTTGATCTGGCTTTGGTTTACTTATCATTCTGCTTGAATGACTTCACACTGCCTTTTCCCTCTCCCTGCTAACCAGAAGTGGTCCTGCACCTATTTCAAAATATTTAGGCTTTGTCATTTTATAGGATGAACATGTATTTCCTTATTATTTACTGATACACTGCTGCCTGTAAAATAAGATAAATTGGTGGATATGTATGTAGCTTTGCATGTATGATGTATAATTTATATATGGAACTTTTAATCAGTACTTTCTTAAATATAAGTAACATGAAAGGAAGCAATATTAGATTTGGGATTTATTTTGAAGTTTAAAGAGTTTAAAGATTTTAAAGGAAGTTTCTTCACTATACACTGAAGCTGTTTTATCTTTAAGGATCATTTTCTCAAGGTTTTCTAATTTCACCATAAAAATTTCAATTGCTTTTTTATTTGCTGAGGTAGAGTTCTTTTAATTTACTTACAGGCCCATATTATAGGCAGTTTAGCACAAAATTATTATGTAAAACTTTATTTAAATGTTTCATTACATTTACCTATATTGCTTTGTTTTACACTGTCCACACAAATTTTCTGATCTTCTGAGACTAATTCTCTTATACACCCTCACTGCCTCTTTCCATTTTTTGTATTCCCATTGCATTTACAGTTTGTCACAAAATATATGTAACATTACACTATTTGATTTTTTGTTGCATTTTTCTCTTTCCCTTAATCAGATTGTAATCTCTCCAGTATAAGAACCATTTCTCTTATACTTCTTCTAAGTGTTCTGCAGTATTTCACTGAGAAGATTTTAGAATTTGCTGCCAGGACCCTTCCCTAAGCTCCTGGAACATGACTAAGTTACTGAGAATGTAGGAGGTTGATGCCAGGATCTGTTCTTTTGAATCATGATTCAAATCCAGTTGACTTCAAAGGATTTATGGACCTCCTAGCTGCAATCCCTGTCTCCTTAAGAGATTTTTGGGTAGTTGAAGCAGATTCCTCATTCTTATTTATAAATAATGTGCTTTAACCAATCACGGCTCTTCTAGACTGAAGTTTGACCCTGGGGGCATGGCTTTTGTAAGCCTAAATCATTGTGAGAAAAGTTCCACAGAACTTCTCTACGTTGTTACCTTCCTTTCTCTAGCTGGTTTAGTCTCAAATCATCATAGTTTCATTGAACCTTATTGTATACTTGCCTGAGGTTGTATCAATGCTGTCCTGTTAGAGCCATGGTTGTGGCTCATCTACTTCTGACTTTGAGAACTGCTAGCTTTCTTTGTTCTACCTTTACTGCTACTGTCTGTAAATCCACTCACCCTGAAAGGCTTCTGAGAAGTTGGTGCTGCTTCACCATGGTAGGATGGAGATTCCTGCAGTAGAGATCTACTTTCTACAGACTCATCTCTTCCATTAAATGCAGTGGAATAAAATCCCTCTGAACTCTCTCCTTCTGTCTTTCAAGATCCTGTGTTCAAACCTCTGTTGTAATATTTAGTATTTATCTTTTTCATTTACTTGATGGGGCCCTCTTAACAAGACAGGTTTCTCATACAGCTTTGTTCCTTAGTATAATAAGTCAATGGCTAACATGTAGTAGATCTTTACCAGTGTCTGATGAATGAGTCAGTAAAAGGTTGAAACATTAAGGCTCAAAATGTTATGTTCTTTTAGGAGGAAGAAGAATGGAGAAAATCTTCTCAGATTTGCTGTGGCCATTTTGAACATCGTTTTGTTACTTATCTTTACAAATACTCGTTTTATCTTTATTATGTTACAAAAGATGTATTTATCTTTGGCTTTTTAGATTTTAATGGATATATGCTAATCTAATTTGCAGCCTACTCTGTGACTGAAGATAGCACTTTGTCCTTGAATATCTTGAGTTGGACTAGCACATACTAGGAACACCCACAGTATGTTTCAAAATTGTGGTATATGTCTTTGACGTGAGCAATGCAGAAATGTTTGGCCACATGATTTCCTTATTAGGCCTTAAAACTTTCCCATAAAAAGTCACCTTAGCTATGACTTGGCATTCTCCTTTAGTATATGCTCATCTCTGGGGCTCCCTGAATTTTTTGACAATACCTCCTTCTTCATTATCCATTGCACAGTTCTTTTCTATGTTGGCTTCTAATCTTATGAACTTACCTTAGAAAAACTAAAGCTTTATTTGGTCGCTTCTTTCTTTGGCAGGCCCTAGCAGTCATTGATCTCCAGAAGAGATTAATAAACTGCAAAGAGCTACACAAGCATATCATCATCATCATCACCAATTTAGGGTTCTCTCTGAGTCTTCTTTCTCTAGTTCAGAAGCACCTGCAAGGCACATGCTGTAAGGACAAGTAAATTCTTGGTGGTAGAACCATTATAATCGTCTGCAAGCATTGTGTGACATTGAATTCTTTAGAAAATTGGATGATAATTGCTTTATCAGGTTATTCTCCAGTATCCTACACCCTCTTCAAAAATCAAATTCACAAACACCCTGAAACCAAATGATACGTACGCAAGTCGTCTTCCACTTCATGGTATTTGATAATCATACCTTCTGGCATGAAGTACCATTGAGTGGCTCTCATTCAGGCATGATTTTGTCACTCCAGGGGACATTTGACATGTCTGTAGACATTTTGGGGTTGTCAGAATTGGGGATGGGACATTGTCACTGGGACCTGATGAATAGAGGCCAGGCATATTGCTAAGCATATCACAATGCACAGGACAGGTGCAAAGAATTATCTGGCCTGAAGTGTCAACAGTACTGAAGTTGAAGAGTTTATTCTGTTCTGTGGTTTCGTTCTTGTCCCATCTAGATGATACACATTTATCAAACCAACATTGAATAATTCTATACATATAGTATGCTAAAGGTCTGTAATATAAATAAGAGGAAGATACTGTTCTGTCCCCACACCCTCCATTCCCCTGATCTAAAAAAGATTTGATTATCCTGGAAAAGATAGATACATACATTTACAACTATAACAGTGTATATAAAATGCTATAGTAGCAGCATAGAATGGATAATAAAGAACCTAAAGAATGAATAGTAATCTGCCAGTCAAAACAACCAAGAAGGGAGGTTCCAGTTCATATTATGACCAGGTAAGCTCCAATCAGACTAATCCTTCCACAAAAATAAAGTCTGTACAAGATATAAAATAGGACTACCTGAAGGCCCTGGAGAAAGAATAAGCACAAAGAGGTAGCAGAAGGGAGTACACACTTAGAAGGAGGAAAGGTGAGCTTCCCACTTCTGTAGTATTTATCTGACCACATTTGATATCATGTGGGACAGCTAGAATGTGGATAGATACTTGCCCTCTTAGGGCTTAAAGAACCAGCTGAAAGAATGGACAGTTATAGCCACTAGCAAACTAAGATGGAAAGACACCCAGGAAATAAGAGAGCCAGAGAAGGGAAGCCCAAATTCTTCATATGATGTCAGTTCATATTTCTGACTGATCCCTAAAATTCCAAACAGCCTAAGACTAACAGTTGAACTTATAGATGAGCTTCTGCATCCCACAGGGGAGACAGAATTTATATTGTGAATTCAGCCAAGTTGACTGCCTGCTATAAACAAATAATTAAAATTATCAATCAGTACTATTCAGAGGAAAATAACCAGAATCCAGACTCTCTACTATGTATCATTCATAACAGATACAAGCCAAAATTATTTGACGTATGAAGAATCAGGATAAGAAATGACCTGTTTATTTTCAATCAGGATAACATGACCTTTTTATTCTCAAAAGATAATGCAGTCAATGGAGACCACCCCAGGATGAATTAGATGCTAGAATTAGCAGGTAAAAATTTAAAGTAGCTCTTGTAATTATGCACAAGGGTTTTAAGCAAAATTGGTGGTGATGAATGAAAAGTTAAAAAAAAAGTGAAAAATATAACATTTGAAATTTAAAATGTGGGGTGAATGTAACAACAGAATGGAGATGACAGTAAGATTCAATGAACATGAAGATAAATCATTAGAAATTACACACTCTGAGCACAAAAAACAAATGTACTAAAAATACAAGTTGCAGGGACTCACAAGACAATAACAATGTATAATATATATTTAATTTGAGTCCCAGAAGTGGAGGGAAGAGAGTAATAGAGCAGAAAAACATTTGAATAAATAATAGCCAGAAATCTTCCAGTTTTCATGAAAGACATAATTATACTAATTTAAGAACTCAGTAAAGCCCAAGCAGGGTAAATGGAAAACAAAACAAAACAAAACAAAACAAACAGCAGTTGTTATTATTTCTGTCTTGTGATTATAGCCGTTCTAGAGGTTGTGTATTAGTATATCATTGTGGTCTTGACTTGCATTTTCTTGATCAGCAGTGGTATTGAGAGTCCTTTCATGTGCCTATTGGCTAATTGTGTATCTTTTTTGGAGAAATGTCTATTCAGATTCTTCAACTATTTTTAAATTGTATTTTTTTATTATTGATTTGTAAGCGTTCTTTATTCTTGATACAAATCTATTTTCAGATACACGACTTGCAAATATTTTCTTTCATTTTGTGGATTTCCTTTTCACTTTTTGTTAATATTCCTTTCAGCACACGTTTTTTAAATTGCTGGTGTATATTTATCTATATTTCGTTTTCTTGTTTTATGCTTTTGGTATTATATCTATGAAGGCTTTGCTTTTAGCTCAAGGTCACAAAGATTTACTCCTGTATTTTCTTTCTAAGAGTTTTATATTTTTAGCTCTTACATTTAGGTCTTGACCCAACTTGAGTTAATTTTTGTGTATTGTGTAAGGAAGGAATCCAGCTTTATTCATTGGCCTATGAATATTCAGTTGTCCCAACACCATTTGTTGTAAGACTATTTGTTTTCCCATTGAACTGTCTTGGCACTCTTGCTGAAAATCTGCTGATTATCAATGTAAGGGTTTATTTCTGGAATCTTTTTTTTTTTTTCTGGAATCTTAATCCTGTTCCATTGATTTATATGTCTGTTCTTATGCCAGTAGCACGCTGTTTTGATTACTCTAACTTTTAGTAAGTTTTGAAATCAGGAAATGTGAGTCCTTCAACTTTGTTCTTTTTCAAGATTGTTCTGCCTATTCTGGGTTCCTTGCTTTTCCATATGCATTTTAGGACCATCTTGTCAGTTTCAGCAAAATGTTCGGGGATTGTGTTGAATCTGTAGCTCAATTTGAAGAGTACTGTCATCCTTACAATTTTAAGATCACTTTTAGTTTCCATTTTACCCGTGTTCCTTTCTGGCTTTTGATGTATCAGATGTTTAGATGTCCACAGTGTTTACCATTTATAATAAGAATTTAGCAGAGACCATTAGTCCTCGCAGTCGTGTGAAGAAGAGCCCAAAGAAATCTATTCATTTATCATGCTTAGTGAAGGTATTACTTTTAGTGCCTTCAAAGTCATAGTTGTATCTCAGTGTTTTTAGCTGACTTGCTCTAATCAGTTTAAGGACCAATAGCAGCCATGAATATAGATGATGTAGTACTTGAAAGTCGTTTTCCAGCCCAGCTGGAAAGGGATTGGAGAATCTTCTGGCTGTTTTTCAGCCCTGTTTGAAGTTTTTTGTTTTGTTTTGTTTTTCTTGGAGTTTCCAGTGGAGATGCCAAGCTGGCAGCAAATGAAGTATACTGTAACGTGAAGCCATGTAAATATACATTGGATCACTGCCATCATTATCAAAAGTGCTGGTGCAGAAATGTGCAAGGGAAGATTTTCAAATTGAAGTTGGCCTGTACATATAAATGTTAGCTTTTAAAGCTCAAGAAATACTAAATTGTAGTCCATTAGTCTCCTACATTTTATTGCCTTTTTGGAATAATCATGTACTTCAGAACATCCTTTAATCTGACCTGGCTTGTGGTTGTATAAGAATGTAGCTTCTTTTTTCTTTATGCTTTATATACTGAGGCAGGGAAAATTTACTGCATTTTATAAATAAATCAGAGTTAAAAAGCAAATATTCTTCCCACCTTTTTATCTTCATGGAGGCCAGCTTTAAGGCATTTGAATGATGCGTTTATACTCGGCCCCACAACTAATTCCACTGAAAAAAATAATCTTCAAAGTCACATTTTTTCTTCTTTTTTTACAGGACACACTATTTGGAATCATGGTATAAGGAAATACTGTTCTTATGTTAGTGAGGAGCAGACCTTTCTCTCAAGTGCTGAAAAGTTTCACTTCTGTTTCATTCCTTTGGTAGAAATTAAAATGGATCCTTCATTACAATGAATATCATCTCTTTACTTAAATTAAGGCTGATAGTTTGCTTATACTAAGATAGAAGGTTCCTAAATATTAGTGGAGCTCAGGTTTAACTGGACAGGAACATCGATTTACAGTGAGTGATGCCTTCTTTGATATTTAACATTACTACCAAATTAGATGCACAGGTGTGGTGGGACTGAAAACAAGCCGAGAGGTTTCACGCATTTCCCTATGCTTGCTATTTCATATGAAACAGTATTTGCTATTTGTAAATCAGGCTGCAGATGCTCAGTTAAAAGCAATGTGCCTTATTGCACTAGGTTTTATTTTAACAAACAGTATTTTTTACAAACAGTATTTTTAATATCGTCTCAATACATAGCTGATACTGGGTAAAATTTATAACTTTGACTTATCTTTTCATGAGTCAGTTATAAAGTAAGGGAACTAAACTTGGTAGGTAAGAAGGAGATAATATAGATGAAATATCCTATTAAATTTAAAGTATTTACATTAGCTAGCTCAGGTGAATTATTGGGCAAAAAATGTGAAACAACTGCTTTTCAACATTCATAGAACAAAGCTGATATTTCAGCCATAATTTTAAATTATATGATATATAAATTTTAAAGTTTTCAAATACTGTCCAGTGTGCTTTCTTTTCTATTTATATAGGCTGAGGAAGCAAAGGTAAACCTTTGAAATATTGTAATTCTAACTGTGAAATAGTCTTCCCAAGTGTGTTTAGGAGGGCCTCAAAAAGTAAAGAGTAACAGGGATGAACTAATTACTGTAGCGTTTGGCAGAGAAGCAGCCTTTGCATTGCCTGACCCCAACCCACTGCATGGGGACATTAGTCATCTACCACAGCAGCCTATTCCTGTGAGCCTGGTCTCACAGTCCTTTTAATAGATCGTTCTAGGCAACTGCTTCCAGTCACTGGGGTCCATCAACCTGAGCAAATGTCCATCAAACATTAGTGACAACTGTCCATCACCTATATCTAGGCCATGGTACCCAGTATGATTTATATGACTTCATCTGTTTTCATAGACTATTGTAATATTCAAATATTTGAATATTCAAACAAAATATTCCATGTTTATATCGGGGAAATCCTATATACAACTCAAGACTTGTTTTTGAGCAGCATAGTATAAGGGTGATAATGCTTCAGGCCAAATTAAAATCCCCTGTAGCCGTCAAAGTGCTCAGCCTTTTATGTAGTGATGGCCCTTGACTCAGTCTTCAGTATGACATCCAGTTTTTAATCACCTTTGTCCAGCTGCGTTATTAACATTAAGGGGCAAAAAAAAAAGCATCATGAATATAAAGGCCTTGGACTTTGGCAGCCAGTTAACGTTAAAGACATTCTGTTTTAACAACATGTCAGAAAAATGGAGGGCAGCAAGATATTCGGGTTCCTGTTATGTAGTCAACTAACGTGGACAACTTGAAAAAAAGCTGTAAAAACATTCCCAAAGCGAATGCCACATTGCTGTAAAAAGCGGCAACCACAAGCTTCGTCTGGCGTGCTGCATGGCCGGGGATGGCTTCTCTCTCATGCAGGGCCTCACGCCTCTTGGGACAGAGTATTAAACCCTGTAGGTTATTAAAATGATGGTTATGCCTGTAAAACAGACACATAGAAGAAAAGGGAGTTCAGTGGAAAGACTGCATAGTTTAAGCCAGAGATGTCTTGATTATCATCATCTTCAGGTAGAGGATGTGTAGCATGAAGAGATAAACAGACATAAGTGGTACTTATGATGAAAGATACGGAAAGGGTGGATACAGAGTTTGTTCTTCCGGGCCATCTGCAGGGAGCTGCTTATCTGCAGATACGACACACCCATGCATGGATGTATGTGTTGGAGGCGGGGGGGATCTCTATATGCATTGCTGCATTTTACAAAGGAACAGGAGAGGTGACACTTTTTCTTATCAGTCTTTCTGCCATTTAAGCTTTGAGAAAAGTTTCCAATTTGGGGGAAATTGGTATTTTATGTCACATATATGTCCTTATTGGAAAACCTAGAAATTATTAAGTGTCTTAAAGAGGATTTTAAACTCAGGTCTGAGTAGCTCCAAAAAGCTCAAATTACTTTTTACCTACATCTTAAAAGATAGTAGCATCATTGTTTGGGAAATGTCTTTCCCCCCCATTATGATGTTTCACTAAAATTTGATTTATGTGAGTTAAATTACCCCATCTCCCCAGCTTTCTTCAGTATTACAATGAATAATAAGATAATTTTTATATATGTATAAACTTTCACATTTAGGGAAAATGAGCCAAATTGGTCTTACTTATGATATACTAGTCCATTTGGGTGGCTGCCCCAAAATACCACAGATTGGGTAGCTTGTAAACAACAGAAACTTATTTCTCACAGATGTGGTGGCCGGGAAGTCAAGATAGAGGCACCGGCATGGTCATGAGCCAACCTTTTCCTGGTTCTTAACTACCGCCTTCTTTCTATGTCTTCACATAGTGGAAGGGGCAAAGGATCTCTCTGGAACCTCTTTTCTAAGGGCACTAATCCCATTTTGAGGGCACACATGCAGACCATAGAACATGACATCTGGAAAATCAGGAAAGCAGCAGAACAGCATAGCCAACAGCAGGAGCTCTAGAAGCAGGCGGCCAGGTCTCGATTCCTGCTTGACCTGTCACTAGATGTATAGCCTTGGAAGTATTCTCTATGTCCCAGTTTCCTGTTCTGTAAAACCAGGGATATAATAGTCTTACACAAGTTGACTGTGAGAATAAATGAGAGAAGACATATCAAAATAGTTTGCACAGGGACCGTACCTACTTAGAGCTCAGTAGTAGTCAGTATTAACTTTCACGTATATAACTTAAAGCCTTTGTTTTTTATTTCTTTTATCAACACGCAGATTTATCTTCCTTTGTTGAACCTTTTTGACTACTTAATTTTAATTCAAGGTGTTAGAGAGATTCCTATTAGTAATTTTTAAAAAATGAGACAATTTCACATACTATAAAATTCATCCTTTTAAAGAGTACATTTAGCAGATGGTAATATATTCATGAGGATGTGCAGCCATCACTACTATCTAATTCCAGAACATTTTCATCACCAAAAAAATCCCCCAAACCCCACAGGCATTAGCAGTCACTTCCCGTTCTCCCTGTCCTCCCAGCCCCTGGTAACCACAAATTTACTTTCCATCTCTATGGATTTATCTGTTCTGGATATTTCTCATAAATAGAATCATACACTATGTGACCTTGTGTCTGGCTTCTTTGCCTGTGTATAGTGTTTTCGAGGCTTGTCCGTGTTGTACATGCATCAGAACTTCATTCCTTTCTGAGGCTGAATCCCATCTCCTGGATATACTGCATTTTGCTCATCCATTCATCAGTTGATGGAGACACATTGGTTGTAAAAAGTTTTCGTTTTAGGGAAATCTCTGAAAGTAGTTGTATCCTCCTCAGAACACGTTATATGTTGATGCTCTTTCTACACTGAGACAAATTATGTTATTGTCAATTTTTTAAAGGGAAGATTTATAGAATTGGGATCCAAAAAATTGAAATCTGAATTTTATTTTAGAGAAGGTTAAATATTGTTCTTTGATTTGAGCCAAGTTCTTTCATTTTATATTTTACCTCTGAAGCTTTTCTGAACTTTTTTAGGGAAAAAGAGGAGCAGCTAACTCGTGTGACTGAAGTTCAGAGGCTGCAGGCCCAGCAGGCCGACGCCGCACTGGAAGAGTTTAAGCGGCAGGTGGAACTGAACTCAGAGAAAGTCTACGCTGAAATGAAAGAGCAGGTGAGGAGGCCGCTGTGCTGTCTTTTTTGAAAGTCATTCTCTCAGTGGGAAGGTATATTCTGATCTCAGGTATGACAGAAACATGTTTACTTGTTCAAAACACTTTGTCAGAATTAGCCATACAATTGGGTCAGGGATACAGAATAAGAAAGGGATATTAGGCCTGGCAGAGGAGGGCACCTGTCTCCACCAGAGCCTCAAAGGAAGAGGTGGCTCCTAGCAGCCAAGAGCAAGAGCCCCAGCAGAGAGGGCTCAGCCGGCAGACTCCTTCTGCTCCCGACAGAGCACAGGAGGGAAAGGGGCCGTGGTGTGCATCTCTGGAGGGTTTGGTCTGTGCTCCTCCCGGGCTGCTGGTGGCACTGGTCAGCAGTTTCTTGCTGACAGTGAGTGGAAAGAGAGAGGTGGACAAGAAGATGGGTCCTCCTTCCTCCTTCAGGATTCCTTGATTCATCCTTAAAGAAACGCCAGAATAACCATTTTAAAGTCCTATCCACAAATGTGGTAACGCCTGAGTGTCTTGCTTTGGGAGCATGGATCCGCCTCCAGGTGAAGTCCCATGACCGGTTTCTGCAGAACAGGGCCTCGAGCTGTCAGCATCTGTATTTGTTTGTGCGCCATAAATAGCATTATGTTGATCAGTTACAGCACATTATCTTCACCTGGCAGTTCAGGAGCACAGAGGCTGTCTCCCGCTCTTAAACAAGTGGTACGTTTTATAGTTTTGAGGGAAAATTAAAAATTATAAAAGAATAAAGAGAACAGACACCTAGGCACCCATCTGAAGAATCAACAATTTTTAACACCGTTTATTTAAACTGAAATGTTACAGATGTAGTCTCAGTTTGCTTTGCTGTTACTCATCTCTAATCACATTACTCTATCCTCTCCTGAGAAAACCTGCATAATTATTTTAGTGTGTATTATTTCAGTGTATTTTATACTTTCATATGCATATATAATGTCTGTGTATATCATATGCATGTATTATATATACATATGTGAAGTATATGAATATATGCATATATAATACTTATCCTTCTAGTTTTTAAAAGTTAGGTAAGTAACTTTTACAGATTTTATGTATTGTTTGCTCTTTTACCTTCAATTCTGCATATCTGTGTCCTATCCATGTTGATTTAGTTCAATCCTTTTAATACTGAGTATATATTATCATATGAATAAACTGGGTATTTAGTTTATTTTTCAGGTTTTCTTGATTAGAAAGAATGTTGCAATACTTGTTTGTGATTTGATTTTCAGCTGGAGTTACCTTCCTCAGGAGTCCCAAGCACACACTGGTGGTAGAACTGTCCCTACAGGTTTACTGATGGAGCTCTGTAGGGTTTACCAGTTTGGAACTGTGTTTTCTTGTTGTTTCCTTGATTCAGATTTCCACTCCTATTGAGTTGTGTGATTTGGGTCCTGAGAGTGGGGTCTGAGATCCCTTCCCTCTGTTTCCCTACTCCTTGCCTTGGGCAAAGGCTAGATTCCTGCTGAGAGTCGGGTTGGAAGGTGGAGACTTTCAATCTCTGTTACATGAACGTGCATCTCTTCCCAGCTCCCAGCTATCATCAGAGCCCAGGCCCAAGAAAGTATATCTGGCCCAAATGGGCAGGGGAGCTGCATAGGAGACTCTTTGATCAGCTTAACATTTAAAGGAATACAGAAAATATTGGAGGAGAGGGCCCCTGGCAAGAAATTTTAAGTATATAGTGAAGAAGGCTAAAAAAGGGGCATTTGTAAGTGCTAAGGCTGATAGTACAACTTTCTGACAAAAGCTGAGGCCATGACAGGCACCTTTGGATCAAGAAATGCACTTCTTGGGGTTGATGATATAATATTAGCAGATTATAGAATTTATGGATAAGTAAGGAGGAAAACAAGCAAACAACATGGGACTTCTGAAAACATTTTGTAGAACAAGAAAAAGGCATTTGGATCCAGCAGTCACAGAATACTTCCAAAACCAATCTACTATAGAGTTTAGGAAAAAAAAAAAAACTCTCAGAAAAGTAATACCTTTAATAAGAAGACATGATGTATACAAAAGA
The DNA here is from genome assembly GCF_009834535.1 of Camelus ferus. NCBI lineage: Eukaryota > Metazoa > Chordata > Mammalia > Artiodactyla > Camelidae > Camelus > Camelus ferus. The sequence goes on along the minus strand of NC_045711.1, from coordinate 30,859,455 downwards.
GGCCACACTTACCGAGTGAAATTAAGGCAATGAAACTGGATACATTCTTAAAAAAGAATTGAACCTCAAGGGAAAAATGAAAATCATACAAGCTCCTAGGCAGGATGAAACTGGCAAAGAACTTAGAGAAACAATGGAGTAATGCTTCAGAGTTTTGAAGGGGAAAAGTTGTGACCCAATTTTATACATAACTAAGGAGTTTTTCACTTGCAAAATCAACAGAAAAACATTTTCTTAGTAAGATTTCACGTACTGTATGCTGCTTATTTCTTTTCTAGAAAAAAAATTATATCAACACATCAACCAATTCAGAATGAAGCAAAAGACATCCCACCTGTGGGGAAACTATCACATTAAAGGATGAGTAGAGAACAATGGAATTTAACAAAATAAAAACAAATTTAACTAATTGTTGAAAATCTGGTTGTAAGATAGAATGCTAATGCTTACTGATTCTTGAAGAAGAAGGTATATAATGTACAAAATACAAGTTTGATAAAAACAAATCTAAATCCCTAGGTTACATAAATAAAGTTCAAGAAGTAAGTGGACAGAGAGGAGCACAGTATGCCAAAGCTCTGCCATGAATAGGTGAGATTCAAAGGATTCTTAAAATTAGGAAAATGTACATTAAAATACTGTTTTAAGTTTATAAACATAAGCATTAATAAAATTAACAAGATGTTACAGTCTCATAAAAATTTTGAGAAGATAAAAGCAAAACTTGAGATATTGCCAAAGGAATAGAAGTAGAAATAGAACAAAATGTCCAAAATAAGACAGAGCATATAATTATAATAGTAAATATTAACAGGTTAAAATTTTCTAATGAAAAGAAGGTATTGATTAGTTTACTTAAATCTGAGTATATGCTATTTATAAAAGCTATGACAATTATATAAGTATATTTTATCACTTGTATTCAGAATAAAAGGAAGTAAGAATATAATATTACACAATTTAGAATCAATACAAGTCAGTAAAATGGACAAGGGAATATATATATATATTTTTTTTTTCTTTTTTTGAGGAGGGTGAAGAGGGTTTTATTTTGGATATGTTAAGAGCAGAGAGGGCCTTTCTTGGTTAGGTTACCCCAAGGGAATATATTTTTGCATGCTTAAGCCAAGAGTACTTAACAATGGAAAAATTGGAATGGAATAGTCATGGAGTGCTTTAATAAATTTTTCTCCATCTTTGACAGCTTGGGGCAGGGAACAAAAATCAAACAAATAAGTGATCAAAATAGCAGCTTATAAATCAGCTAGACCATAAAGAAACACTCAATGTATTTCTGAAACTTAAAATGACAGAGAGCACTTTTTTTTTTACCACAATGCTTAGTAAAACCAGAAATTAAATTTCAATTAAAATTGCTACATCAGACTTCACCAAAATTAAAAACTTTTGCTCTTTGCAAGACACCATTAAAAAACAACAAAGGGAAAGTAAGGCAAGCCAGAGAATGGAAGAAAAGGTTCACAAATATTTCCAAGAACTTGTATCTAAAATATAAAAGAAATCTTACAGCTCAGTAATAAGACGACAAACAACCCAGTTAAAAATAGGCAAAGTATTTGGACATCTCAAAGAAGACTAATAAGCGCATAAAAAGATGTTCAGTGTCATCATTCATCAGGGAAGTACAAATTAAAACCAAAATGAAATGCCACTACATGCTTATTAGAATAGTTAAAATTACGAAGATTGGTTGACAGAGCCAACTGTTGGTGAAGGCATGGTCAAATGGAGCTCTTCTACAATGCTGGTGGGAAAACTGCCAGTTTCTTAAAATGGTAAACATACATGACCATATGTCAGCCATCCATTCCTATATGTTTGTTTCAGAGCAAAATTCTTGTCTCATCTTCTGTGAGCAGGTTCCAGTTTCAGTTAAGTTCCAAAGCCTTTGCTCTAGTGTGTTGGGTTTGTATTGTGCCACTCAGGACTGAGTCTAAGAGTTGGGTAGTGATTTAAATCACTCCACCCAATGACTCCAGGCACTCATGGAACATTCTCCAGGATAGACCATATGCTTGGCCACAAAACAATTTTCAATAAATTTTAAAAGGACTAAAATCATACAAAATGTGTTCCTTGACCCCAATGATAATAAATTAGAAATGAACAATAGTAAGAAATCTGGAAAATCTCCACATATTTGGAAATTAAATGACATACTTATGAATAACTCGTGGATCAAAGAAGATATTATAAGGAAAATTACAAAATATTTTGAACTGAACTAAAACAAAGATACAGCGTATCAAAATTTATAGAATACAGCTAATGCAGTACTTAAAAAATGTTTATAGCTTGAAATATCTATATCCAAAAAGAAAGTTATCAAATCAGTAACCTAAATTTCATCTTAAGAAACCAGAAAAAGAAAAGCAAGTTTCTGCTCAAGGGAGCAGAAGAAAGGAAATAATAAATATTTTTATCTATTTGCAGAAAGCAAAGTAGAAAACAGTAAAATAGAGAAAACCAATGAGTCAAAGCTGGTTCTTTGAAAATATCAACAAAATTGACAAATTTTGCTTGACTGATGGAAAAAGAATTTTAAATAAGGAGAAACAAATTACCAAAGATAGGAATGAAAGAGGAGAGGACACTGCTATTGATCCTACACAAAATGAAAGAATTACAAGATGATATTTTTAAAAACTTATGCCAACAAATTATACAACTTAGGTGAAATGGACAAATTCCTAGAAAGGTGAAAATTACTAAAACTTTCTCAAGAGTAGAAAGTCTGAATTGTCCTGTAATAGATAACAATATTTAATTAGCAATTAAAAATCATTTTACAGAGAAAATCCCAGGACCAGATGACTTCATTGGTGGATTCCATCAAATATTAAAGATAAATAATTTTAGTTCTCCAAAAACTCTTTCAGAAAACTGACGAGGAAGGGACACTTCCCAGTTCATTTTCTAAGGCCAATATTACTGTAATATCAAAGCCAAAGAGACTGCAAAACTATAGACTAATATGTGTCAACACTGTAGACTGCAAAAACCTTAATGGGATTTCAGTAAACTAAATCTAGAAACACATAAAAATGATTATGCAGAAAGACCAAGTGGGACTTATCCCAGGAATCCAAGGTTGTTTTAAGATTTGAAAATCAGTTACCATCACACAGCATATTAATAGAATGAAAGGCAAAACCACATGATCATAATAGAGGATAAAAAGCATTTGAAAAAATTCAATGCCATTTATGATTTTAAGAAAAAATTTTGGCAAGTTAGGACTAGACACAAGCTTACTCAGCCTAATAATGGACATCTATGAAAACCCTAAGCTAAAAAGCTTAATGTTGGAAGACTTACTGCTTTTCCTCCTAAGAACAAAGAAAAGATGTCTGCTTTTGCGACCTCTTGCATTGTATCGGAGACTCTAGCTGGTCTCCAACAGGTGAAAAAAAAAGTCATACAGATTGGGAAGGAAGAAGTACCGATGTCTTCAGTTGACATGATTCTATATGGTCAAAATCCATAAAGGAAATACCTAAACCAATAAATGATTTAAACAAGTTTGCAGGGTACAAGATCAATATATAAAATTCAGTTATACTTCAGTATACTAGTAATGAAATATTTGAATATGAAATTGAGGAAACAATTTAATTTACAATGACATCAAGAAAATAAAATATTTATAGATAACCTAATGAAAATTTGAAGACTTACACATTGAAAACTATAAAATACTGCTGAGAGAAATTTTAAAAGATCTAAATAAATGGAGGGCTATTCTGTATTCATAAATTGGAAAACTCAATGATCAAGATGACAATTCTTCACAAATCGATGTATAAAAATTCAGTGCAATCACTGTCAAAATCCCAATACACTTTTTGGGTAAAAATTGACAATAAGAGATGTTCATTTTCCCTAGTAAATTTTGAAAAAGTAAGTTAAAATAGCAATGAGCTATTTTTCAACCAACACATCAGTAGATGTCCATGGAGGCCTGAGGAAACAGTGACACACATCTCTGGTGGAAGTGTAAAGTGATACAATCTTTTTGGAGGATTGGTTTAACCTTGTGCTTATCATTTACCTGTTCTACTTCCAGGACTCAATTTTTCAGGACTACAGTGTGTGTAAGATGTGTGTTCAAGGATGCTTATTGTGATGTTATTTATTAATGGTAAAAAATTAGAAACCATGTGTCAAAAAGAAGTTGGAGAGAAGGTAAAAATTTGTAATGTCTTTTAAAGATTAAAAAAAAGAAGAAGTCTCAGAGTTGTGTGGCAGAACTGAAAGCTCTGGAGATAAAGTCATCTTGGGAATCTCGGGAACCATTAAATTAAAATCCTACCCAGCCAGCCGCAAAGTGAGACTGCCGTAAAATGAGGAAAGCCAGGGATGAAAGACAGAACGTGTGCAGTTGATTCTGGAACCACCCTTTCAGTTGGTCCACCCTCCTATCTGACTGCTTTGTTCTGTGTCGGGTTCGTAGTGTCTTCTATGTAACATCCCAGCTCTGCCCGCCCATTTTACGCTCCCATTTCTTGACCTTAAGAGTTCATGTTCTCTTACCTTCTAGGTGTCACATCTCTATGGACTGGTTAAATGACCCTAAACCTCTCTGATGCATGCCTCTGGGATCCCTCTTCTTCCACGTACCCCACACCTGTGTCCTTTCTTTGTAAGCAGTCTTCACTGATCTGTCCAGTGGTTTTATATTCAGACTCAGTGAAAAGTGATAGTGATGGCAGTTGGTGAGCAGGAAAGCTTTTGATTGTTTTCTGTTGGAGAAATTTTTTTTATGGTTTCAGTCATAAATAGTTTTGCCAAGTGCAGTTGAGTGTCTGAAATAGAGAAAGCACCTTTGGTGCAAATATAATAATAAAGAACCCCATTTTTAATGGACTCCTCATAGCTAGGCTTATTTGCAAATCAAATAATTCTCACATGGCAAATTTTAACAGACATTAAATAAAATATATGTGTCAAAACGTGGTAAATTAGAAGTCTTCTATTCCAGATTATCAGTTGATTAAAAAGTGCGAATCTAATATAGCTCAAATTCTAAAACAAAATCAATCAACAGATGCATTATTTGGAGAAACAAATGTTTTCAGATTTTTCCATAGTCTGTATTTTCCTTTTCTATTGTTGTTTTGAACTGCTCTTTTCTCTTTTCACTGAAATCTTTTGTGTAAAAGCCAGCAGAGCTTAGGGCATCTTTTTCCATTTGGAAACTACTGCAGATAGCAGACAATGAGAATTTGAATTAAAAAATAAAAGCTTTGAGTTTGTTTTTGAAAGCGAGTTGCTGTTTCAAAAATGAGGCCCATGAGAGAAAATGGAACAGAGTTAAACTTTCAAAAAAAATTGCTTCACACTGTTTCTTTCACTTCGAAGAACTTTTTATCTCATTTAAGATTGCTTAAATAACCTAATTTTTACTCCAATGGTGAAATCCATTATACGTGTTAACTGTCAGCAATTAGTTGTGTAAAATACACATATTTTAATTGTGAAAATGTATTACTCTGTTGGAATTATTTCTATATATATATACATAATTGTATTTTTTTAAAGAAATAGTACTCTATATTTACCTATTCTCTGTGAAACAAATACATGACTGAAAAAGACAGCTATGTTTTTTGAAGTATTGGCAGCAATTCTAAAATGAAACTTTTTCATCTTGTAAACCGACTGAATGTCAGCTAACGACTTTCTCCTGGGGCTTCCACTAACCACTTGACTTTTCTAGTTAATTTTTCTCTTCTTGAAAAGGCATCCTCATTAGGTGATATTTGCTGCTAAATATCTGGCTTTAAGTTCTGCTCCTTTTTCTTTGCAGCCATCAGCTACATGGTATTAGCTTTATACTTGGAAAACCCACTGGTTTGCCATGAAAACAAAATTCGAAAATGTTGTTGACTAGTGAGATTGCTTCTGGCTCCTAGTACTTTTGAAACTGGTTAACAGTTTCTTACATTCTTAGAGATTGTAAGTTTAGTTCACTATCTCATTATTGCTGTTGAATTAATGAAAAAATTCTCAAGTTCCAAGGAAGGAAGAATGCCTTCTGGATATATTCATGCCTTTAAATGGAAATGGATAACAAATAGACTTAATGAAAGAAGGAGTCATCATACAGGCCATTCATTGGGACTTAACACCTTTGTCCTCTTGTCCTTTAAGGGTCATGCTGGCTCATGTAATTTTAAATAAGTTTTTTAAGACTAATTTTAAGATAATAAAAGATCCAATATAAATAGAATCATTTTCTCTCCATTGCTTTTTGATAATAGTGGAGAAATCTGTCTACCCTTTTAACATTTGAAAATTTCTTTAGGTGAGATTAGGCAGCAGAGGTAAAATTCAATATCACTGATGAACATAGATGCAAAAATCCTTACCAAAATATTAGCAAATAGAATCCAACAGCGCATAAAAAAGATTATACATCATGATCAAGTGGGATTCTTTCCAGGGACACAAGGGTGTGTCAACATATGCAAATCAATCAGTGTAATACATCACATCAACAAGAGAAAGGACAAAAACCACATGATCATCTCAATAGATGCAGAAAAAGCACTTGATAAAATTCAACACCCATTTATGATAAAAACTCTCACCAAAATGGGTATAGAGGGAACATATCTCAACATAATAAAATTCTAGTACTATATTTAAATGTTTCAGTAGAGCTTGTTTTGCTAATTAGTCTGTTCCAAATGACACAACATCCAGAGAATAAGTATTTGGCTTTGAAAAACAAAATTAAACAAACAAAATAGTTAAAAGAAATCTTAACTTTCATCCTTAAATACTTAACAGAGTAGTGAGTGAAACTTTTTCCTAATAATATTCATCAATGACAGATCTCTTTTGCAGAAGAAAAATTAGCCAGAAAAAAATCTACTGAGAACATGGGATCAGGAAATAGTCATTCTTTCTATAATTGGCTGATTTGAAGGGTTATTGTGAAGGTTAATTGTGAAAATAGTAACATTATTATTTTTAATACTTCAGCAGTTTTATTGACTTACTAGCCAAGGATTCAAAAGACTTGATTTCTTCTTTCATTCATATATAAAAATTTTGTGAATACTTGCTCCATATTGGCCATTGTTGTAGATTGTAGGGATTCAGAGATTATTAAGATGTATTTGTGGCTTGTGTGATAGACCGATGCATAGAAGTGTGTGATTATAATTGGTGGCATAACTAGTGGAATATATAGGTCATTTAGGAGAACACAGAGGGACATATAAGTAGCCCAGTAGATTATGTGTTTATCTGCAATTATGGCATCTTTGTGCAACTGTGAATTTCTCAGATACTTACATGTTAAAATGTTATTGGTAATGGATTTAGTAAAATCACTAAATACAAGGTTAGATATGCAATTTGATTTTATTTCTATATATTAGCAACTAACAAATAGAAAATAAACTTTGAAAAAGATGTCATGGTATCAGAACCACTTATCTAAGAATAAGTCTAACAAAAGAGTGAGGCCTGTATTTTGAAAATGAGGAAACGTTACTGAGAGAAACCAAAGAAGACCTAAACAAATTGAAGGATATATCATGTGTAGGGATTTGAACTCTCAATGTTTTAAAAATGTCACTTTTCCCCAGATTATTCTATAGAATCAACAGTTCTAAAAATCAAAATGTTAGCAGTGCTTTTTGCAGGGCGGGGGTGGGCAGTGAGGGAAACTGGCAAACTGATTCTAAAATGTCTGTGAAAATACAGAAGGCCAGGAATAGCCATGGCAGTCTGGAAGAAGAACACAACTGGAGAATTTATCCTACCAGACAGTGAGACTAATATCAAGCAATAGTAGTTAACAGAATGTGGTTCCAGCACAAGGATAACCAGTGTTTTAGAAGAAAGAGAAAAATAGGCTCACACGTGTATGATCAACCTGACTGATGTCAGAGGAAGAACTGCTATGCAGGAGGGGAAGAATGGTCATTTCAGTAAACGCTGCTGTGCCAGTTGGATAGCCACGTGGGAAAAAGAAAATCCTGCCCCTAATTTTATCCCATTCACAAATTAATTCCAGCACTGTAGATACACAAGGGATAGATAAAACAATAAAGCTTCCAGAAGAAAATGTAGGAACTAGGCAAAGATTTTCTAAATAGGAAACAAAAAGGCATAAAAACAAAGTAGTTAAATTCATCAAAATTAAAAGCTTCTGTTCATCAAAAGAGACCGTAGATAATGTGCAGCATACTCAGGGTGGGAGAAGATAAATGCAATTCAGATATTGAACAAAAATTCGTATCCAGAATTGATAAAGAACTCCTACAAATCAATAAGGAAAGGACAGGCACCAAACATGTGTTAATTGATTTTCTCTGTTAAGGATATTAATTTCTTCTGAGTCTTTGAGCCAAGCACAGAAATAATTGTTTATCTGTCTTTCTGCCATTTGTATCTATCTGTCTGAAAATATTTGAAGGACGATTTCTTATGGTTTATCTAATATGTTTTAAATAAAACAAGATATATTTTGAATTGTACATTTCTAAAGAATTGTATAATTGTCTAGTGTGAATTATACATGTCAGATTACTGAGAACGTAACAACACAAGAGTACTTGAATAGAGGAAGAGCAATAACGTATATGACCATATTTGACAGAGACTGCCAGATGTCGGTCCAGTGTCCCTTCCTACTTTCTTACTAATGCGATAGACCCCTGATTTTATTTAGGGCAACGTTAGACACAGTTTTAAAACTACAGTCTCTTACCTTGCAGATGGAGTTTGGCTTTTAATGCCGTTCTAGTGAATGAGATGCAAACAGTGTAATTAATTTGCTATTGACAAGAGCTTGCAAGAAAGCCCCTTAAAAGAGTTTTCAACTCAGCTAATACGGACCCTTTGCCCTTGTCCCCTCACCCTTCACCCTTTGCCCTTCCTTTCCCAGATGTGCATAGCTGCAGAGGCCATTTTGCAACCATCATGGGAAGCTGAATTGCAGAGACCTTAACCCTGACATCTTTGAACTGCCGATGTAGCAGCCTATTTCTGAACTTTTTGTTACAGGAGGAAAACACAAAGGGCCTATGTTGCTGTGGATACTTCGGCTTTTTTCTTACATGTAGCTAAAGTAATGCTTGAGGCACCGGAAAATTCAACATCTTTGTTTACCTCTTTTCATTACCTGTAAACATTAAACATTCACAGAAATACACTCAAGCCCTTTTCTGCTCCTAATTTGATCACTCTTAGGCTTTTTGGAAGCCAGAGTTACATAAGAAAGGAGTGGAGTTTTTTTCCCCTTACACTTGAAGTTGAATGGAATATGGAATGATGTATGATGAAGCAGAATCTTTTGTATCCATGGCAACTGAGAACCCTGTGCTTCTATACAAACTTCAAGTATTTTACGAGACTTGCTTTTTGATTTTTGCTGTTAGATTGTGGAAGGAGGATGGAGTGGGGTCTTGCATTTTCGGTCAGTATAGAACACCATTTTCATATAGCAGTTACTATGGACTTTGAATTTTTCTTGATATTTAGATATAAAGGTCTTTTCATGTGCTTCAGATTTCTGTTTTGATTATAGAAGATAATTCTATTTTTGGGAGGAAGAAATTCTTTTTTTTAAATGAATTTACTACATAAAGCTCTTAATTTTTATTTAAAGTATTTTACTATTTTAAATATTTTAATATTTATTATTTCTTTTTAGTATTCAATCAGTGAAGCAGAATAAGAAAGAACCAAAAATCGATTTCATATAAAGATCTGTCATAAAAGTACTAAATAAACCAGATCTTTGATCTACCTTTTTTCTTTCTCTTCTGTTTTTGCCTACTCTCCTTTCACCCTTAAGAATTTAATACATATTTATTCTGCATACCATGGCAATTCATAATGAAGATACAGAAGAAGGAATTATAAGTCATGGTTTCTTTTATTTGGGAGCTCATACTGTAGATGAATAAACAAAGCTCACCCATTTGAAACACTCCCATACTGGAGGGAAAAACACAACGTGCTAAGAAGATGATGTTAAGTCCTAGAGCGCAGAGAAAAGGTCGATGTTTATGTCAGTTGGTGAATGAAACAGCACCTCAGAGAGGAGAGGAGGCTTGAGTCAACCTTGAAGATTGAGTGTTTGGACGAGGGAAAATATGGGGAGGAACAGCTGTGACTTGTTTGGGAAGCGCCCAGGGAACTGAGGTGGAGGCAGTGTGGCTTGCTGAGGACAAATTAAGGGGACTCTGGTAGAGGTCTGATGTGAAAAGCACTGAAGGAGCTAGAGCCTTGAAACCCACATCTTGAGTTAGAAACCAACAAAAACCAAGTGGGCTCGACTGTGCTTCCTTTAATAATTCCTTAGCAGATTTACTCTTGACCACAAGGCTGAAGTCTCACGGATTGATCGTCTTAGAGCTCTTATCACTGAATTTAGAAGCTGATGACTTAGTATCATCAAGGTTGCAGTCTTCGGTATTTACAAAGAAATACTAAATGTCACGCCATAATCTAGATACTCCAGACTTTGATGTAGGAACCGGAAGCTGAAAGGTGTTGTTAGCAAGCAGTGGTGGGCGGCAATAGACATTTTGTTCTCGTCCAGTGACACTGGTGCTTCTCACTGAACAGCTCTGCTCCCCAAACCTTAAAGTTTAATCTGGATAAGTGCATTTGAGTGTTTTTTCCCCATATTTAATGTGAAAAACTGAAGGAAGTGTTTTCGTGGTTTATTCCTCCTAATACTCATGTTTTATCTAATCTTAGCACTTACCAAAAGGTAACCTGAAAGGAAGACATTGTGTACAAGTTGAAAAGGAGAAATATCTCAGCATATCAGTGAAGCAGAGTAGTAAGAATACAGAGTGGCCAGCGATAGAATGGTTATCACGTTAACTGACAGTTGCCTCAGAAAAATATCTTCCGAAGTTAAACTCAGGGTAGAAAGACAAATACTGTACCACTTTGAATTAAAGGTGCCATTTTCATGCTACTAAGCTGAAATCTCTTACTCTGTGTAAGAATGTCTCTTTCCTGTCACATGTAAAAGAGCATCTGGTAAAAGTGAGGACAATAATATATCATCTATCTAATTTTCTAAGCAACAGAAAACATAACATAGATTCAATACTGTGTTATTTAATTTATACGTGTTGTAAAGAATTTGGTGCTATTGTTGAAGATTGTTCATTCAGCAAATTTCAAACCAAGTTTGGTCCACTGTGTCTTTTTATTTATTTATTTTTGTTGTTTTTCCATTTGATTAGTATTTATTGAGTCCCTATATGTGCCAGGCAGTGTGCTAAATGGTTGAGTGAATGTGGAGTTACAGTCCATTGAGGGAGACAGAGATTAAAAACAGCCCTAATGAATAAGTAAGTTGTATAGTATACCATATATCCTATGGTAAAAAAGAAACAGTAAAGGAAGGAGATTGGGCGGACTTGGGGGGGGGGGTGCGGAAATTAAAGCAGGGTGGTCAGGGAAGCCTCAGTACAAAGGTAACATTTAAGCAGAATTTTAAGACTTTGAGAAAGAAGCCATGTGACTGTCTGGGGGGAAGTTTGTAGACCCTAAGATGAGAGCATTTCTGGCATGTTTTAGGCCAAGTAAGGAAGCAGGTAGGCTGGAGTGGCGGTGATGGTGGAGGTATAGAGCAGCAGTGATGAGCTCAGAGCAGAACTGGGACTGGATCGTGTAAGGCTTCATAGAGCGTGGTCGACTCTGACTTTTTTAAAATAACAGCTTTATTGAGATATAACCATATACCAACAATTCACTCATTGTAAGTGTACAGTTCAGTGATTTTTAATATATTCACAGAGTTGTGCAACCATTGTCACAATCAATTTTAGAAGATTTTTGTCACCTCTAAAGAAACCCCATGCCCTTTAGGAGTCACCCTCCTACCCACCTTTCACCTTAGGCAGTCCCTAGTCTGCTTTCTGTTTCTACAGATTTGACTAGTCTGGAAATGGTCTTTTCTGACTGCCTTCTTTCACTTAGAATACTATTTTCAAGGTTCATCCATGTTGTAACACAATACTTCATTCCTTTTTATGGCTGAATAACATCCCATTGTGTGGATTTGCCACATTTTGTTTATCTGTTCATCAACTGATGGACAGTTGGGTTGTTTCCTCTTGTTGGCAATTATGAATAGTACTGCTATGAGTATTTGTATATAAGTTTTTAGTATGGATGTCTATTTTCATTTCTCATCTATGAGTGGAATTCCTGGTTCATATGGAATTTATATGGGCTCATGTGGTTAAAACTCTGTGTTTAATCTTTTGAGGAACTGTCAAACTGTCTTCCAAAGTGGCTGCATGATTTCACATTCCCACCAAGAGTGTGTGATGGTTCTGATTTCTCCACATCTTCACCAGCACTTGTTATCTGTCTTTCTGAGTATAACCATCCTAGTGGGTGTGAAGTGGTATGTCATTGTTTTAAATTGAAGTTGCCTAATGACAGTGGAGTTGAGCATCTTTTCATATGCTTGTTGGCCATTTGTATACCTTCTTTGGAGACATGTCTTTCCAGTTCTTTTGCCCAATATAAAATTGGTTTTAACTGCCCATTTACGATTGAGTTGTAACAGTTCTTCACATATTCTGTGTATTCTAGATGCAAGTCGTTTTTCAGATATATGGTTTGCAAATATTTTTTTTTCCCATTCAGCACACAGCAAGGCCTTAATAAAATCTTGTTGACTAAATATCTGGATGTTCAAAATTGTATTTCCATTACAGTGTTACTGTAACATTAGAATTTAGTCAGTTATATACCAATTATAGTTTTCCTAACTTAAAACTATTAAAACATATTGAATTGACACATCTTTCATTATTTTATCATCTTTAAATTCAGTATTATGATTGGTGAGGTGTTGAAAACCTGTCATTTTAATGAATGGACAAATGACAAAAATATGGAATACCATTTGTCATGTAAAAATTTAATATTTTATTTTTAAATTTTATAGATGGAAAAAGTGGAAGCAGATCTAACTAGATCCAAGTCTCTTCGTGAGAAACAATCAAAAGAGTTTTTATGGCAGCTGGAAGATGTCAAACAACGATATGAACAGCAGGTTGGTCCTTCCTTCTGATGATGCTGTCTGATTTTCTGATGTACATGTAATCTCTCTTTTAAATATCTCTTTATATCACAAAATCTATGTACAGTGAAAATATTTATAAGGACATTATTACCAGTGTATTTGAAATATTTAAAATAATATTTGTTTCAGTAGAATCCAGAGATGGAGATTTTAAATCTCCATAAACTGAATGTTTAATTGAAACATTTACTGTGAATCTTCAGTTCTTCTATTTCTGTCAGAGGGTGAGTTTGACTTACTCATTTATTTAAGAAATAGTTTGGCATGCCTACCGTGGGCCGGATCCTGTCACCGACACTGGGCAGAGCAGTAAGCAGGGCCAACAGGGTTCCTTTCCTCATGGAGCTTGGATTTTGGTGGGAAGCCAGCCCATAAATAGAAGGTGAACAATTTCAGAGTGAGTTGCAAAGAGGGAACGAGGGTGTGTACCTAGACCTTGCCGGGTAGAGGATGAAGGAGGGTTACCAGCATTGGTCAGTGGGCAGGGGACCTTATGCTGAGAAAGTTAGGGAGGAGCTAGCCATGAAGTCTCTGCAGGAAGAGTGTTCCAGGCTCAGGGAACAGCAAGTTCAAAGATCCTGAGATGGGAGCAGCTGGGAATGTTCAAGGAACAAAATGACACTAAAGGCTGGTTTGGCCAGGAGCCTTGAGAAGAGAGATGAGGGGGAGTGAGGCTGGGACCGGGACATGCAGGGAAGCATACGGAGCTTAGATTTTGTTCTCACTACTCTGCCTCTTATTTATTCATAAGAAAGGTTTTATTTGCATCTTTTAAAAAATACATTCCTGCTAATTCTTGGAATATTTAATTAAGGTGGCTGTTAATTTTTACTTGTTTGTCTAATTTGCTTGTCTTGTTTCCTTAACATCTAGGAAAACAGTGATTAGCTTAGTCAGTTAAAATTTTTTTCTAAAGACGGTATTTGAACCTTCTTATTCTGGAAACCTGAGTAGTATTTTTCATTATTATATTTTTAGTCCCTTATTAAGTGGGTACCTCATCTACCATTCCTATAGGAATATTTTTACATGTGCAAGATGATATATGTTCATGAAGGATTATTTGGAATAATGAAAAAAGTTTATAAAAGCCAATGATTAAATAAATTATGCTAAATCTAGACTATGGAATACTGTCATTAAAAATATTAATATAAACTATATGAGCCAACATAAATTCCTAAGACATAATGTTATAGAGGGGAATAAAGCACATCACAGAACAATTTTTATATTATGATCTTATTTATGTATACATGTATCTGTATCATATAGCTAGATATGAAAGTTTAGCTTTAAAATTCTAGAATGCATGTCTATAAAATGGGCATGAAATTATAGGTTAGATTATTATAAACTGAGACTTTCATTGTATGCTTTAAATAAACTTTTACTTAAAATTTCACAAAGGGCATGTGCCATGCATCGCTTGCATAATTAAAACATTAAGGTTATGAATGTAAAGAAACAATAGAATAGAGTAAATATAGAATATTTATATTATATCTATAGTATTGTAAGTGGAAAATAAATTTGGAGAAATGAAATACAAAATCAATTCAAACAATTCATATACAGTATAAAATTACCCAAGAGATAAAAATCCTAAAAGATAAGAAAAGACATAGAAGAGAGAACAATAGCAGATTGTTTTCAATGATGCCGAAATATGTATCGCTTTAAATTTTCTAACTGCAAAAGCCAGTGCAAAAGAATTATTTTACCAGGATCTTTTTTTTTTTAATGATGTAAGAATAAAGTATCTGATTTCTGACTAATAGGTGATGGCAACTGAAAGTCATTCTGACATATGCCAACTTAAAAATACATTTCCACTGAAATACACTTTCTCTAAAGAGCTATAGAAGGTGTTTTCCAGAACTTTAATACTAGAATGGAGGTTGCTTGGGAAACTAGCTTTAGAAACGAGGCATAGAAATTTATACAGGAAGTGGAACCCACAAGTAGGAAGGGGGGAGGGGTAAGAGGGAAACTGAGGCAATAATTCATCAAATTTAAATAAGAATATCGAAGGAGGGCAAGAAATGTTGTTTGTTAACATGCTGGAGTGTAGACCCGAGGTGATTTGGGGGCTAAAAGCAGTATCAGAAGCACTAATAAAAACAAGCAAAATGTCTGTTCCACCGTGTAAACTGATGAAGGAACAGTGGAGAGAGGAAAACCAGCAAGTTTAAAACTCTCTGGGACACAAATACTCATCAGAAGCTATTGTACTGCAGGGTATGTATAAGGGGTTGAAAGTTCTCTGAGAGTTTTTAAAATTATATTTTCATTTTGATGGTAACCATGTGGATGACACATTTATAACCAAGTGTAGCCAAGTAACTTCAGTGTCTGATTTGCATTTATTTTGTGATTTTTTTGGCACAACTCTGGCCTTTTCAGTTGGATGTAGTAAGTGAAACCACGGAAGAAAATTAACATTTGACTAAATAAAAGTTATTTTAAGTTAAAGAAAACAAAGAAATAATATTTACAGCAAATATGATAGACAGAGAGTGATTCCTTTTGTTAAATTAATAAATGTATAACAAATAAAAATAAGATATAAATAAAGTAATTAGCACAAATTATAAGAAAATCATTAATGCCCCAATAAATGACCAGGCAAAGGAAAGAAACATATAAGAAATAAATTGAGTAAATGACCACGTAGGAACATCTTCAGCCTTGGTGTTAATAAAAATGCAAATTAGAACCAATAATGATACATCATCTAAAGTTGACAAAAGTTTAGTAAAATTAGTACTTTCATATGTTGCTAGTGGCATTATAAATTAGCATAGCCAAAAGGATTTTGGTAGTACCCACCAAAAGTCATAAAAATGTTTATACCCTCTGGCCCAATTGTCCTTAACCTTGAAAATCTGACAGAAATATTCAAATAATGAAGTCAGTTAATTTTTAGATGTTGGGAATCGTGGTTGATTCTTTTTCTGAGAGCTCTAATTTCCACATTGTGATAGTGTCTTTTTAATGTGACTGTCACTTTTTTAGTGTAAAAATAAATTTATATAAGCTCATTTGAAAGAATGTTAAGCTTCAAAGGTTTTTATCAGAATTATAGGTTTTAAAATGTACGAAATGTTTGTCTTTTATCATCTTGGGCAAACATTTAATAAGGAAAATTGATTAATTCTTTAAAGATTGATACTGTTAATAGAAACGATACACTATTGAATCAATTTTTCTGTATTTCATTTTCATGAAAAAGAGAAATGATATAAATGTTATACAAATGTATAACAGGAATTTTTTAAAAACCACTCGAAGATCTCTGATGTCAGTGCAGATTTCACCCATTTTTATTCGTCCTATGTCTGTAGGCCTGTTCATTCGAGCCCATGTTGAGAGTGAAGATCCCAGGCAGTAAATTATTAAAGGAAAGATAAAACAAGAGTATGAGCTAGTAGGTTTTAGGAGAATATTCACTGATGTGATAGTATAGAAACTTTTTCAAGCCTTTTTTTCAGCAGAAAATTCTATTAACTGGAACAGTGTTCCCCTTGACCACTCCAAATTAAGGTTTTTACTGTGAAAGTTTGTCACGAGAAAAGACAGGCATATAGTAACGGTCCCTACAAGCCAGCACGAGTTCACTGAAAGTGAAGCCGATTAAACTAAGCTCGTTTCCTTTTTGAAAAGGGTGGCCAGGCTGGTAGATAAGGAAAGAGAAATAGATGTGATACATGTGGACTTCACTGAGCCCTCTGACAAGGCCCTTCGTGAAGGCAGAATGGGACACGTGGTTCAGCTATTGGTACATTTATGTGGTTAAATGCTAGTTTAAAAGGTCGTCTCTGAATGACTAGTGTCAACCTGAAGTGAGGTTTCTAAGTGGGTCACTAGGTGATGATACAGGAGCAGTTTCCTGCTTGCTTAGAGTTCACAGGAGTAGTTCACATGTGGGAAATGGAAATCAGTTTTCTGAAGCTTTCAACAGCTGAAATTAAGAAGATTACATTTTGGGGAGCTGAATATAAAATACCATGCTTCGGTTTAGAAAACCATCTGCAGAAAGTATGTGGCAGGGGAGGCGTAAGGTTGTAGGGGGTGGGGGCGGCAAGGAGGACGAACCCCCTGAAACAGGGGACTAGTGGGAGCTAAAAGATATGGTCTCCAGTGTGTACATATCAGGTCACATGAGGAGTAGTCGATCCTGGTCGCCAGATTTTAAGTAGGACACTGACAAACTCAAACATGTTCAAAGTAGGGTTTCCAGGAACACAGAAACGTTTAGAACTATGTCAGAGGGAATATTTCAGGAAATAAGGATATTCTGCCAAGAGAAGACAAGACTACAGAGAATTGCATATCTATCTGTTTTTAAATTCAGGGTCTGTAATAGAGGAAATGTTAGGATTGGTTTGTATAATGATAATCATAATAGCCAACAGTCAGTAGGACCTACTCCAGGCCAGGTGCCGTTTCTGTGTGCTTTACATGACTTCAGCCACTTCCCGTCTTCGCAGTAATCTTGTAAGGCAGGTACCTCTATTCATTCTTGCCATCTTCCAGTTGTAGAAACTAAGACATATCCAGTTAAGTAACTGGTCGAAGGTCCCACACAGTTGATAGTTGGTTGATATGGACTCCCTGTAGACTTCCAGGGGGCAGAGATTGAATCTCTGGGCAGAAAGTATCATGAGGAACATTTTGAGTTATTTCAAGGTAGTTCTTTCCTAAAGAATTATTCATATATCCAGTGGTTGGTCTTATGAGAAAGTATGTTTCCCAACCTGAGCGTGTTGAGGTAACTGCCCTGAGTGTGGTGGGTGGATGCTGTGCGTTGTGGGTGGGGAGGGGGCCCTGCTGCTAATGTCACTTCCAGATCCAACGTTCTGTGACTTTCCGTCCCTTGTTGATTAGACCCTCCACTCCTCTGTGGGTCTCTTGACAGATGTAGCTGCTCCGGTTCCATCACAGACTTACTTCCATTCCTCATTGCAGGGTTTCTGCCTTCCCAGTTGCCACTCAAGTACAAGTGTGGCAACCTTTCTGTTATTTTTGTCTTACAAATGGAAACATAAAAAATCTAAAAATCTTAAATGCTGTGGTTGTAGCATGTCACACTGGAAGGGGATTTAGATGCTGATCACCCAGGTCCTTGCCTCTCAGACTGGGGTAGGTGATCCTGGGATAGCGAGTGAGTGCCCACCAGGGTGGGTGTGAAGCTGCCAGCAGGTTTCCCAGAGCATGGATTCACTAGATTATTTTGTGGGGAAGCAAAGTAGTTTTACTGTTGGGGTAACATTCGTATTAAAACAAACATAGACTTTTCCTGTTTTGTAAAATGCAAAGTTCTCATGAATTTTTTAGATAAAATAGGACATTTACGCGAAGCTGCTTCAGGCTGTGCCCTCAGATCCCCTGGGGAGGAGTACTATTCATTTTCACTGCTGTGAGGGGTACTTTGGAAGAAAAGTTTTAGAAGCACTTTTCTGGTCTAATACGCACATTTTATAATGAGAGAATTCACATCCAGAGGAAATGAACGACTTAGGCCTTCTGGGCCTCAATTTTCTTATTCAGCTGTAATTTTTAAGTCCCTCCCATATACAGAGCATCATGCCAGGGACTGCAATGAAGTGAGAAAAGCAAAGTGCTTTTTAAAAGTATTTTAGCCAAAATGCACGCATTAAGTGTGCAGATGTGGAGAGAAAAACATCAAACACATGGGATAAACACTCACACAAATATCCTGTAAAGCCCAAGCTTTCATCAAGATTTCCTGTTTCTTTCCTGTATAACCCATTGGAACAAAAAGACAATTCTAATTGTCTTTTCACAAACCTCATTCAAGTTGGAAACAAACAACAAAGCAGGCATGCTAGGATTTCCTGAACTATGGAGATTTTTTTTGGCAACCCATCATATCATTCTTTAATCTTAATATTTTATATCTTCTTTTTTCACTGCAAAGCCTTTAAAGGGAAATGTAGTTCAACAGATTAAACAAGTGGTCAGATTTCCCAGAAAGAATAAATACTTACTGTTGTCAATTACCAAAAGCACTGAAGGGCCAACCCCTTACAAGTTACCATTATTTGAAACTTAAAATATTTTGGTAGCAAAGACAAGTCAGAAATTATACAAGATAAGCAACTGGGAAATTTTAAGATCAGTTGAGATATTTCAAAAGCAGATAGCATGCAATTCCCAGTTTTTTTTCTCTGTAAATAGTTTACTTTTTTAGTTATCTAGATTTTTTAGGTAATAGAGCCTGAAAACATAGACCTCTTAAATTAGATTGGTCTACACTGGAATAGGGTATAGCAGAAAGCAAGAGAGAGCGGAAACAGGGGGTCCAGGTTCTCAGCATAGGTGGAGGTGCTGGCCTCGGAGGGGAGGGGCCTCGGCTGTACCTGGTGGGAAGTGGGGAAGGGACGGAGGCATGGAAGTTTGTAGACGCTATTACTGGAGCTTTTCCTTTGTGAGATGGGGGGAAGATTGTTTGCTGAGACTGAAGGAATTACATGGAGGGGAAAGCGGACGGAAGTGGGAATTGTTTGAAATTATTTTGGTGATGGCACTACTGATATGGGTAGAAAAACTTGATAAAATTTCTGTCTGATATTGTGATCCCAAATGAGGTTGATGACCATGAATTTGTGGGTCTGCCTTTCTTCAAAATGGATTTTCATATGATTTATTAATGTCTACAGCTAGTACACTGCTGCTAATCTCTCTGTCGTGTTCTTCTTGCTCACCTATTCATACTTTTCTTGAAAGTCTCTTTTGCTTGGCTTTCCTTTTTCAGTTTGTAATAATCGTTGAGCCTCAACTACAGTCACTGGGCTCCTCATTGGCGATCAAGACAAATGCAGTGCCTGACCCAGTGATGCTCCAAGTCTTTTGAGTTATTTTTTTCCCACAACCACCTAATCCAGGGAGTGCAGCCGTGTTTCACGGCACAGACGGTCCTACAGGAAGCAGGCAAAGCCAGACTCCTGGCCTCTTGGGCTTCCAGCATCAGAGAGGGACCCCGTCTGTGAAGCAGCAGAACCTGGGCCCGTGAGTCCAGGGCACGTGTTGGGAGCCAGGGTTCATGGAACAGGCGTTGATTCTTGATGAAAGGTGCTTAGGGTAGGGTCTCAGCTTCCTTTCTGTAAAATCTCTTGGCTTGGAACTTTTCTCATCTAGGTTAAAACAAATGACGCTGTTACCTAGAGTGAGAATTAAGCAGGCAAAGATGAGCAGTTTTTTTCAACGACTGTAGTATGAAGTGTAGATGTTTCATTTTAGGGATATTCATTTTTAGAATGTTTCCCAGATAGTGACAGGGCTGACTGATGATCCCATTGTCCAGGTACCTAAAAAATCTAAAGTCGAGTAATGTCTTTCCAGTCATTCATTACTCAAGGCGTATTACTGAGGAACTACTTTGTGCTAAACACTGTTCCAGGGGCTTAAGACATGGCAGTGAACAAAACAGAGTCTCTGCACTTACAGTAGGGGAGACAACAGCAGCCACCCCAACCTTAGAAGGTAATGTAGGTGAGGTCATGGTAGTTGCCATGAAATAAAGCAGGAGCAGGTGTTCGTGAGTGAAGGGGCTGTTTTTATATAAGGTTGTTATTTCATCTAAGATGTTATTTTAGGTAAGGTTGTCAATGAAGGACTGAAGAAGTGATATTTGAATTAAAACCTGAATGAAATGAAGGAGGAAACCATACAAAACCTGAGATGAGGAAAGAATGTTTCAGGCGGAGGGAACAGGTTGGTATATGGCTGGAATGGAGTGAGCTGGGGAGAGTGGGTGGAGCCGAGGTGAACTGATTGTAGGGGAGGCAGGAGAGGAGGCAGAGAGGCTGGCTAAGAGACCATTGTGATAGATTGACCAGAGGTTACTATGGCTTGTTCTAGGGTGGGAGTGGTGGGTGATGGCCAATGGTCAGACTTAGGATAGATTTTACAAGCAGGACTTGTTAATGAATGTGAAGTAGAGTGTGAAGGAAAGAGGGGACTCAAACATGACTCAAGTTTTCCAGCTGAGCAACCAGGTGAACCGTGGTGATAGACATTGACACAAAAGAGAAAGAAAAGGAAGTCCCGGTACTGAGCCAAGGGACATACCAACAATTAGGGATGGGGAAGAGATGGAGGAAATAGCAAAAATGACTGAGAAGGAGCAGACAGTCGGGTAAGAGGAAAAACCAAGAAGATACGATTTCCCATACGCCATGTGCAGCGAGTGTTTCAGGAAGGAGGAAGTGAGTAACCAGTTGTTTTAGGTGTTGCCAAGAGGGGAAATTAGATGGAGACTGAGAAATGACCATTGGATTTGGCAAGGAGGTCTTTAGCTGCCTGACAAGACCAGTTTCAGTAGAATGTGGGAACAAAAGGCTGAATGATATGGGTAGAGAGAGGATGGGATGTAAGCAACCCTTTGAGGAATTTTGAAAGAAAGGGAGCAGAGAAATAGGGCAGTCGCTAGAGGGTTGTGTAGGATCAGGGGAAAGGTTTTTAAAAATGACATATAGTAAAAACATATTTGTTGATGAGCATGATCCAATGAGAAGAAAATGTTGATGATGCAGAGAGTGATGGGATAATTGTGAGAGCGACATGCGTAATGTGGCAAGAGTGGATGGAACCCAGTCCAGAGATGGAAGGACTCACCTGGCAGCAAGGCCATCCATCCGTTCAATTCAGAGGAAAGGCAGAGACTACACAGGTAGACAGGCCAATTTGGTGATAAGGTAGATGAAGTCATTCTCTTCTGACCACAGTCGTCTCTTGGTATCCATGGGGGACTGGTTCTAGGACCCCCCTTGGATACCAAAATCCATGGATGCTCAAGTCCCTTTTACAAATTGATGTAGTATTTGCATATAACCTATGCACATCCTCCCATATACTTTAAATCATCTCTAGATTACTTAGAATACCTAATACAATATAAATTCAATGTAAATAGTTGCTAGAGCACTGCAAATTCAAGTTTTGCTTTTTGGAACTTCCTGGAATTTTTATTTTTTCCAAATATTTTCAATCCTTGGTTGAATCCACAGATGCAGAACCTACGGATAGGGACGCCAGCTCTCCTTTTAGTTCTGATGGCTCGTGAGTGCCACAGGTTCCATTCAAAATGATGAATAATGATGATGCATTGTAGGCAGTGTGAGGAAAGTATGAAGAAAATAAAGTCTTCGCCCATATGCTGGAGGAGTTTATAACCTGATTGATCAGTTCATCCTTCTAATTTTCAGACTAGCTGGGAAACTCTGATGATTTTTATTTTTCACATTCATTCCACAGCAGTGATATACTATTGATTAAGTCATACTAAATGTGTTTTAGAAAAACAGACATAAGGTAAAATAAATTAAAATACACAGTTAAGACTTTTTTTTTTCAGAAAATGTTGAACTCTAAGAGGGTGTGTTCTTTGTTAATGAATTTTCTATTTGAGTGGTTTAAGTAAACCGTCATTAAACCATGAAGAAATATCTTGAAGCATCCAACTCTGAATCTTTACTGGGTTTTAACTGAGATCTGGCAGATAAAAACACAGAAAACAGTAGCTAAATTTTCAAAAAGTTTTAAAAGCCCCCAGATAGTTCCTGTCACTCATCACCTACAGGCGCCGGCTAAGTATTTTGAGGTGTTAGCTGGGAAAGCAAACTGCCCAAAGCAGTACTTGCTTCCAGCACAGGCAGCACTGATGGACCGTCCTTCTAATCTCATGGTGCTTCCAGCCTTCAGCTTTCAGCGCATCCTGGGGCTTCGGCGGGCATTTGTCCAGGCTGTTGAAGGTTGACTGTCGAGGAGAAGGAATGAAGCGGCAGCATGGGCTGGCAGATCCTTGCTGCATCTCTCATAGCAGTTAGCACAGCAATCTTAAACTTCCAGATAAAGAGAATTTGGGTAACTACACTGAACTGTTGATTGTCAGATTTCATGGATGGCTCAATTTGTTGTAGCAAATACCTAATCCTGGAGCCACAGGGACACCCACAGATGACAAATTCTATTTCTGTTCTGGACACACTGCTGACTTTTTATTATTTCTTTTGGTGCCTGTTTCTATTAACATGTTGTTTAGAAAGTCAGACCATACTGTAGTAGTTTATGTATTGAAAATGTATTTTTCCTTTGATTCCAAAGGGTTGGAGTCTTTATTTCTCATGAAATGGAATGTCAGATAGCACATTTTATATCGTATAAGTGCAATTTAATAAAAGACTCTAACATATTTTAGTGAGGAATCAGTCTAGTGAAAGGGTGCTAATTTTATAGTAGACTGTCTCACTGGAGCTAAATTTCTAGAAATCTAGAGAATTTAGTAACTTATTTTGACATTTCAGATGTGCTGTTTTGCTATTGCAAATGGGAATCTGCTCAGAGACATAATCTGATGATGTCAAGTCTATAGCTCATTAAGCAAAAAAAAAAAAAAACAACAACACAGGGCATGATGGACTTGTCTTTTAGTGTGGATCTTAATGCCCCGAGTCTTGTCAACTACATAAAAGTCATACTAAATTTCACAGCCAAGAAGCAAAAACGTTTCACAGGAAACCCTTGAGTAGGATATGAGCTGATGTGGAAGTGTTACCTGACAAGCCCTGTAGAAAAGTCCTTGACTTTCAGTGGCTAGTGTTTTAAAACAAAGTGCCTTTTGAACTATCGTTAGTCTAATGTATATACTTGTTCACAATTTTGAGCTGACATTCATCTATCTTTTGAAATATGTGGCATGTTTACTATAGCTCGTGATTTTACTAGGTAGTGACCTTCTGTGCTACTCCAGCCACACTGATCCGAGGCGGAGATGCCAGAGTTGCTTTGGCATAGTATTGAGGGTGAGGTCAAGATTCTCAGGAAAATGAGAGTATTAGAATGGTTCGTTACTTCCGGCCAGATAACCTGGCCCGCGGGAGGGCCTGTTAACTGCTGTGATTTCATCATAACGTAGTTGTTCCCAAGAAGAGCATATAACTGTTGTAGTCACTGTTTTTGCATGCTTCAGAGTCACTGGATGTTCCTTTATTTTTGAAGGCTAGCTTGGCTGGGCGTAAAATTCTCTGCTCTTCCTTTCTTTCCTTGAAGTTCTGTACAATAGTTCCACTGCTTCTTGGCACTAAGAGGTGCTCTGAACACAGCTTCTTTAGTCATCCCTTGGTTGTGTAAATTTTCATCCTCAAGCTTTTTCTGTTTCCAAGAATGGTTTAGGTTCTATAATCCTTGAGTTTTTCCATGTTTGAGTTTCGTTAAGATATTCTTGAGCCATTCTGTCCCTCGATCTGAATCAGTTTTTCTTGGTATACAGTGTGCTTTGTTTATATACACATTTAGCTCTTCATTCATTTCAGGGGAATTTTCTTTATATACATGGATTTTCTTTTTCCACTTTTCCTCTGTATTATCTTTTCTTTGTCTCCTTCACAGACCTACACTATGATTATCTCAAGTCTTTTGTCAATATCAGTGATTCAATTTTTAGCCACATTTATTCAACTCATTGTTTCTAATTTCGAATTAATTTTGTGATGGAGTTATTTGATCCTCGGTTAATTCTGTTGTTTTATCTTCTTGTCCCTGAGTTCTTCTTCCATTGCACTCATGTTCTTATTAAGTTCTCCCATCACTCTAATTGTTTCTGATTTTTAAGGTGTGTTTTCGTCTTGTCCAGAAGGATGGGACTTCCTTGCTCTCTTCCTTCCTTCTCCACCCGTCCTCCTTTTTGGGCAGAGTTCATTTTTTACCTGGTGTAATATTTGTATAGTTGTGCAGACATTGTTTTCCCTTCATCTTGCTTGTTTTTAAAGTGTGCAGCTCTGTCTAAATCTGCAATTTGTTCTGGTATAACATGCATGAATTCTCTTTGACTCGTTTTCTATCATTATTTTCAGCCCGTCTGTCTGTCTTTGAATTTCAGTTTGAGGGCATGGGTATTTCGTTGCAGTTACTTTTCAATAACTTGAGATTATTGATAAGGATGGAGGAGGAGAACTTAATTGGGATCTCTGAGCAAATTTTGTTAGAGAAACTGATGTTCGCTCTGTCTCTTAACATTTTATTAATGTCCTGCACCATGATTTGCTCTTTGTATGGCTTTTTTCTTTTTTAATGGGAGCTTTGAAGCCTAGCTTTTATCAGAAAGAATCAGCCCCAATTTTTTACTTTCCCAGTTTTATTCATTTCTTTCCAGTAGCCATTTTATGCCATACAATTACCATCTTTAACCCCCTACTCAGGCAGAACAGGGAAAAGAGAGTGATTGATATTTAGTCTGTTTCTCTGTAAAATTGGAATATTAGAAAATATTCCTCAGCATTATTTCCAGCAGTTCTTCCTGTGGGGGAAGGGGACCAAATACTGTGTCTCCCAAAACCATGTCAGGATCTTCTCTTTCTTGACTGTCACCTTTTGAAATTTATGGCTGAGATACTATTCCGTGTTTCTTGTTTGGTTGCTGCCAGTGAATGTTCTTTTGTTTTATTTTTAACATTTGTTTTTGTTCTTTTCCAATTTTCAGCTTCCTCTACTGTCTTTACCTAGAAGTTTCAGTGCCAGGTGTGTTCAGTATGAGGCAGAGGTTTCCTTGGAACACAGTCATTCCCTTGCTGTAAAACCATTCCAGCAGCAGTGAGTGACTGTCAGGTTTGTAGGGAAGATTCCTAAGTCAAGCAGCCTCCAAATCTCTCCAAACTCTTTGACTTTCACATTTCTATTCACTTGAAATTAGAGTCGTTATCACTGACGTATAGGACAGCTCTGCTTCTGGGGCCCCTAACTGGAGACTCCTCCCCTCCTCCTTTCCTAGCCAGGAAATGGGGGCGGGGCGTGGGGCTCTCTTTCTACTTCCTACAGCTTTAACTCATTCTTATAGCAAAGCTTGCAGAATATAGATTATGTCATTTGAAGTTATTTTAGTTAGTATTTTATACCATGATTCCTCCTTTTTAATGTTTTGTACATTCTATCATATCTGTAATTTATTCTGGTTTTAGAATTTCTGACTTTGAGGTGTGTTATTGGGATGTGTTGATCTTCTATGTATTGTGTACTGAGAAGTCATGACTTATTTCATCCCCTTTGTCTTATTAAAAGGTGTTCAGGCCATATTTGCTAGCACTAATTTTGCTGTAAAAAAATTACCGGAACTTAAAATATATATTCTGAGACCTCTGGAGACTTGGATATCTAGCACTTCCTCTTGGTCTCTCTCAGGGTCTGGATGTGCTCCTGCCCATGGGCACTTTCATGAAGCCTGAGTTGGAGAGAGGACACCATCATCAGACTGCAGTGGGATTCAGTCTGTGATGGAGGGCTTTGCTTTCAGGGACTTCAGAACTTCAAAGCTTCACTCTTGAACTTCATGTTCAGAGTGTGTTGGGGCGTAGCATAGTGGGTAGAGCAGGCTCCTTATTCATCTCCTGTTTTGACCAAGAAAAAGGACAATTTCACATGAGTCAATCTAGTAGTTTCTAGGCAATAAAGCCGTTTTATCACCCAAACCCTAAACCACCCAGCTATCAAGACCAGCCTCACAGAGGATAGCAGATGCTACCAGATGTGTGCATGTGAGGCCTAGTTTCTTCCCTTGTCCCTGGAAGACATTGCCAGTTTGCTTTAATACCTGTAAGGTGGGCATTACAAGTATAGTTACCTGGCCCACAAGGATTAGAGAACTTAAAGCCTTTCCTCCTATGTTACAGACAGCTCGTATTTACCTGGCCTTAATTAAAAATTCCTTGGTGACGGTGCATCCTCTTCCCCCTTGGCATGTATTATGGTTCCTGGACCACCCTGACTTAGAGACCTCATTTGACCACTCAGCATTCATCCTTGTGGATGCTCTCTGCTTTTACATCCTCCACATTTTCCGTGATGTACCACCTCCCAGTCACCAGTAACTCCATTACACATTATTGCTGGTCAACTAAAAGTATCTGGTAGCTCAAGGTAAAGAGGATATGCTACTTCGTGTTTACCTTTGAGATGTGCCCACATAAAGGACCAAACTGGAAAACCCAAAGAACTCTTTTTTTAACATTTATCTACATGGAAGGGGCTAGGAACCTGGAATTTTAACACAGATCCACCTTGATGGTGGCATTTGTGGTTATGAATATCGTCATGAAAATATTTCTGGAACGTTAGGGTTCTTCTCCTGGATTCTACCATTAATCTGCCACCCCTGCCTGAAATTGCTGACAGCGAGGAAACCTAGGCAAAGACTAGAAAGTTCTCATAACATCTAGAAGTTGGCCAGAGTTAGATTGAGCAGACAGGCCTTCACATTCAAAGGCTCCAGCAGCCTTGAGATTTGTTCATTCACTAGAGTCACTAAGTACCAAGTCCTGACAAAATAGCAAACTATTTCAGTCATTTAATTTATGAACATCTATCTTTAGGTTTCAAATTCTATTATCTCTATTTCATTTGTTCCTGATTTTTTTAAATGAATAAACTGAAATTTGAACATGAGCAGAGTCACTGATCAGTCTCTCAGAACTCTTCAAGTAACTCGGAGAGTTTCTGTGGAAGTGCATCATTCCAGAGCCTAGAACAGGGCAGTGCTATTACTAATGATTGCCATAGTGAGTCCAGATCATGTGTCTTTTCTTGGGGAAAATTGCTGTAATTCTTCTGTCTTAATAATAGGTCAATTGGTTACTTTCCCTTAGAGTACTGTAAAATATTTTGCTTTGTATCAATTTTAAATTGCACCCATTATCCCAATTTTTTAAGCCTTTTGAGAATCAGATCTCAGTAGAACTTTTCATTTCCTCCTATTTCCTTTCAGTGTGTTACATATTTTAATGTGTTTTACTAAAGTTTGTAATTTTCTTATTATAACATGCGATAGTATAACACTGAATAGAAATAATAATGTGTCTAAGAATATTCTAAAAATATCCTAACTCAGTAATTCATATACTTGGCTGCCTGAAAATGATGCAGTAATATCAGTAAAATTTTAAATTATTTTTTTGTTGGGATTAGCTTTGTAGTTATGTGAATCAACAGAGTTAACCATGCACATTTATTTTAAATAATCAAAGAAAAATTTTCTTTGCTACTTAGTATAGTATATAAGGAGAGAATTTAGATATATATATTTTCCAGTATATTGCCAACAGTAGAATACCATGGAAGAAAGATCCCTAAATTTTTAACAGACATAAATTCACTAGAATGCATCTTTGTTCTCAGATGCAAAATAAATTTTTCTGTATTATTTTATACACAGTTGTATTCCAGTAAGTGTATGTATTCAAGAGTTTGTATACTTTTTTTTCTTCTAAATAGTGTAATAAATTTGTGAGTGGCCAGAAATTTATTGTTGATTTTTCAGCTCTCTAAGAAAAATCACAGTAATAAAACATTTTGAAAACTACATTTAAAAGAGGTTTAATCTGTGTTTTGATTCTTAATTTGCAATCAGAGGATGAGAATTTTAAATCTCAAAAGAAAATAAGTTCTGAAATGGAGCTCAGCATGCACGCCTGGAGAAATGAATACTATCGCTTTAAGATAAGGTAGTCTGGTGATTCATTGCACGAAACAAGATCGATTTGGAGCAGGCTCCTACTGTTAGCTTTTTTGAAGGTGGATTCTCACGCCGAAAATAACACAACATATTCTAGATAACAGCAGTTTTTTCCCCTGAAATCCACCAAAACTGAAGAAAAATCCAAGTGACTGTTCTTAGCAGCTGTGTGGCCTGGAGTTCACTGGGGAAGCTGGCTTCCTGCAGTCCCCTATTCATCACCTGCTTCAAAGACAGCCTGGCTGGCTATAGTTTGCAGGCCAGGTAGGGTGCCATTGTGCACAGTCTGGGAGGATTAGTATCAAAGCTGCGGCAACCAGGCCCTTGGTCTCGGGCTGCCATTCAGTCTAGCAGGGAGAGGCTAAGACTGGCCAAGGTCACAGTCTCCAGTGTGGAGTGGACTGGGAAAGGATCCTGAGAATAGAATGCTTTTTATGAAATCATGGCGCAAGCTTGCAGCACAGCAGGTGCCCTTCTGGAACACATAACATCTGTTTATGTTGGTATACCGTAGCTGACAACGAGATAATAGAGCTTTGAAATTTATCATTTTATTAAAAAAAAAAAGACAACTGTATATACAATAATCCAGATGCGTATTTAGCTTCGATCTTTTATTTGAAAACCATAAAGAAAACTGACCGATTTGATTGCTGCTTTTTATGTGTATATATGTAAGCAAAAAGCAAAGCGTACTGACTGTTAACCATTTATAACCACTACTGATCAGTAATACCCGAATTCCTGGGGAGGAAATACCTAGCATTCAACATAATTTTTTTCAATGTTCAGGCATTTGTGTCAACAGATTGCAGAAGGATTTACTGAATATTCCCAACTGTCTTGAATATTAGGAGGTTTAGATCAAATGCCCCCCTCAAAATGAGAGTATTTTAAGGGTGAGGTAATAATGACGCAAAAATAAAATTTTCAACTTGGACAAATTAGAGAAAAATTAAGCTGTCCATGAGTTGTCATGACGACAAGGATGTTCTGTTGATGAACTGTCCTCCTCATTGTCCAATCAGATAGTAGAGCTGAAGCTGGAGCATGAACAGGAGAAGACGCACCTATTACAGCAGCATAACGCAGAGAAGGATAGCCTACTCCGAGACCATGAACGGGAAATTGGAAACCTGGAGAAACAGCTTCGCGCTGCCAACATGGAGCACGAAAATCAAATCCAAGAGTTCAAGAAACGAGATTCACAGGTAATTATCAATAATATTTGATAAAACGGGTATCTGTTTTTAAAAAGTCATCAGCGTTTCATGTTTTCTTCTTATTCTTGTTGATGCACGCTGTTTGATCATTTGCAAAACTGACATATAAATGTGATTTTTTTTGTTTTCTCCCCACCCCCCTTTTTGGGGGCTGAATAAGGCTTTAACTACAGAAACCACAGGTAGCCAGATTAAAAATCCCATGGCGCGCTATAACTTGGCCCCTTTTTTATAATCTTGTCTCAGTTCCTTTCATGATGGATTTTTTTTAAGGTATCTGCCCCTTACCCCTCCCCTCAGCCTTAGCAAATCCCTATGAAATATATCAGCCTCACTCCTTGCGTTTTGTTTTAATCTCTGTAGGTAATCGAGCAGCTGTTGTAATATTTGCTTTTCCTTCCTAGTGTTGCTTTTTTTCATTAGACTCTATGTTTGATTAGATTACTCAGATGATAATTGATAAAAATGACCCCAGAGAAGGGCTATTTCCCATCAGGTCTGTCGCTTTTTCCTACATGCACATACACATGCCTCCCAGCCTCCATCTCTGTAGTCCCTGTTGGAAGCCATTTGGCAGAATAACCCCCAGCTGTGGTAGCATTTGACTCTTCAAACTTATGGATGAAATGTGCACTGTCAGCATGGAAAATTATCTTTATAAATTTCAGATGAAAAAAAATCTTATTGGGTGTGTTTCTTTGTGGTACAATACATTCTTTAGGGTATATATAATCAAAGGCCTTTAGTGTATCCTCTTGAGGAGGTTGCTGTGAAATTTTATTAAAGAAAAATTGAAGAGCAATTGATAACAATAAAAAGATAATTTTCTTTTCTAATAAAACCATATCATATACTAGGTCTAAATACCTCTTTCCCATTGAAATCTAACCATATTATCTACACCACACATTAGCTTTTTCTTAGTTATCCTTCCTCCCCAAATAAAATAATTTTTAAACAACGAAATAAACCTTCTATTTATTATAATATATGTTTAAACAATTTTATCATTTTCTAAACATAAAAATACTACTGATGGAATAAGATGTTAATGTCTTGAGTGGAGGGCGGGAGGCGGTAAGGCAAAGAACAGGAGTTATTGGTTAATTTTCATTTGACCTTGAGTTGTCTTTTACTTTCAGATAATGATGGGGGCAATATAAATATATTCAGCACAGGGTTTTTTTTGTCAATAATATGCATTTATAGAAAAGCTATTTTAATTTGTTTTATGGGGGTTTGTTAACTAAAGAGGTAGTCATTGTAGTAGCCATGGTACCAGAATAGTCAGGTGGTTCCTGTTAAATCAATGTGTGTGATATTTTTGCCACCAACCTCTTTAGAGCCTTTATAAAATATATACTGGCCTTTTGATTGTTAGTCATATAATATATTAAGAGTATTTTCAAACCTTCGTTCTCCTTCAGAGATGATGTTAAGCCTAACCATTGTCTTCTGTGAGAAGGTATTTGGGTTCTGAGTCAGTGTAGGGTCTGTTTGCATGGAACAATTGAATAATTGATACAAGAAATACTTCAGTTTATACAATTTCTAACTATTTTGGTGTTCTTGTGGAAAGCCGACACAAGTGGAGGCCAAACTTAGAGGAAATCTTTTTCATTTTGCATATGTCGTATCTGCCATATATAGGGTGCGGTTCACCCAATGATAACAAAAGGGAAATTTTAGAATTATTACATATAATTAAGCCACAGGGAGAGTTTAATAAGGTTATTAATTGAATTTCTTCTAACTGAAGTATTAAGTATGAGGACAGTTTGACCACTTCAAATACTGTAGCATACGATTATATTTCTCAGATTTTCTGTCTGTCTTGGAACAATTGGAATTGCTGTCACGGGAATGCTAGTAAGCAGTGGAAACTTAAGCTAAATGATCAAATGCATTCTTTATCAAAATGAAAATGATTTTCTGTATAAGCTATACTAAGTTGTTTTTAGAGAACATATTTAAAAAAACTTTTATCAATAAGTTGTATTTTAAAAATCTAGTCGTGTATACCAAAATGCTAATAATTTGTATCCATTTTTGGCTATTTATTGGGGGTATTCATTCACAGTTTCCTCAGGTAAGTCCTAAATTTTCCAGCTATATCTTTTCTTGATTGTGGTCTAAGTAATCTAATGTATAATACCTTTTAGGTCATGAATTCCATTCACAAATTAAAAAAAACAAAGTGGCATATATTTTTTAAAATAGAAGAGTCTTCTTAAAAAATCACTGTTTTGTGGTTTGATGCAGAACAAACACAAGTGTCTTAAGCATTGGATTGTGTGATTTTTTATTTTAGCTCCAGGGAGGCATTTGATTTTCAGTTCATGTCTGGCTGCTCCCTTTTACCAGTGGAGGCCATTTTGTAAAAAGGACTAGTTGTAATACTTAACCAGAAGAGGACCAGTGAAATAGCTGTTTTGGATCCTATGGCTTTGTTTGCTGCTTTTCTTCTGTCAGAGTCTTGATTGCAGGCAATATACTAAAAATCTACTTTTGGTTTCTTTAGAGTATGTAGTATATTGCATACTAATAAGAAAATCATTATTATAAAGTACAGTTATCTACCTTAAGGTAAATCTTATCAACTAGGAGCTCCCTTTTGGTGAATATGCTACATAGTTATTACAGGTTAGTTGTTATTCAAGTAATTTCTGTTTTGTAGAGAAACAATAAGCTATAGTAATACAACGAAGAACAGTTAAACATCTCCCTCTTTTTATTTGGTGCAGTTAACTAATTATTCTATGCATTTTTATATTTTTGTTATAATTCCTTGATTTTCAGTGGTGGGATATTTTATGTTGTGATGCTTTCATTTGCTAAAATGCTCATTAAATTTTACCACCCTCGTCTAATATGTTCAGTCTGGTATGTATCTGAGGTCATGATGTTTAAGAAAAAGCATCTAGGTAAGTAGATATCAAGACATATACAAATTCACAACCTCATTATTACATATTTCTCATTTGCCAGATCCTTCTTACTGCGGTTATTTTGGAGAATGATTTGATTGATTCCAACATGGGTTTTTTTTTTTTAATATAAAGCAAATGTATAGTTTTGTTATGATCGTCTTAGGAAGGCTACTTCTAACATGGTGGTCCTCCATGTAATTCTTATTTTGGTTTTGAACTGAAATGCAGTGAAAGAATTTCTGCAGTTTATCCCTTTGAATTAAAAGAAAAACAAGACAGGTTCCTTAATCCCTGGTTGTTCTTTTAGGACCCTGAACCACTTAGAGGTTACTTGATCCTTTTTGTTTGTTGCCGAAGTGAATGGTGTGTAGGAGTACTGTAGAGTCTGTCACAGAGAACCTTTGTGATCCACCCCAGAAGTGGTGTCACCATCTTGGGACAGCTGTCTATGTGACCTATGGAGGGACAAATTGAGGAGTCAAGGTAACCACAGTAGCCACTGTGACCCACATCTGTATAATGCAAACGATACAGCATCCTTGGAGAAGGTTATCAGTGGGATCTGGAGTTTATCAGTGACATCTGAAAATACATTTAACTTAGAATTTGTATATAGTAAAACGGGTCTTGTCTCACATTGACATCTTGATGCCTTTCTTGATTGCCTAAATGAGAATCATGATCCTAATATGAACAATTTTCTCACAGTAAGTGGACAGATCATCTGAATTTTGCCAGATTGATTCATAGTAAGAGGCTGCGTATATCATTAATTCTAAAATGTGGGATTTTTAGAATTCCTCTTCTTTATCTGTTCTACTTAAAAAAAAAGTTTCCAAAAAAAGATATTTATGATAGGACAGTTTTAAAAATCATATCTCAATAATATGACTTTATTTACCATGAATTTGGGAGTTTGGGCACAAGATAAAATGTCGATTTATAAACTGGGTGTGTACGTGTGTGCTAAATAAACACTGGCTATTATTCTTCACAGATTACTCAAAGAGCAAATTTAGCAAAATGTATGTTCTGAACATTATTGTCAAGCCTATGCGTGGTCTTTGAGCTTTTTTTTGGCAGGGGTGGTGGGGGCAGCATTTTTTCTATTGAAAACATTTTAATTTCTTTATATCCCAAGTACTTTCAAAAAGGATTTTAGGCAGCATTTTATAATAAACCCACACTTATACAGGTAAAATATAACTGAAAATAATAATTACGCAATAAATGATATTAACCACATCAGAAAATTCATATTTTAAAAAAATGCTCCAATTAAGTACAAGTTTTAGCTCTGAGCTTACCTGGAAGCCACAGTGAAGAGGGAAACATGCTGAATTGTGAAATTCTAATTATCTAATGAAAGAAATCGTACTGGTTCATTTGTTTTTCTAGCTGTCAGTTCTGAGAGAAATTTAAGGCACTGATCAGTATAACTGATGGTGTTCTCTATATGTTAAAACATTTGGAAATAAAATCTAGTGGGGAAACCTTAGATTCTTTAAAAACTTTCACAAAACATAGTTAGCAGGTTTTATTTTAATGTGCCAAAGTTTCATTTTAATTACTGAGTATGCCATTATTCTCAAAATTAAAAAACACAGCTGCTTTGAGAGATCCCATCTTGTAGGTATCATGAATCAAAAAAAAAGTATATTTTAAGTCACAAGCCTAACAGTTTCTAACTATCACTTTATGACTTCCAGAAATCCTTACAAAACATGTTTAGGGTATAAAAATTAGAAACTTGGCTGAGACTGGAAATAGTTTAAATTTAATGCCTTAATGTTAATTTCCAAGTGTCTCACTCTTTTTCTTGTGTTTGTTTCTCTTGTCCTCTGAATTTATACTATGGAAAATTGTAAGAAATAATAAAATCAAATGGTAAGTTAGTCCAGGAAAATAGGATAGTTGTACCTGTACCAAAATGGTTTACACCCTACCTACATAACCAAAATAGTATTTTATCATCAATATTTATTCACTAATACCATTTGCTTTGTTGTGAGGTAGTAAATATTTTTTATTTCTTTGGGTCAAACTGGACTGATTGCTTGGATGAACCAAGTTATGTATACTGTATTTTTCCCCCAGTGAAATGAGGCTGTTGCTGTTCATGTAACCCTGCTTTTTTGTTCCTCTCTTCTCTGTGGTGACACACACGGTCACATCAGAGTGGTTGCCTGGTGTTCCAGCTGTGTACACACCACACTTTGATACTCATCCCCTGATACACTGAGTTATTTGTATTAGGGGGAAAGAGGAGTGGAATTAAGTGTGCTTTAAGTTTTAAGTGGGCTTTGCTGCAATGTACATACTGTTGAATGTCAGACATTAGAAGAGTTGATGGGAAAATGTTTTTAAGAATTCACTTTATTTTGCAAAAAGGAAGTAAGATTTTTTTCAGTGGACTTATAAAACCACACATTAAAAATTTCAGCTTATTTTCTTTAGGTGAAATTTTATAGTATTATCTAAGTGCTGTGTTTAAGATAACCCAAGAATTTTCTGTATACTTTTAAACATAAATAGAGGTTTTCCCCACTAAGCCATTTTTAAAAGCCTGTGGGAGAAGTATTATTTTTCTGACACCAAAAACAAGCTATTCAGGATTCTCCAAATAGGAAAAAGGCCTTCTTTTATTTTGACATAGATGCATTGATGCAAAGATCTTGTTTTATTAGCATCCGATAGTGATGTGTCTAATAGTATTACATATGAACTGATAATATATTTGTTTAGTACATTGTTATATGTATTACTGTATATAAGAATACTATTTCTTAATTACATAATTAGGAAAAAATATAGAGAGGTGCCCTTGCAAGTAAAGTCTACATTTTTGTAGGTCACCAGCTTTCTTTTTTCATTATAATTCTAAAATTCTGTAATTATTTTCATCTTAAAAGCATAAAAGTAGCATACATACCTATAATTAAACCATTATAAATAATTCAACTTGGTCTTCATTGTGGAGAAATTATATTAAGTTTAAAAAGCAAAAACAGGCTGAGACAAGGAAATTGATTTCTCTAAGAATGATCCATTTGTAGAAGTATTATACAGTGTATCTTTAGTCTGTGCATATTTTTAAAATGTGGCAGTTACCATGGAAACCACATTCTATGGCATGTGGTCCACTTTTAGATAAAGAATATTCCTTTTCAATACAAACCTTCCAAATAATAACATATAAAGTATTCCCTTTGCATTCACAGCTTCATGTCAATCAGTAATGATTGCTTTAAAAAATCTGTCCTTTGTTCTCGTTATACTTAATAGGTTTTCAAAGGAATATTTAAATTGTTCTTGAAGAAGTAATAATTAAATGCTGGAGATATTTAAAATACAGGGTATAATGTGATCACTCTGCAGTGGTGAAAACGGGGAGATTGCAAGGGAACACAAGTGTGGGTATACAGTGTGTTCCGATAGACAAGAAGCTTTTAGTCGTTTCGAGTGTCTTAAGTATCCAGAAATACTGTAGTCAGATTAAGTAATCGAAAAAGATGACCACATCCAATTATTTTCAGTTTACACATAAAGATTCTGTGGTTCAAGGACATCATCTTGCCCAAGGTTACAGAACTAGCAAATCAGGGCTTCTTAATCTTAGTTCAGTGCTCTTGCTTTATCTCACAGCCTCTTCCCATAAAGATTTTAGATTTTTGGAGAGACTTGGACATGGCAGAAAAGGAAGAGGGTTATATGTGAATCTCTGCCTCGCATGGAAGAGAGGCTGGTACTCTTTGTTTCCATGCTGAGAGTCTCAACGCAATTTGCATTTCTTCCAGTGATTTGCCATACTTGACGGTTGCTGCAAAGTCATAACTGAATCATGCTGTTTGAGTTCCAGTTTTAGTAAGCAGTCCCTCCTAGAACAACACTGATTTTTTATGCTTGTGTATGTGTTTAACAGCAGCAGCAGCAACAAATATTAATTGTGTGCTTCCCACATGCCAAGCTCTCTGCCAGGTCCTTTCAGTCGTATTAACCCATTCAACCCTTCCAGCACCCTATAAGGATTACATTTCCTGCTTGGAAACTGTTTTGACCTCCATACCTGGGTCAGAAGATGAATCTATGTATTTCCATTTTATCAATGAGAAAAGACTCTGGAAGTATACATAAATTGCCCAACGTGACGTTACGGAGAGTGGAGCTGAGACTCGAGGGGAGTCTCCTGCCCCATACACCTGCTTATGTGTGAGTTCATTGTCTCTGAATTTCATTTACTCTGCACAAATTCCATTATATTTTCAAGTTGGGATGGTTAATACATTGCTTGATTTTAAATACTGATACCTATAACCCAGGCTATGTGAATCCAAATCAGCTTTTTGCCAGTAGTTTTAATCTCTCCCCAAAGCCACCAGCCATGGCTCTGTCTCTATTCCGAGACAAATGCAACTCTGAAGAGATATGCGTTTCTTCATATTTTATTTGGAGTAGAATTCCTTCCCACAAATTTTAGAATTTGTAGAATGGAAAAATGAGTATGTTTTTGAAATGGGTTCCCTTTTGGTTTTCACATTATTACTGAAATAAGAAGCTATGTCCAGAGTAAAAATCCAGTAAGCTTTTTAGGTTAGTGGGACCTACCAATCTTTATAAAAAATTGCTTAGGAATTTGCATTGAGTTATTGGTGAAATGTGGTTTGTTGTGAATAGTTTATTATAGACGAACATCTGTTATATTCACATACTAATTCAGAATATTACATATGATCCATTCATCTTATGGAGTGAATATTTTAATCCCAAAGACTTTTAATTTTTCCTAAAGGAATCCATTAAAGGATCCTATTGCATGACAACAGCTAGT
Source organism: Camelus ferus (assembly GCF_009834535.1). NCBI lineage: Eukaryota > Metazoa > Chordata > Mammalia > Artiodactyla > Camelidae > Camelus > Camelus ferus. The sequence continues at coordinate 30,821,840 of NC_045711.1, read as the reverse complement.
CAAAACCTTTTAGAAATGAGGTCAAAGTGGTTTAGTAAGTTCAGACCCAGAGACTTTCTTGATAGAAGTCCGAGGAAGAATCAGAAAATGTATTTCTTTTAGAATCCTCAAAAACAATTTATGTTGATGCAGTTTGGGCTTATTCTAGAGTAATTTTGGTCAAAATGAAAAGCTTTCAGATAATTTTTTTAACGTAAATACTCCCGCAATAAATTGTTGTTCCACATGCTGAATATCATTCCCACTGACATAAGGAAAAATACCTTCAGTTATTTTTAGCACATCGCTCTTCCTTCTCTTCTTCACCTCCACCTAAATGAAATTACCAAGGATGTTGGCAGAAGTTATCTGTGCGGAAATATTGGATGAATAACTCTTCTTCCTTGATGTCTTGGAAAAGTCATTTTTGGGTTTCTGACTCAGTCAGTCTCTAAGACACATCCTTGATGTCTTTATTTGTATATTTGAGGTAATTTTTTTGTGACAGAGAAGTTGAAGCCAGAGTGCAAGAAATGATTGGCAAAATGATGATATCATCAAATGTTCAAAGAGCTGGTGAATTGAAGCTCATTAAACTGATATTTTGTCTTCTATTCAGGACTAATTGGAATCATGCCTAGTTGCATGATATGAAAGATATTTAACACCTGAGCATTTTTCATGAGAAAAATGACAGAAATTGATGTTAGAGAGACCTTAAACCCCTGTTTGAGGAGTAAAGCAAGGCATTACATGAAAATAATAACCTACTTTCAAACTACTTTAATATTTGCGTGCAGAAAACATTTGAAAGACGTCATTAGAAGGAAACTTTTAGATAATAAAAAGTGGCCTCACTGAGACCTAAAGCACTGAAATTGGTGGATTAATGTGGAACTTGAGGTCATATTTTTCCATTGAAACAAATACTAAAATTCAGTGAAAATAGTTTTTCTTCACTTGTTTTAACAATTGTTTAAAATTGTTAACCTGATCTCTCAAGTACTCTGGGATATTTGTGTACTGAGAAGTTGAGGAAAGATCTCAAGAAATCAGAAAGAAACGATACACAGTTAGACTTGCAGGGCTTGAAATTATGTGTTATTTTTCCACTTCATTTGGATTTATTTTGCTTGGATATGAAGTTAAGGCCGGAAAGCAGTAGTAATATTTGAGAATGAGTTAGTAGTGTCATCAGAGAATGAAGTTTGCTGAAGTATGGGCTTGGGTCTGGGGTCTCTTTCGTTGTTAGTGGGGGCATTTGCAATGTAGTGTTAGGCTTGGGATGTGTGTATGTGTGTGTGTGTGAGTTTGTGTATCTTACTGATATTATTACTCTGTGGTACAGCGGAGCTTTCAGTGAACATGGAACCAATGGTCTGGCCAGGCCTAGCATCTTAAAACAAGGGAATTTTCCAGTGGAAGGACTTGAAAGTTGTAGGTCTTTAAAAAGGTTAAAATTAAACTGGTGATTCATTCATCTTAAGTTTACTTCTTAAGTCAGTATTTATTAATGCAACAAACCCCAGATCTCTAGGGTCAAGTGGGACCTTATTTATTTTGTTATTTGCAAAGATGTCATTTAATGTACAGAATGCATGTGTTCACCAAATGTTTCCTGAAAAAGCTAATTTTTTGTAATGTAAATGTTATCCTCACTTGTTGGGCAAGTTTTGTAGAAGCTCCAGATAAAGTGATGTTGGCATGTGCAGCAAGAGGAGTGGAGTGTGAGAGCTGAAAACTTTTTGTCCTTCAATTATTCAAAAATTACTGCCAAAGCTGTCATTAGACAAAAGCCATGAGTTCAAGAGGTACGGTGTGTTCCCAGCGCCTATTAAAGTCAATTGTGACTGTGCACGTTCTGGTTCAGGCTTTGAGAAACATGGAAAGGTACCCTTGTACTTTTCCTTCTCTAACCATTTCTAGTGACATGCAGCAAATATAATCTATTACCATAAAGTTGATGTTTCTTTAAAAAAAAAGTACTTCAATTCAGAAATAAGAATAGTAGAGTTTATCTTCTCATAAAAATTGTAACTATTGAGGGGATAAATAAGGAATTGGAGATTAACAGATACACAATACTATATATAAAATAGATAACAAGGACCTAATGTAAAGCACAGGGAACTATATTCACTATCTTGTAATAACCTATAATGGGAAAGAATCTGAAAAAGAATATAGATATATATGTATAACTGAGTCACTTTGCTGTACACCTGAAACATTGTAAATCCACTATACTTCCAAAAAATGTTTAGATGGGAAAAAAAGAAATTAAAAGGAAATCATAATTATTGTTAGCTATTTTGATTTCTCTTTGAAATCTTATTGTTCCATATCAATATTGACAAAATGGAACTCTGTGTGTTGAAAATTTTTACAATTGTGACTCTTTAGATAATATATAAATCAAATTTATTTACACATAAATTTTGCTATCTGTAAAATTAATTAGGCAGAATTATGTTAGCCTTATGACATAGCCTTTCTTCAGCTCGATTCATGCATTCAATAAAGATTTTTTGAGTGCAGTTCTGTGCCAGGTCCTGGGGATGGGGGAACACACCTTTAGGAGGTGACTTTCACAGGAATATTGCCCCAGAGTTGTGTAGGGAATGGTCTGTATTGCCCTAGAGGGGTTCCTCTCCAGGGTACAGAAAAGAACAAGATAGAGGAAGTCCTCCGCTCTAATGGAACTTACGCTTAAATGGGACAAGACAGATGATAACACAAAACACAAATCAACAAGAAGAGCACCACACAACAACAACTGTTCGGTGGAGAATTAGAATGGAGAGACCTGAGACCGTGCCTGGGTGACTGTGTTAGCTGGCCATCAGAGAGGCCTCTCGCGTGAACAGCTATCTAAGCTAAGAGCTGACTAATAAGAGGCCAGCCAGACTGAGGGGACAGCTGGTGCCGAGACCCTGCAGGAGAATGAACTAGGTGTGCTCAAGAAAAGAAAAAGGAGACCTGTGTGGCAGAAGCATGGCAGGTGCAGGGAAGGGCAGGGCCTTTGAGGAGTTTGGATTTGATTTTAAATGTGTTTGAAAGACAGTTAGAGGCTTTTTAGGTAGCAAGGTGACGTGATCTGATTCCTGTTTTTAAAAGGCCACTGTGATTGTTGTGGACAGTCCTGGATGTCTGTATGACTTATCTTTTGAGTCAATAGGACTTGTTCATGGATAAGGGATGGAAAGTGAGGGAAAGAAGAATTCTTTAGAGTTTGGGTTTGAGCAGCTAATTCGATGATGGTGTCCAATAGGAGGACAGTTAGGGGGGAATAAAAGCAAAAAACAAGAGTTCTATTGTTGCCAAGCTAAGTTTGATCTACATCATAAACATCCAGATGGAGAGCATCACATGGGGAACTAGAAATGCTGGTTGAGATTCCAGAAATATGAATTTGGACGTCACTGCAAGCAGTATAATTAAAGCAAGGGCCTAGATGCAAAGATTAATTTCTTACCGAATATGAAGACAAGGATGCTGGTTCATGACCACTCTCCACCACTTACTGGCTTTATGAACCTGAATAGCCTGCTTCATATCTCTGATCATCCCTTTCCACATCTGTAATATTTACTCATTCAGTTAGTGTCATCTGCTGAGCTCCTACTATGTGTTAGGTACTATAGTCAACCTTGGAATAAAAAGGAATGATCCCTGCCTTCCAGCTTGTAGTCTTTGGGGAAACAGGCGTTGTGCATCTGTCGTGCCAGGGGGGTAACATGATTCATTCCCCTCCTATGCAAAGAATGTCTTCCTTTAACATAGCGAAGGGGTGCATCAGGTCCCCATGAAGGCACCCTTTTGCTGATAGTACCACCTGATTGGTGTGATGATTTAACCAGGCCATTGAAGATACTTAACTCACCATTCCTTGAGGTGGAGGGAGATTAATACTCTACTGGCTTCTTTCTACTGTTTGGAAACTTTGCCTACATGCCTGCCTTGTCCACCGTGTGTGTAAGGGACTAGTAATAACACCAGCACGGAAATGGGCAGTTCTATCCTGTGGCCTCCTCTAGCAGGTCTTCCAGAGTTAGACATATGTCCAGCAAAGTGCGGTAACATGATGAAGGTGCTTTGATCCCAGGTAAAGAAGAGATGGAGTCACAGAGTGTGAGGACATAGGGCCTGGGAGGTGATCAGAAAAGATTGCATTAAAGAAGGTATCACATGCGTTGCATTTTAAAAATGAATATAAATTCACTATGCAAATTAGAATAGGAAAAACATTCTAAACAGAAGGAGAAGTGTCAGTACCTGGAAAATACTCTATACCTTGTTGACAAGCTGGGACTGGATCTCCTTGAACACTGGTCTCCAGTTTGGTGTTTATACTCTATCTGTGCTGCCATTTCTATGTCTTCTCTAATTATTTAAAACAGTGCTCTCCCAAATCAGATCCATTAGAATATAGGAAGAAAAAAATCCCTTCCATTTATGTGTTTTTGTATTTCATCTATTTTGTGCAAATTTTTGTAATGTACGTAATGTATTAATACGGTATTGTTACAGATTTACACATATTCATGTGTGCTGGGTTGTATGCTCCAAATTTTTATGAGTGTCCAATAAATAAACTGAGAGATCATAGCTGTCAACAATCAAAAGCCACTGAAGAATTTTAAGTAGAGGATTAAGAATTGTAAGGCAGTGAGATTAGATGCTGGGTGACTAGTTCAGAGTCATCCTAGTGAGAGGTAATCCTCAGCTAAGGAGAAGGACTTAGCTAAGGAGAGGAGACCAGAGTTGGGGTTTGATGTGCCACAGAACACGTAGGTGTTGATGTCACTTAGGCAAGTGGAAATACAAGACTAGAGTTCAAAGGAGAGCCTCCTTTGGAGATAAAGATTTGGGAGTCTCCAGGATGGATGGCAGTGAATACCAACTATGAAGATGAGATCCACGGAGCAGGGGGGATAGAATGAGGATGGACCACACTCACTGCATAAGAGTAGATGGAGGAAATAGAACTGAGCAAGAAGACTGAGAAAGTGGGTTAAGAATAACAAGGGAGCCAAGAAAAAGTGGTATTTCAGGAAAAACCACCACCACCACTGACAGCAACGATAATGCTTAGCTATTATTGTTATAATTCCTGGATTATTGTGGGAATTTGAAATGGGCAAACTTTTTGAACAGCCCTATAAATGTTAGTTTACTCATTTCAATTTATGAACTGCGGCCATTTAACATAAACGGACTACTGCACCAGATGAACAACAGTCTATGAAGACTGACTCCACATCACCTAATCCTGCAGCTGGACATGGACTTCGAGACCAAGGAGTCCAGAGATGGAAAGCATGAGACTCCAAAGCGGTTAGCAGCAGTGCCTGGCGTGATTTGCAGGCAACACTAACCAGGCTTCTGTAGTGACGTGGGGAGGATCACCCACACATCCAGCTCAATGCTTCCAGTCCCACTGCCGCTCCTGGGAGCAGTGAGGTTGCAAGTCCACAGAGAGCCTTGCCAGGCTGGGGACAGAAAGGCTTCACAACTCACCTACAGAAGCAGGGATCAATTGTCAGAATCACCCAATGAAGCAAAAAGGAACAGGTTTTATCTTGACCTATGCAAGAGCCAAGAGTTTGAGGATCTGAGATCAGAGGGAGAACCTATCTTGCATCAGCTGACAGAAGATAAGGAGCTTACAAGCTGCTCTGAAGCTCCCCTAAAATGCCCAGGCTCTTGGCTGTAAGAAAGTTCCCACTGCAGAATAGTTGCCACCACGCCTGGGATCCATCAGTTACATTGCTTGAGATATCTCTGAGTAGAATGCATCTGGGCTGACGAGTGTTCTCCCTTGTTTGCCCTCTTCTTTATTTCATGCATTTGCCTTGACTATGTAAGTCATACATGCATTTAAATATTCAATATGGATAATAATATACAGTAAGATGACTTCTTGAATAGGTAATTCATGAGCACTTTTACAATTTGGGTGACTAAAGACATACGGTAAAAGAATAAATGATTTCTTTTAAGATGGAAATATATGTCCAAGTGATGATTCCTTCATTCATCTCCTGGTTCATTCATTTATTGAATACCTTCACGTACCAGTCACTGTTCTAGGAGGAGGGACCCAAACCTCCCCGGAGCAGTTCACAATCCTGCCAGCCCACTTAGCAAGTACACAAAACACTGCAAATGAGACAATTGCTGTTATCTGGTTGTCTGCCCAGAATTCCGAAGGAACCAGTGAAGTTTTCAGAGAAGGGAAGATCTGAACAGCATTAAGGTAGAGAGGGAAGTAGCTGTCGTACTACCATTTTATGAAGTTGTTTCTAATTAAATTACTCTCATCAAACTGAAACCCATCACACTGAAGAAAAGGGAGTTTTGATGGATGGAAAGAGTGGAAAAGGAGAAGGAAGAAGAATATTGCAGGAAGATAACTTCCTGGTGGGACACCATAGGGGAGTTGCCGCCCGAAAACTTGGACTGTCTGGAGGTGGGGGAGGGGTAAGAAAAGATTTAGGACGTGCAGGCACAGAGGTAGGAAGATGCTCAAGGCAATCTTCACCTGCTTGGAAGTTCTGCCTAGGATTAGTAATGCCCCAGATAGTCGCCTGGAGACACAGAAGAGGCAGCAGCCCCTCCCTGAGGAAAATAAACCCCAAGATGCTCTTGTCCTCATTGAAAACCTAGGGGCAGGTGAGAGGATTGCAGGTCAGCTTCTTTCGTGTACATCTGGAGGTCTCCTGTCTGTCAGAGGTCTGCTCTCTGAGTTGGGGCGTTCCTGACCCCTCCCCTCGACTTCCCAGGTTTGGCCTGCTCCTGCTTAAGAATGTTATTCCCTCTCCGGTACCCTAGTCCTGCCGTGGTGCCCCAGTCCTGCTCTGGTACCCCAGTCCTGCCGTGGTACCCCAGTCCTACCGTGGTGCCCCAGTCCTGCCGTGGTACCCCAGTCCTGCCGTGGTGCCCCAGTCCTGCCGTGGTACCCCAGTCCTGCCGTGGTGCCCCATCTGCTGAGCTGCCTTCCTGATGGTCCTTGCAGGACTGGGCTAAAGGTTAGCTTTCAGAAGCAAACAGGCATATGCTTAAGGGCTTGACCGGTCATGGTCATGGTCGTGTAAGATTACAACATAAGGAAGGGGGCAGTACTTATAAGCTGCAGCTCATAGCTCTATAGAAATTTCTGCAGAAATTCTCAGTGAGAGATGACCTTGTTTTATTTTTCTCTGGGTGTCATTTATTTTGAGAAAGAGAATTGAGCACAATGTTATGTGTTAGACACCTTCACATGCTTTCTGGAGGAAGTAGGTATTATCTCAGTTTTTACAGAAGGAAGACAGACTCAGGCCGTGCTGCATGTAAGCGTAAGGGCTAGGATTTGAACCCAAATCTGCTTGACTTCAAAGCCCGTGAACTCTCTCTCCCCTGGACCACCTCATAATATCAATTACAGGCATACCCGTTGGTGGGAAAGCCTTTTTTTGCTACTACTCACTAGTGACTTGTGGTTAACATTCATGAATATTGTGAAGGTAATTTCACAGAACAAATCAAATTGACATGTCAGAACTATTTAGAAGGACAGAGAGTTCGGGGACACTCTGAGTCCCTCCCCTAAATCCTAGCGAAGTGTCCCCTAGCATTTTACACAGGGTACTACAGCCCTTTCTTTTTGAGTAGGCATTAATGTCATACTGTAGTTATGGCTGCAGTTTTTCCCTCTAAGCAACTCTTTCTCTTCTGAAACCCTATGGCAGCCCGTGGTTGTTTAGATTGAGCTCAAGAGTGTTTTTAAACATTAATTTGGTTTGACATGACTTGGTGCACAAATTAATTATTCAAGCACATATTGTTCCATGTACATGAAAAGAATGAAGCTGTAGTGAATTGCATTCTAACTACCACATGTGAATCCTAATGTTACTAGGAATAGACTATTAAAAGAACAAAAGCTGGCAACATATAGCAACTCTGAATTTGGCCAGTCCCACAAAATTAGCATAAATATGTGAAGCAATCAGAACAGTTCGGGACTTCCTAGGAAAGTGTCCCTATTCTTATCTAGCTCTAAAAGAATGTAGAATAAACTATTCATTTAACTGAGGATAAAAATATGTCTGCTATGCAGTTATAATCATATGTCATTAATCAGAAAATACTGCAGAAACTCTGACAAATTAAAAACACAAGGATGTGTCTGCAAGGGTTTTTTCAGCCATTAAAAAGCTGCTTCACCTCTCAGGCGAGCTCTTTTATGGCAACTTCTTGCTCAGTGTACTGACATCTTCAAAGGCTCTGACATCTGTCGGCCTTTGAACTACCATTAAAAAATATTATCCCATTTCCATTCTTTTATGCCCATTTTTTTAATTATAGCCCTTCTTTCAAGTTGGGAACATGGTTGGTTTAAATGATGCTGTCCTTTCGTTTTCAGCCACCCAGCTGCGGTTTGAATAAATTGATGTAGAATCAAAGGCGGGACTTTAAAGGAAAAAGGTTTGATGGACTTGGACTCCGAACCAGATGAGGTTTTATGATGAAAAGGGTTTAATCCCAGCACAGGCATTGCTTCTATCAGTTGAGCAGTACAAAGCAATTCATATATATAGGTTCACGCGAAATGATCTATTTTTTTTTTAACAGCGCAGATCTCTTCAGGACTTGCAAATGTGGCATTAGCTAATATTCAGAGAGCTGATTTCCTTTCATCCACCAGAAGCTTATGATTATAGTACAGTTCTCGAATTGGAAATGAGAGCTGCAACACAGATTTAAAGCTGTGCTGTCTGATTTGTATTCAATATACATGTCACTGCGGGACAGGCTAGTCTGGGCCAAGCTGGTTCAATACAAGGAAAAACAGTTTCATCATCTGAGATTCTTAGTCAAAAATATCACCAGCTAATTAAGACAGCAGTCTCATGACTCTTAGCGAGGTGTTGGGTTGATTGGTATCTCTTAAAATTTGACAAGAAGGATTGAAGACGCAGCCTCTCTTTTATTACATATTCTTCTTGCGGTGTTAATGTGTTCAAGTGCATTGCATGGTAATGAAGTGTAATCAGTTAACTCAAATCACCTTTTTAGAAAAGGAAAACACCATAATTGTAAAATAATGACTTATTTTGCATTCAAATATTTCCACTCATCTGATTATTGATCTGAAGCAAAAATCATTTCTGAAAGCCGACTTGAGCTTTGCTCAGTAAACCACTTAGTGAATGATAAGTGTTATCTTGAGCCAGATAGTTCAGGAACTGGATAAGTAGTTTAGGATAATTGCAAACCTAGAACATAGACCTAAGTCCATTTTAAAATAAAAAATGATTTTTACAAAAATTTCTAATAATAATTCAGGGTAAATTGTACTTTTAATCCATTAGAAAAATTTCTTAAGATAGTAAGCACTGGACTTACATTAGAAATGTGCTATTTCTCAGAGGAAAAATATGGTTCTTCCATTTATATGGAAGTTTTAGTTTTATTTACTTATACAGATTTGATCATTCTGCACCATTTTTCATCCTTTTCAAATAGAATTTCTATTTTAAACTACAAATTAATATCCAAACCATAGCTTGAAGAAATTCTCAATATGTATAATTTTACTTTAGCAAAACAAATGTCAACTAGAAGAGCAATACTTTCATTTTTATGTTACTACAATCTATAGTCTTCCTTATATTCTAGGATGTTTCATTTTCTTTTTTTTTTTTTTTTACTTCTCCCTTCTCCTTAGGAGAAAACATAGAATGATACACTTTCATGTAAGATTTACCAGGAAATACATTCTGCCTGGCCCTTACATATTTTTGTAAATTCATAAGTTCATGGAATTACTTGGAAGAAGTTGGATTTCCCTCAGTATAATCATTGTTTTCCCTTCTGGAATCCTGTTTCAGCTTCCCCTTTTTTATTATGCAGTGACCAGCCAATCTTTCACTGCTTTTAACCATGTAGTAAAGTTTTCATCATATATGTATCCCTGTCACTCTGTCCTACCAAATTATGCCTGTATCTTCCCAGTGAGCCTTAGTTTTCCACTTGCCTCTCCCACTTCTCCATCTTAGTTTCTTATTTCTCTTCCAGCGCCTCTATCTTACACTAAATATGGTAGTCTGCCCACCTCTTTTCTTAATTCTTCTGTTAAGAAACCATCTACATTTCAGTGGCCTTAAATAACAACTATATACAAATAATCTCAAAGTTCCCATCTCATCTGAGAATTGGACTCAAATATCCAGCTGCCTCTTGCAATCTTCTTTTAGCTAGCTCATTGACACCTTGGATATCACATGTCCAGAGCTGAAACCTCTACCTCCATCTTCTCAATGTCTCTGAATAGCATTACTGTATACTCAGTGCTCAAATCAAAGCTTCAAGGTCATTCTTGAATGGCTTACCTTTCTCTCTATTCGTCAGTAAGTACTGCAGATTCAGCCCCCCACATAGATCTCTAATCCATCATTTGCTTCACTCCTACCCACTGCTCTAGTCCGGGTCACCACCATCTTTCACCCAGACCTCCTCAGTACTCTCCTAACTGATAGTCTTGCTTTGCTTCTTGTTCTTTTCAGCAGCCATAATCATGATTTTCAAAATGTATATTGGATGAGAACCTCCACCCCCTATTTAAAATCCTTTAAGAGCTTGTATTTAGAGTAAAATCCAAACTTCTTAGCATGGCCTACAGTACCTTGCATGATCTGGCCCTATTGTTTTAGCCTTCAGACTTTGGCCCATGCTGCTTATTGGGACTGGAAGGCTTTTGCTCTGACCCTTTGTATGATCAGCATCTTATTTTTTAAGTCTTAGGCTAATTGTTAACTCCTCAAATAGGCCTTCCCTAACAATTCTATCTAAAAAAAGGCTTCCTTTCATAGCAATACAGGCTTTCTTCAAGAAACAAGGAAAATCTCAAATGAACAACCTAACCTACCACCTAAAAGAATTAAGAAAAGAACAAACAAAACCCAAAGTCAGCAAAGGGAAGGGAATAATAAAGATCAGAGAGGAAAGAAATGAAATAGAAATAGGAAAACAAAAGAAAAGATCACTAAAACCAAGAGCTGTTTTTTTTGAAAGGATGAGCAAAATCAATGAACCTCTAGCCAGGATCACCAAGAAAAAAAGAGAGAGGATCCAAATAAACAAAGTAAGAAATGAAAGATGAGAATAACAATTGATACCACAGAAATACAAAAAAATCATAAGAAAATACTATGAATGGTTATATGCCAACAAATTGGACAACCTAGAAGAAATGGATAAGTTTCTAGAAACATACAGCCTGCTAAAATTGAATCAAGAAGAAACAGATAATTGGAACAGACCAGTCACTAGAAGTGAAATAGAATTTATGATAATAAAATTTAAAACCTCCCTGCAAACAAAAGACCAGGACTGGATGGCTTCATTGGGTACTTCTACCAAACATACAAAGAAGAACTTATACCTGTCCTTCTCAAACTCTTCTAAAAGATTGAAGAGTTGGGAAATACTCCCAAACTCATTCTATGAAGCTACTATAACCAGATACCAAAACTGTACAAAGACACTACAAAAAAAGAAAATTACAGGTCAATATCTTTGATGAATATAGATGTAAAAATTCTCAACAAAGTATTAGTGAACTGACTCCAACACTATATAAAAAGGGTCATACACCATGATCAAGTTGGATTCATTCCAGGGTCGCAAAGATGGTTCAGCATACACAAGTCAATCAATGTGATACACTGTGTTAACAACAACAAAAAGACAAAAACCACATGATCATCCCAATAGATGCAAAAAAAGCATTTGATAAAACTCAACATCTATTCATGAGAAAAACTCTCACCAAAGTGGGTATTGAGGGAACGTATCTCAATATAATAAAATCCACATATGACAAACCCACAACCAATGTGATACTCAAAGATGAAAAGCCGAAAGCCTTCCTGCTAAATTCTGGAACAAGACAAGGATGCCTACTCTCACCACTTCTATTCAGCATAATAGTGGAAGTCCTCGCCACAGCAGTCAGACAAGAAAAAGAAATAAAAGGTATCCAGATTGGAAGAGAAGAGGTAAAATTGTTATTAAATGCAGATGACATGATACCCTATATAGAAAACCCTAATGACTCCACACAAAAACTAATAGAGCTGATGAACGAATTCAGCTAGGTAGCAGGATGCAAGATTAGTCTACAGAAATATATTGCATTTCTTTACACTAACAATGAAGTGTCAGAAAAAGTAAAAAGACAAGCCTATTTAAAATTGCATCAAAAAAAAAACAACCTCTAGAAATAAATGTAACTGAGGTAAAAGGCCTATATGCTGAGAACTATAAAATATTGATAAAGGATATTGAAATTATTCAAAGAAATGAAAAGATATCTCATGCTTTTGGATTGGTAGAATTAATATTGTTAAAATGGCCATACTACCCAAAGCAATCTAAAGATTTACTGTGATTCTCTATCAAATTACCCATTACATTTTCCACAGAACTAGAACAAATGATCCTAAAATTTATATGCAACCATTAAAAGATCCAGAATTGCCAAAGCAATCCTGAGGAAAAAGAACAAGGCTAGAGGAACAACCCTCCCAGTTTTCAGGCAGTACTGCAGAGCTACAGTCATCAAAACACCATGGCATTGGCACAAAAACATATAGATCAGTAGAAGAGAACAGAGAGCTCAGGAATAAACCTGCAGACCTACGGTCAATTAATCCATGACAAAGAAAGTAAGACTATACAGTGGAGAAAAGACAGTCTTCAGTATGTGGTGTTGGGAAAGCTGGACAGCTTCATGTAAATCAAACTAGAACACTCCCTCACACCATATACAAAAAATAAACTCAAAATGGTTTAAAGACCTCAATATAAGACGTGACACCATGAAACTCCTAGAAGAGAACATAGGAAAAACATTCTCTAACATAAATCGTACCAGTATTGTCTTAGGTCAGTCTCCCAAGGTGATAGAAGTAAAAGCAAAGATAAACAAATGGGACCTAATTAAACTTACAAGGTTTTGCACAGCAAAGGAAACCATAGTTAAAATGAGAAGACAACCCACAGATTGGGAGAAAACACAAACGATGTGACTGACAAGGGCTTAATTTCCAAAATATACAAATGTTCATACAACTCAATGTCAGAAAAATGACCCAATCAAAAAATGGGCAGACAACCTAAATAGACATTTCTCCAAAGACATACAGATGGCCAACAGGCACAAGAAAAGATGCTCAACATAGCTATTAGAGAAATGCAAATCAAAACTACAATGAAGTATCACTTCACACCAGTCAGAATAGCCATCATCAAAAAGTCTATGAATAATAAATGCTGGCGAGGGTATGGATAAAGGGGAACCCTCCTACACTGTTGATGGGAATGTAAATTGGTGCAGCCACAATGGAAAACACAATGGAGTTTCCTTAAAAACTGAAAAATAGGGTTACCATATAGTCCAGCAATGCCACTCCTGGGCATATATCCAGAAAAGACAAAAGCTTTAATTTGAAAACATACACCCCAGTATTCATGGTGGCACTATACAGTAGCCAAGACATAGAAGCAACCCAAGTGTCCATCAACAGATGGTTGGATAAAAAAGATGTTTTATATATACATATAAAATACATTTATATATATAATATATATATATGTATATAGTGGACTATTACTCAACCATAAAAAAGAATGAAATATTTCCATTTGCAGCAACATGGATGGGCCTAGAGATTATCAAACTAAGTGAAGTAAGGCAGAGAATGACAAATATTATATGACATCACTTATATGTGGAATCTAAAAATAATACAATTGAATCTGTAGACAAAACAGAAGCAGACTCAGACACAGAAAACAAACTTATGGTTACCAAAGGGGAAGGGGAAGTGGGGGAGATAAATAAAGAGTATGGGATCAACGGGTGCAAATACTAGTTTGCACATAAAATAAAAAAGCAACAAGAATTTATAACACAGGGAATGATATTCAATATCTTATAATAACCTATAATGGAAAACTGTCAGAAAAAAATACATAACTGCATTACTTTCCTGTACATCTGAAACTAACACAATATTGTAAATCAGGCATACTTCTAAATAAATAGGGCTTCCTCTATCAGAGCACCTTGTTTGTGGACTTCATAGCACTTCTCCCAGTTTATATTTACATATTTGCTATACTTTTGTCTAACCCCCAAATGGACTAATGAAAGGGCCCTTATTCATTTCCCTCACTTCTGTATACCCTATACTGAAAAGATTCTTGGTATGGACTGTGGCCTCAACAAGCATTTGTGAACATCTGTGTTAACAAAGGCAGATGCACTGATCCCTATAGCACAAGCCGTGGGAAAGCCGACCTGGGCTCCCTCTGAGGAGCCAGTAGTGGCTCAGAGTTGGGTGCGGTCACAGGGGAAGAGACTAAGGGTTGGCTTGCTCTCAGAGAAGCCCACCAATTCGTGATAGCCTTTTAGTTGTGTTTGTTTGTTCTTTGGTGGATGGCATTGTCAGTGTACTTGTCATTCCCATCTCTTGAGTTCTCACAAAATTTCTACTGTACCATGACAAAAATACATGCTTAGGGTTAGCCCATAATTACTGCAGTGTCATTATCACTTACTTGTTTCTACCTTCCAAGAAGGAGCTTTGCCTTATGTCTCTGCATCCAAAGAACCTACCAGAGGGCCTGGCCCAAGAGCTGATGCTTAATCAGTGAATGAATGAACACAAATCAATTTATTTTGCAGGGATTGGTCTAGGTCTGGGCTTTGCTTGTTCCCATATCATATTTTTTAACCTTCAGATTTCTAAAATATGCAGCCAATGTTTATTAAATCTCCAAATAGTATTGACTTGAGAGCATTGGTTACCACGTTGGAAATATGATTAAAATTACAGAATACTCATCCAATGTGTATTGAGGACTTCCTTAGTTCCAGGCACATTGCTGGCTGTTGCTAAAGTAGCAAAAAAAAAAAAAAAAAAAAGAATAAGACACTTAATCACTAGGAGAAAAGGACAAAGAAGCATAAATAGAATAGGATGTGCTAAGCACAGTCTTAGAGAGGTAAGGGGGCTTTATGAGCCATGAAGAAGGAGACCTTAGCCATTCTAAGGGGCATGAGGCATGGCGTAGTTCCATCTTTCAGTGGTGCATATCCCTTGGCCACTGCTCCGTGCTGTTTTCTCCAGATTGAAAAGAGTATAATTTTCCTCCTTTATTAGTTCTTTAATGTCTTTTGGTAAATACAAAGTTATTTTATCTCCATATGGGTTCTCCCTGCAGAGGTGGCCATGTCCATAAAGAAGCAGAAATAATCAATAAAAGTTCCCTTTTTAATTCTTTGCTAAAAGCCACCACAGTCAGCCAAGGAGTGAATTATGCTCCTGATTCCGCAGCGTTAGAAACATGTTCCTACATATTTTAATGTTCCTCTCCATTTATATTAAAATCTTCAAAGTGTGGAAGGTCAGTACAGAGAATGCCTTTAATTTTGTTGTCGTCTTGTAGTGGTCACTGAGATTGGTGTGTTTTTATCCTAGAGACTTTCTAGGTGTTTCTCTGGTACATAAACCGAATTCAGTGTGCAGAAATCCACTCGGATCCCACTGAAGTGTTGCCACTCTGAGGACAAAGGTAGTAACTGTGTCGTGGTGTACTGTGGTACCCCAGAGCCATCGCTTACTCTTTTTATCCACGTCTAATGAGGATGATGTTATAATTAAGGATAGTTAGTTGGCCAAGGGAACATAGTCTGAGATCATCTTCAGGAACTTCTTTAGCTCTTTTCCAGGCAATAAATTAACTTTTAAGGGGTAAAATAATAAGACGGTTGTTTGAAGCTATGTCTGATGGCCAAGGGGAAAACAGACACACATGGCACGTGTGTGCTTGCGCGCGCACACACACGCACACTGAGCCTTTCTTCTGCGTTGCCTTGAAGTTATGTGTGAAGTTGGCTGCATCTGTTCTCATAAAAATGACACAAAGGAAAAAATATGTCAGTTACAGTAAAGTAGCATGGCTTTATGTTCCAGAGGCCCTTTGGCTTCCTATTCCTGTTTTCTGTTTCTGCTGTAATCAGACTTTCTCAACTGAGGTTAAGAGTGTGGAATTAATACATTTTGTTCCTTTACTAGACAAAGACTCTGAGGTTGAACAATCAGGAGATTTTATCATTTGAATAAGAAACGTTAAGACAATTAACTGGCGTTGAGTACTGTCCATATGCCTCGTACTGTGGTCAGAGGTGTGACAGCCTCGCCCTCAGCAGTGGGTACTTCATCCCTCAGAATGACAAGGTGGTTAATTGCCCGTAGCAAGCTTGTTCTAACTCTAAATCAGAGACCTCAAGAACATCTTCCCGACTCTTACTTTTTCTTTAACTTTTCATTTTGTCTTTTCACTCAGTGTTTTTGTAGATTTCTTCTCTTTATGCTCAAAAATCATGTTTCAAGCCCTAAGAAATCTTTTTATACTTTCCTATTTATTTTCATAGCCTCTTGTTTTCATTTGATAGATGTAATAAAATTTCCTCTTTTCAAGGTTATGAATTAGAATTTTTTTAGTACCATTCCCTGAATTACCTCTTTCCCTCCAGGGTTGGTTATTTTATCTTTTAATTTATCTTTCATAATTATTTCTCTTGGCTTTTCTTTTGCACTTGGTAGTTCTTGCTCTCTCTTCATATTACAAAAGATGAATATTGTATTATTTGCCTGTTGCTGTTGTAACAAATGAGCACAAACTTAAAACAACAGAAATTTATTATCTTACAATTCTGAAGGTGACAAATCCAAAAGTAGTCTTACAAAACTAAGAGCAAGTTTTCAGCAGGGATGGTTCCTTCTGGGGGTTCTAGGGAAGAATCTGCTTCCTTGCCTTTTCCAGCTTCTACAAGCCACCTACATTCCTGCTCGCGGCCCTGCACCCCATCACTTTCCTCTTGCTGCTGCCTTTGTCACTCTGCCTCCACTCTGACTCTGACCCTCCTCCCTCTCTCTCAGAAGGACCCTTGTGATTGCATTGGGCCCACGTGTGCTCAGGGTGATCTCCCATCTCCGGATCCTTAAGCGAATCTGCAAAGCCCCTTTTGCCATATAAGGTAACCTATTCATAGGTTCTGGGGATTAGGATGTGGACATCTTTGGATAGAGGGGGCCATTATTCAACCTACCGCAGACCGGATTGTGGGATAGCCGATTTGTTGTGTAAATAGAGTTTCTTTCCTGCCTCACCTCCTAATATGTCTCTACCTGAGAGGGAAATCAGAGTGAGTTCTGGGATGGGGGTGGTGACATATGGACTGAAAGATGTGTTAGAATCCAGGCCCCTTAAATGCTGGAATGAGGAGGGCTTTATTCTGGGTTTGTAGAATCCACACTGGAAGCCTTGGGTTTCCCTGGATTGATTTGTTTTGTTTTGTTTCTTTTTTTTAATTCTTTTTTTATTTTAGGGAAGTGCTGTCTGATTTTCACCTAGTATGCAACAATCTGCAGGTTGGACTGGGGCTTCTACCCTCTGTGCCCAGACCTTCAGGAGCTTGTTTTCACCCTCACGTCTCACTGGTGTCTTTCCGTCTTTGCAGTGTGTGAGCCCAGAGCCTCTTGAGAGTGCTGGAGAGACAGAGGGGCTCCACCTCTCCTGATGCTTCCCCGTTACCTTGGTTCTCACAGCTCGTTTTATCCCTCAACACCTCAGTATCCTCTCTTCTACTTTCTGTCCTGCAGAAGTGTGCCGATAGCTCGTCTCCACTGGTGAATGTCTCCCAAACATGCCTGTTTCTATTCTCTTTGTTTCTATGACTGAATTTGTTTTGTGCATCTATAGTTTTCATTTTACTCATAATCAATTTTTTGAAAGTACATTTTGCATTTTACTTATTAATCTTTATCTTTTTGACAATACTAAAATGTGTCACATTGCTGTTTATTTAATTGAAGTCTAGTTGATTTACAATGTTTCACATATACAGCAAAGTGATTCAATTATACATATATATATTCTTTTTTCAGATTCTTTTCCATTATAAGTTAGTATAAGATGTTGAATGTAGTTACCTGTGCTATACAGTGGGTCCTTGTTGTTTATTTTATATATAGTAGTATGTATTTAAGTTCACTTCTTACTAAATTGGTTAAAGGTCACTGAAAGAAGAATTCTTAATATTTCATAATGTGCACTTAAAGATGTACAAATATTCATGTGTATAATGACTAAAATACTGCATTCAGGGGATGGATATTGTTTTAAAGTTTTTGCTAATTTTTATCTGATAACAAAATAATTTGATACATATTACTTTTTAAACTAATGGCCATTGAAATTGACTGGAATGAGGGATAACTAGACATCTTAATAGAAATGCAACCTGCTACTTCCTTTGAAATTTCACATTACAAAGTAGTGCTGCTACAAACACAATATTAGGGGCTTAATTGTGCTCGGTGGTGTTGAGGTTTGGATTATTCTGGAAACAGAGCCTGATATAACAACTAGCACACAGGTGGTTTATTTGGGAGGGAATTCCAGGAATGTGAGGTGAGGGAACGGGAAGAATGAAACAGGGAAGGGAAAATCTAATAAAGGGAGCCTTACTGATCAAGTTACTACTCAGAACAAGGAGTTCTCCATTCCATTCAGGACCCCGGGTAATCTTTCAGAACACATCATGGAACTGTCCCACCAAAGAATGGGAGTCTGGAGCACTTATCCATGGAATCTGGATCCTTTTGATTGAGGGTGCTCCTGAAAGTCATCTGCTCCTTCATTTCCTGGCCACACCTGTGCTTCCTGGCCACACCCACACTTCCTGGCCGCACCCACACTTCCTGGCTGCGCCTGTATCTCCTGGCCGCACCCACACTTCCTGGCCGCACCTGTACTTCCTGGCCGTACCCGTACCTCCTGGCCGCACCCACACTTCTGACTGCACCTGTACCTCCTGGCCGCACCCACACTTCCTGGCTGCACCCGTACTTCCTGGCCGTACCCGTACCTCCTGGCCGCACCCACACTTCTGACTGCACCTGTACCTCCTGGCTGCACCCACACTTCCTGGCTGCACCCGTACTTCCTGGCCGTACCCGTACCTCCTGGCCGCACCCACACTTCTGACTGCACCTGTACCTCCTGGCTGCACCCACACTTCCTGGCTGCACCCATACTTCCTGGCTGCACCCGTACTTCCTGGCTGCACCTGTATTTCCTGGTCACACCCACACTTCCTGACTGCACCCGTACTTCCTGGCCGCACCTGTACCTCCTGGCTGCACCCACACTTCCTGACTGCGCCTGTACTTCCTGGCCGCACCTGTGCTTCCTGGCTGCTCCTGCACTTCCAGCTGCACCTGCAGTTGGGCTCAGTGGCCTTCCTTTGCTCTGAAGAAAGCTCAAGGTGGAAAAGTTGAGCCACACGACAGCCCACTTGAGGTGGAATTAGGTATAATTTGCCTGCCTCAGAGGGGCTGCAATCATATGGGTCAAGGAGACCTAACCCAGGACACTGGAAGCATCTGGACTTGGATGGAAATGGTGAAAGTGGATCAGAAATAGAGATGCATTTTTCTTTGCACAATAGAGTCTTCCCTACAAAACTGCATTAAAACAACTTTCAAAGATTTGGATCATGTTATTTAAAACATACCCAAAGAAGCCTAAAATAATCATGCCACATGAGTTTACTTCCTGTTCCTCACAAGGCCCCCCTTAAAATGACAGTAATGGGACACCAAAGGCATAAATGTACCACAACAGAGAAAACATGAGGGTGGCCATCAGCACACGAGAGACTGAGACACATTTCTGGAAGCTGTGCTGAGATGGCCAGCTTCTAGCTACACATGAAGAATATTACAGCCTAGGAAAGAGACTGTCTTCCTCATAAAACCCAGGAGAGGCCCAGAGCTCCGAGAGTCCAGAAAGGAAGGGCAGCAGAGGAGATGTGAGGTTGAAAATAGGACTCATTGGCATTGGAAGCAGCATACAAAATAGGCGATCTGTCTCCACCATGAGCCCAGAATGGCCAGCATTTATTCCTGGGCTGAGGGAAGTGTGTGAACTCTCCGGGAAGAATACAGGGAAGCTGGTGTGGAAAACGACGCCTTGGAGCAAAGCCTTCTGCTCCAGAGTGTTCTCAGGATCAGTGCTACAACAGCATCCTCTCCCCTCAAGCACAGTGAGCCCTGTAACATGCAGACTCGGGCTCCACACACACATACAACGTCCTCCTCCATCTTGAATGTGAACAGGCAGCCCTGGGTCAACTGACATTTGAGCATGAAGCAGAAGGACTTAACAAGCGGATGACTCCAGAGAAAACAAGGTACTTTAGGGAGCAAAAAGTAAATTTAAGGAGAGCAAAACTGTAATACCAAATGCAGTATAACACATAACAGAGTAGGCTGTTGTGAAAATGTAGGAATTGAAGGAATAAAAAAGCACTGTGAAAATTAAAAATTGTTTTAATTATTGGCCAAAACTCTTGTTGAACAAATCTCCCACAAGAGAGAACAAGAAGTAGAGACAAAAAGTTGAGAATAAAGACATGTTTTTAAGAAGTGAGACATAGATGATTAAGCCAGGATGCTCAATAGTTATCTGATGCTCAAGAAACAGAAAATAGAGTGGAGGAGTTATTGTCAATGCAGTCATAGTAGTGCTGGTCACAGGGCTGGCGGATGTGTCTTCAGATTGAAAAGGCTAGTGAGTGCCAACATAATGAATGGAAAAAACCTACATCTGCTCACATCACCACTGAATCTCAGAACAGAAGGAATATAAGAAAGATCCTAAAACCTTCCAGGGAAAGATAAGTTCTCCTGCACAGAAACAACGTAGATTGGCATCATATTTCCAGTAATAAATGGTAAAATATAATAATGGCTTCATTAAAATCATGAAAGGGAAATTTTTTCAAACCAGATTTCTGTACATAAGTGAACAATCAATCATGTTGGAGAAAGACATTGCAAACATGCAAGAATTTGTAAAGTTTATTTCCTGCATTTCTCTGTAAGTTGCATAGATGTTCTTCAATAAACTAAGGGGCCAAATATAAAAGAAAAATGCACAGGATTCAAGGGAACACTGGACCTGGACAGGAGAGGAGAAAAGGAAAGCCCTCAAGAATGGCTACACGATGAGTCTGGAAAATACCCAGTCCAGATTGGAAGCAATGTGGAGTGAAGGAAGGAAAATACATATAATCAGACAAGCCACTGGATATATAGCTGAAGGAAACAAAATCACTATCCTGAAGAGATATCTGTGCACCCGTATTCATTGCAGTGGTATTTACAATGGCCAGGACAAGGAAACAACCTAAGTGTCCATCAACAGATAAATGAATTGAGAAAATGTAATACACACACACAAACACACACACACACACACACACACACACACACACACACACACAAACAATGGAATACTATTCGGTCATAAAAAGAAGGAAATCCTGTTATTTACTACAACATGGATTGATCTTGAGGGCATTACGCTAAGTGAAATAAGAAAAAGACAATTACCATATGATCTTGCTTATGTGTGGAACCTTAAAAAAACAAACTCATGAAAGCAAAGAACAGATTGGTGGTTGCCAAAGGTGGGGACTTGGGGGAATTGGGTGAAGATGGTCAAAAGGTATAATCATCTACTTATAGAGTAAGTTCTGGGGAGGTGACGTACAGCATGAATACCATAGTTTGCAATAACCGTATTGTGTATTTGAAAGTTGCTAGGAGAGTAAATCTTAAAAATTCTCATCACAAGAAAAAAAATTAGCAACTCCATAAGGAAGATGGAGAGGGAGTGATGGTGGATGGTATGAGGAAGCTAAATCTTTATCTTTAAAATGAGGAAGTAAACAGGTAGAGAATAAGTAATTCATGAGTGGTATAAAGGTATGAAGATCATTATCAGAAGAGTTAAAAACGCGACTGAAAGAAATAAATATGTCTGCCTCTGGGGTTGGATTGGAGATGGGAACTCAAAAGCGGTACTGGACTGTTTTCATTAAGAGCACTTCTATACCATTTGGCTTGTTTGATTATACATATTTTCAAATTTTAAAGAAGCACCTGGGTGAAAAAAATTCATAAGAAAACTTTTGTCAGTACAATGGCCTAACCTTTTCTATTTTCATTTAATCTTTGTTTTCTGAGGTGTTCCGTAGAAAAAGATTCACAAATGGGCTTGGACAAATTTCTGCCTTGTTCATTCATAATGCACTTTTTCAGAGAAATTTGAAGACATTCAGAAGACATTTCCCATTTGTGGCTGATGTTTTGGGATGCATTTATCTCTCATCCTTTAAAATATCTCGTGGTACCATCCTTTACTATGTTCTTAAAAGAATGGTCCGTAAAATACTTCTGTCATTCGTGCAACCAAGTTATATACGTTTTTAAATTAAGAAGAGAAGGATAAGCGTCAGTTGGAGTAATAATTGAGATGAATAGCTTAAGATCGCACAGGGAGACCTTATCCATGCTCCACGGTGGGGGTCATAGATGCTTTAAATAAGAGTGACATGTTTTTCTGATGCCAAAGTGAAGAACAGAACTCAGGCATAATTTCATTAATACAGAAAGGGCATTAGATGACTTCCATGATACAGTAGTCAATGTTGTAGTGAGCTGAAGATATGAAATCTAAGTAGAAGGACTTATAAGAATGCTCAGAGAAATAGACCCTGCATGAAATATTAGTGGAAGTAAGTAGAAGACTGATTGAGGCAAGACTTTCTTAATAAATCTAGAATATCTTGTTGAAATGTAATTTCATGATGCAATAAAATTTCAGGTGAGAAGCAAAATATCAGACTTTAGTAAAATAATATTGTTTCAGATGGGTACTTCACCAATGCATGGGAAATCACTCCATGTGGAAGAGACTAATGTGTGCTTTTCCCCACTGGTGTTATTTTAGATTTCTTTAGCATTGACACGTTAGTTGAATCATTTTTATTGATCCAGCCGGCAACTGTTTGAAAAATAAAATAAAATAAATAATGGCTACTTAATTAAACTTTTAAGGAAGTGCCCCAGTCACTTGAGTCTAAGCCTCTGTGCAAATTTCCATGAGTTCTAGAGCAAGTAGCTTTAAATAACCAAAGCACAGTGCTGTCTAACAGAGCAGGTGAGGAAAGCTAGGGTGCCTGGGAGCCAGTCCTCATTGCTGCTTGCAAGATTTGTGAGCTAAAAGATGGCTTAATCCAGTCTTTTAGAGCACCCATTTAATCATTTTTATGGAAACGATAATACCTCTATTTATTATAAGGATTCCAAAGAAATTTGGGAAGCTGCTTGTAAAATTTTGAAGCATATAGAATACAAACACACAGACAGACACAATGATTTTCTAAAATATAGAATTGAAATGCAGAGATTTATTTGTTATGGTTTGTATTATGCATAACATTTAAATTAACAACATCCACTTTATTATATACATTCAATGGTAGTCGTAGAGAACTGGGAAAATTCTTTTCCTTATGACTTTTGAAACTGGTATACAGCATATACCAACATTCAGGGCATCTTGTACTGAACGAGCATAAAGCAAACAAAACCCCCTTTATTTAATTTTCTGCTAATAAAAGTAATATGTGCTTTCTGATTTCTTTGATCACATTTTTAGTTGCTTCTGCCTCTTTATTGGCTCCTTTGGAATGCATAGAATAAAATTAAGGTCATAAATAGAGTTCTGTATCCATAGCAACGAGTATTTCTGTTTCAACACTTTGCAGGTATTTATTTTCATCCTATTACTTTCTTAGAGTTTGCTGATTTCTTTGGAGGATAAATGACTCAATAAATGGCGTGAGAATAAATCTAGTAATTTCAGTACTCAAGGAGAAAATAGAGGAAGGAGACTGGAAACCCAGGTAGCTAGGAATTACTATGGACCATTAAATTATTAGGAGGGTCAGAAACTCCAGTAGGTCAGTTTAGGAGAATGAAGTCAGATCAAGAAGTCAGGAAAATGTTTTCAAGAGTCCAGGTAGTTAAAACAAGAGATAAAAAGGATGTAATCACATATAGTCAAGAATCTAATCATGACAACAGACTTGGGGAGTGGGTAAGTAACCTCAATTTTGGAACATGCATAAAACCAGAAATCCAAATCCCAGATTTTGAAGCAACCAAGTCTCAGATTGAGCATAACAAAAAGGATTAATCAGGCAAAGGAGTCTGACAGGCCACGACCAAAGTTCATGGCTGTGAGCCTATCTTGGAGGAAAGATCTATTTTGGCAAGAGTCCTCATGGGTGTGCCCTTCCTTAGCAGGGAATGATCCGATCCGGCGAGTGAATGGGCAAGTGCAAGCTTGTGCCTTAGGTTGAATGGGGGAGAGATGATGAAAAGATTTTCTGAACCTTTTAAGTTAATAAACAGGAAAATAATTTCATAAATCATATACTGTCAGGTGACTGTTTTGTGCACTGAGTACAACAGGCAACTTAACAGGCCTTGGAAACTTGAATACTGACTAGTGGAAGTTATAGATAGTTATGTGGACTTTTTAATCACAGAATGGTATTAGAAGCACTCTGCATTAAATTTTGTAGAACATTTTGTTAACAAAACTATCAGTTTTAAAATACACTGGATATTTATTAGTATTTATTGGAAAAAAGCAGTTCACATATTTATCAGAAATATTAAGCTAATTTAAACATATTTATTGTTAATGTTTATCTCTAAATTTACTTATAGCATTTTTTCCTATGGATTTTGAAAAATTTTTGGTATCCATGATCTAGGTAGCTTTTGTTCCTCAGTTTGTTTGTAAGAGTGTTATTATTAGGATCAGTGGGCCTGTAGCTAAGTGTTTGTATATCAGAGATGCGTAACTTAGATCTCCCAACTGTCTAGTTTTACAGGAGCAAGAATATTATGTTGAAAAGAGTTTGACATTGTATTTGGTAAAATGATTTCTTAAAAGTGGTGGTCTAGATCTATCTATAAATTCATTTAAAACCTTTGCTTTCATATTATATCATTGTTATGAATCGTGTTTCTAATGTTGGTGTGCCAATTATTATATAACTATGCCTTTTGAATATACACTTGAATATATTTAAGAACAACCTTTTTTTTAAAAAAATTGAAGTACAGTCAGTTACAATATGTCAATTTCTGGTGTGCAGCACAAAGTCCCAGTCATGCATGTACATACATATATTCATTTTCATGAAGAACAGTCTTTTTTACACTAACTTATATTGAGGCTCAGCTAAAAAAAAAAACTCACAAAAATGTTAAGTGAAAGTAATTTTAACTGAAAAGGCTAAATTATTTAAGAAATTAACAATGATATATTTTACGTTTATAAACAGAGGCAAATAATAACACCGTGGATTTAGTTAGTACATTTTTTTCTAGTTATTTGCTTTACCCATACGATTTATTTTTATATTAAGTGAATTCATTTTATGAATGGAGAAGTAAAAGCAGCAAGTAACGGTTTATGTACAAAAGTACAAACTATTCCAGTAAATTAAGTTATTGTTGCAGTTTTGTGGGGTTGTGGTATGGCTATCAGAATCATCCTGGAGGCTTTCATGAGTGGGATGGATTAAGAGTGAGATAATCTCCCTTTCTCTTCTGACCCTTTACCGTACACATAATACAAGGTATTCTAACACCTAAGTTGTCTTGGGGAGGCCCATGTGGGCAGTAACTTTACCTAGATCTCAAAACTGTCTTCTAAGGTCAAGTTGACTTAGGAGGATACTGTGCTAATGTGCTGAAGTTACCACCAATGCCTTAATGGCTTTCAAATATATGCTTATTTTGAACTTCTTTCAAAATTCCTAGAAGTAGATCTACCTAGAATTACACTTTTCTGTAATTAGTGAAAAGACAGAAATATTAAAACTGGGTCTCCTGGTGTTTACATGGTACTGACTTAGAACATTATCATGTGATTTTTCTGCTTTAGTTTCTGCATGTCTTTAAAGAATTAGTTGTATAAAGTGCACATAGTGCGCCCACAAAAAGTGCACTTAATTGGAAGGAAATGCCGTTAGAAGTAATAATAAGGGAGGACGCACCATGTCCACGGGGCGGAGTCAGACGTGGAGTCAGCGTCAACTTGCATAGGAGGCAGGGCTCTCCTCCCTTTCGTGGGCTCATTGTTAAAAGTTCGGGTGTTTGTGCTTCAGAGTGTTCTGGATTTTCTTATATTTAATTAAGCAGCCAAAACTTCGGAATACTTTGCTTCAGTAAAGTCGTATGGTTGTTAGCACAGTAATTAGTGTTTTCTGAATGTCACTACTGTAATGTTTGGGCTCCTGTGACCTTAGTGTGTATAGAATGTTTGGATAGAATGGCTAACGCAGAACTAGCAGAAAACCTAGGTCAAAACTTTACTTTCCTGACAAGCGGAAGTATAGTAAGTGGGGAGAATGTTGAAAGTCTGCTTTCCAATTACTTGCATGTCATTCTTTATAGAAGAAAGTTTCCAGTGAAGAATTCAGCCTGAATTTTATTCTTCTTCCAAGGCCAAATAGGTTACCTGTGACTCCTGGAAACACTGTCCAAAAAAGAAAGAAAGAAAAAAAAAATCTTTTAAGTGTTTCTAGATGTTGCAAATAACATCTTCCTGAAATGTAGTCCTGT
Source organism: Camelus ferus (assembly GCF_009834535.1). Lineage (NCBI taxonomy): Eukaryota > Metazoa > Chordata > Mammalia > Artiodactyla > Camelidae > Camelus > Camelus ferus. Next base: position 30,795,240 of record NC_045711.1, on the reverse strand, counting down.
TCATTAGCCCGGATGTTGCACCAGCATGGGTTGTGGATAATACATCTGTGTTGGCTTTTTAATAGTTATACTTTGCATTCTCAAGATGAGGTTATTAAAGTGTTATTTGGAGATAGTGTCTTTTTAATGTCATCATTCTCAAGTGGAATATTTCCACTTTTATAATTCCATTTGAGTCTAGAAAAAATATATATGCATTTTGTGCTTCTGTTAATTGTTAATATATCTAATCCGTTTAAAAATGCTCATACGCAGTCATTTTAAGTATAGTAGGCATTTTGTTTGCAAGTTTCGAAAATAGGCCAATGTGATATGAACCTCCTTTTCTCCCTTTTAATTGTAACTTAACCTAAAAGCAAACTGCTATGGGTTTTCACTCACTTTCCTCAAGACCTATTTTCAATTGGATGATTTGGGTGGTTCTTTTAGAATAAAACCAGAAATTTCAACATCAGTTATGAATTTTTAGTAGTACCGTCATTATTCACAGAAAAACAAATGCAGCCATAATGTTTGCCAGTTCATGTGACTCATTTCATGTTCTACTTCTTCTTTTGAAGTTTTTTTCTCCAGATAGGCATGTAAATTAATGAGTGCTTTTCTTTTATATTTCACCCTATTTCTTTCTTTTTTTTATTCTATACTTAGAGTACTCTTCTTTTGCAGGTAAAAAATATATTTTACTTCTTGACATAAGCCCTGTGTAGTATGTTCCAAAACTGAGTATTAATTGTTCTAAAAATTTTAATCAAATTATGTTTTTTCTGGCCTTTCCTATAAACTCTATCCTCTCTTTCATCATGTAATTTAGTAGTGTCATGATCAATGACACCACATTTTGGTTTTGTGTATGGAATTCCTTCCAGAGCTAAGCTATTCTTTTAGAATTTAGGAGAATGTAAAGCCCCTTTCTCATTTTTACAAGCTACAGAGGTAATATTTTCACTGAACTACAAGGTGGGTTAATGATTATATTTTTAATTACTAGGTCTAATAACTGTAGAACAAGAGTCCAAAAACACAAGTATACTTTAAATATGCTAAATATGCATATTGATCTCAGAGAAAATTTTGAATAACTGTAAGGTAAATCTGCTGGCTCAGTTCTAAATCTCTCTCAATAACTGAGGGATTTAAAAAATATTTTCCATTTGGTAGAACATAGGCATTATGAGTCAAGAAAGTTCTATTTGCAGCCTAGATGCAGCAGCTAATAAACAGGTAATATGCTGCCTTAGAAATCTGAAGACCTGGTTTCTTATCCAGGCTTTTATGTGACTTTACCTCCATCTCTTCATATGTCTCTCTTCTACTTTGATCAACTATGTGTCTTCCCTATGATATACGGGAACACACTTGAAAAGCTTTTTAGCCCTATAAAAGCACTAAAAAGTATAAACTTTTATTATAAAAACTCAGCCAAAAAATTTACTCACATATAAAATAATGTTATAACACTTGGCTTAATTTGAAATTATAAATTTCCAAATATGTTAAAAGATAATATTGTACATTATAGGATGTAATTATACAGTAAGTTGGCTTTTATTTTAAGTATTTAGATGAATTTCAGTTTTTAAATTATAATAAACATAGGATCTCATGTAAGATGTAGTTTTATGCATGCTATAAATTTAATCTCTATAAAATGACCTCTATAAAACCTTTCCAAATACTATTTTTATTGATCCAACAGTATTTTTATAACATGTTTGACAATTGATTTTTTAATATATATGCTGTCTTTCCTTGAAGTCTGAATAACCACTTTTATGTCAATTATATACCTGGGAATGGAGAGAATTTATTTCTGTCTATTGTGTAACGGATCCAGTGTTGTTTCTTCCCATATGAATAACTTATCTTAGCAGTTTTTAGGCTAGTTCAGCACTCCGCCAGTAAACCACAGGCCAACTCTGTCCCATGTGTGCTCGTTTCTAGGCTCCCCATTATGTTCCATTAGTCAAGTTTTTCTACTCTCTATGGTGATACTACATTGTTAACTTAGTAACATTATTTTAGGTCCTGATTTCTGCTGTGGAATGCCACACCACCTGTCCCTCTGTAGGAATATCCTGATACTGTGTTCATCCCTGTACACTTTAGATTCCGCTTATCAAGTTTTTTTTAAACTTTTGTTGGAATTTTAATTGGACTTGCACTGAAGCTGTAGATCAGTTTGGGGGAGAACTGATGGAGAGACTTTCCGTCACTGTGATATGTCTCTCAGTTATTTATGTCTTCTTTAATATCTTTCAAAAAGGCTTATAGTTTTTTCTTTAGACTTTTGCACATCTTTTGGAAGACTTATTTCTGAGAAACTTATATTCATTATACATAGTTGTAAATAGTGTTTTATACTTTTTTCCAGTGTATAAAAGCTACAGGTGATTTTTAAACATTGATCTTTTATTCAGATGCCTTTCTAAACTCTTATTATTTCTAGTAATTTGTACATTCATTTTGCATTTTCTCAATAGACAGCTATAGCATCCATAATTAAAGACGGCTTTGTTTTCATTTTATTTTTTTCTTGTTATGCACTTATGAGTACAAGTAGTGGTAGCAGGCATTCTCTGCTTCTTCCTGGGTTTAAAAGAGCTGTTTTAAAATTTCACAATAAAGAATGAATAAATGTGCTGAGTTTTTGGTAAATACCTTTTATTTGGTTAAGAATAGTCTCTTCTATTCCTATTTTGCTAAGAGTTTCTATGATGGAATTTTATCAAATGTTTTTCTGTATATTGAGATAATCATATGACTTTCTTTTAATACATCAATGGAATAAATCATATTATAGATTATTGTTTAACATTAAACCAGCATTATGTCCCATCCAGTTTTTTCACAATGTATTGGATTCAATTTGCTAATAAATGTTGGGAAAGATTGACCTGAGATTTTTCTTTTTTGGACATGTTAATTGATGTTATGCTAGCCTGAATAATCCTTCTTTTTCTATTCTCTGAAAGAATTAGTATAAGAGTGACTTATTTGTTTCTTAAATATTTGGTCAAACTGGCCAATAAAGCCATCTGGGCTTGATATTTTATTTCTGGAAAGACTTTGACTACTATTTAAATTTTTCTGATAGTTATAGGGTGCTTCACATTTTCCAGTTTTTTCTAGTTAGTTTTGGTAAATTTTTTATAGTTTAGGATTTTTTCTTTTTATCTAAATTTGGTATTTATTGGCATTTATAGAATTTTATAAATGTTCTACTGCCCTTGCATTCTCTGCAACTTGGTGATTATTTATTTTATTCTTATACATTACTGCACTTGGTTTGCTATTAATTTACTTAAGATTTTTATGTCTGGTCCGTGACTAAGCTGGCCTATAATTTTTATCTCTCTTCCTATTCCTGTCACCCTTTGGTATCATATTATGACTTCTGAAGTAGTTTAAGTGTAGATATCTCATTTCCTATTCTCTCGAAACGTTTGTAAAAGATTAGAATGATCCATCTCCTGGGGATTTTTCTAGAACTCACCTATAAAATTACCTGAGCTCAGTGTTTTCTTTGTCGGAAGATTTTTAACTGTTCTTTCAGTTTCTTTAATTAGATTGCTTTAGTTGATTGTTTCTTCTTTTGAAATTTTATATTTTCCTAGGAATCTGTTTCACCTAGGGTCTTCAATTATTGGCATACTATTTTTATAGTAGTATTGTCTCTTTAATCTCTAATGGTTCTGTAGTATGTCCTTTTAAAATTTTAATATTAGTTATTATCTTTTTTCTAGATAATATTGCCATACTTCATTTTCATCCCTCATATTGTTGATTTGTGCCTTCTTTCTTATTTGCTTCATCAGTCTTATCAGAAATTGTTCTGTCTTGCTCATTTCTTAAATCAGTTGCCTATTTCATTAATAGTCTTTTAAAAATAAATAGCATATTAAGGCTACATATTTCCTTCACTTTTATTTCATCTTTCATGATTTGATAAAAAAATGTTCATTATCAATCATTTCTAAGAATTTGAATGTTGTAGTTTTATTTTGATTAGAAAATATGTTAACACCAGTCGAAATTTAAAAGTCATAAAAATAGGTACAATAAAATATCTCCATGCATTCCTGTCAGCAGTAACCCCCACATTTCCATCTAAAACAGTACAAATGTAAAGTGTCCTGTGTCTTCTTCCAGAGATTAGTTCTAAGTACTTGTAATTTTTATCTTAACTTCATTTGAACCATGAATTATTTAAGGTGTATATTTTAGATTTCCAAGTATATGGGAAATTATTTTGGTTTTGCATTGCTATTTCTGTCATGGATTTTAATTTAATTGCAATCTTGTCAAAGAATATCTTTGACACCACCAATTTCTTGCAACATGTTAACACTTGAATTTCATGTATGTGTATATGGGTATAATGAAATCTTTTACTGGAATGGTGGACTTGACCATTTTCTCCTGTAGTTCCACTAAATTTGTTGTATACATTTTAAGATTGTTTTAGCACATGTACAAACTTAGATGTGTCTCCCTGGTGAATGACATTTTAAAAATCATTTAGTGATACTTATTTTGAAAGGGCCTTTATTAATATTCCACTGTATAACTTTTTGCAACTCTTTAGTTTCAATCTCTTCATGTCTTCAGTGTGTCTCATGAAAAACAGATGAATTTTGATTTGTTAAAAATTTAAATAGGCTATTTTAAAACCAGTTTTAGATTTATAGAAAAACCGAGAGGATAATATCAGAGACTTCCGTTTATCTCACACAGTTTCTCCCATTATTAACATCTTATGTTAGGATAGTGCGTTGCTTACAATTATGCACCAATATTAATACATCATCATTAATTAAAATTCATACCTTATTCAGATTTCCTTAGTTTTTTCCTAGCATTTTTTTTCTGTTCCAGATCCCATCCAGAATATCATATTAATTTTAGTTGTCATATCTCCTTGGTCTCTTCTTTGCTGTAATAATTTGTCAGATTTTCCTTATTTTTGATGATCTTGAGGTGTGTCTATTAGGAATTTGTAAAATGCCTTTCTACTGTAATTTGGAATTCTTCTGCAAGGAAGATTTGTCTCCTCTCCTTTATTTATTTATTAAATCATTTATATCAGTATGTACTTGTGGATATTTATTTTATCTTTGGGGTATAATCCAATGCTTGTTTCTCAGATTGTTCTAGCTTTAGCCAGTGGGAGCTCTTTCAGTTGGTCCCTTATCCCTTTGATATGCCTCCACCAGTGTGCACGCCCTTGCTTCTAGCACAGCAAGATGTTCCAGGCTTGTCTTAGGTATTTTCTGCCCGTTCTTAGAATCAGTCTTTTGTCCAAAGACTACTGGTTCCTTTCATTGGAGGATGGAATGAGAAACCAAAATCTGTTTCTCCCCTACTCCTTCTGCTTTTAAGTTTTTCTCTTTGTATTTTGTGTCCTGCCATTTTATTGCCTGTTATCTAGATGTGGATTTCTTTCCTTTCTTTCCTTTTTTTCCCCCCTATTTTCGCAGCTTACTTGATACTTATTCTGCTCATTATTTCTGTGGAGTCTTGCTTTTCCTCAGTTCTGGAAAGTCCTCAGACATCATCTTTTCATACTTTCTTCCTTTCTCTCTCCTCTCCCTCTGGAACTCTAGATACACATTAGATCTTATTTTCTGTACTATGGCTTCAAACATCTCACTACTGTTGGTTTTTTTTTTTTTTTCCCTGATATTACTTGCTGCATTGTGGGTAATTTATGAAGCTCTCCCTTCTGTTTCACTGTTTCTCACTTTTGCTAGGTTTCAGTTGCCTTAACTCATCCAGTTTATCTTTTATACAAAATTTTTTTTTTTTGGAAATTATGTTTGGTTCTTTCTCAGATCTGGTAATTTTTGCTTAATTTCTTCCAGCTTACTCATTTTGTGATTCCATCCTTTGTTTCTTCAAATATTTAATACATGTTTATTTTGTATGTTTATTTTATATTTTTTCTGATAATTCCCATATCTGAAGAGCTTGCTAGTGAGAATCTGTTTCTGTTGACTCTTACCAACTGGGTTTTTTTTATTTTTTGGATGTAGTAATTTTTTATTATAAGCTCTTTTTTTTTTTTTTTAGATGTAGTAAATTTTTTTGGATGTAGTAATTTTTTTTGATGTGGTAATTTTTAATTATGAGCTCATTTTTGGTGTATCCTTAGTTTGTGGGAAACTTGGAGACATTAAACAGAAGAAGCTTCTCTCCAGAGGGGATTTGTTTTAGCTTCAGGTGGGAGCTGATAACACTGCTGACCTGAAACCACTTGAGTCCTGTTCTAGGATTTCTGGCTTAATGGGTGGTGTCCTGTTCAGTTACCACATTCCTTTCGCCTCAAGTTGCAATGCTGATATTTTCCCTGAGAGATATCTTGCCTTTTGATTGGGCTTCCTGCTCATTATCTTGGTTTTGGCACATGCAGTTTCACATTTGTGTAGTTTTTGTTTTGTTTTTCCCTTTGGATGTTTTCTTACTTCCTACAAGCAAAGAGGAAAAACTGTATTTTATACAGGATTCTGTTGTTTCATCTCACAAGGGTGCCTCAGCATATCTAGTTTGGCAAACTACTTGAAGTAAATATCCTAAATCACCAATATGCCTCACTCTTCCTTGCCTTCAACATTTGTTTAGTCACTTAGTTCCTTTAATTCTACCTCTGAAGTTGTATTCCCATTCATTCCACTCTTTCCCCCACTGCTGGCCTTCCCATCTCCTGAGTGTGTAATCTATTTTGCAAAATGCCTCCAGATTAGTTTTTCTTGGTACAAATCCAGTGGTATTTCTTGGGTCAGTATCCCCACATACCCTGCTCCAGAAACCAATTTAGGCTTCTTCATTGCTTCTTCAGTTCCCTGAAATCCAACTCTTGTAGCTCATGTTCAGAATCCTTCAATAATTGCACCAAATTTCTCTTTTCTGAGTTTCCTTGCTTCCTCTTTAATGCTCCATTTTTCTTCTTCCATGTGGCTCATTCTTTCTGCCTGAAATGTCCAACATCTATCCCTGTCCCCACATGGTACTAATTTATCTCTTAAGGTCTATCTCAGATGCATTCAGTTTTATTCAGTTTTCCAGAATCCTTCCAAGCTCACAGTAACTGCTCCCTCTTCTGACCTCTTACAGCACTTTGTCTTTATGTATGGCTCTTATGGTGTGTGTGTGTGTGTGTGTGTGTGTGTGTGTGTGTAGCTTACATATTATAATCTAAACTGTTTAGGGAAATGTTTTTTCTGGAATTCACTTATCACAGCGGCTTCCACATCATAATCCTAACAAACTGTGAATTATTCATAATTATAAATTAAAGAGTGGAACATGGAAAATATTTCAGCTTGTGGTGGTGATTGCTTGTAAACTCTATAAATGTACAAAGGTAACCTAATATATCAGTAAGTTGTTAGTGTGTCTTTATTCCAAAAATAACTGTAGAATAATTTTTCACTTTTGAAAATAAGATAAATGATTATTTCTTAACCATGAATATGTCCTTAGCTTAGATACATTTTGCTTTCATGAAGTACATTTAAAATTTTGTTTGGTATAATAATCCTGGCCATCCATAATCATTTATAAGATGTTTCAACTTCTCACTTCTCTTCCAGAATTTGTCAGATTCAGAGTGGTTTCAAGAATCATTAGCTTTCTGAGGAAACTGGTTTATATTGTTAGGGTGTTTTGTAATCCATTTCTTATCATGGTAAAATACACGTAATATAAAATTTGCCATCTTCACCAAAGTGTAGAAGTCAGTGATACTAAATACAGTTACATTGTTGTGTGGCCCTTACCATCATCCATCACATCACTCCTTTCATCCTGTAAAACTGAAAGTCTGTGCCCATTAAACAATAACTCTCCTTTCTCCTCTTTCCCACTTTATACTCTTTATCTATATGATTTTGTCTATTCTAAGTACTTCCTATAAAGAATCACTCATAATTTGTCTTTTGGTGACTTGGCTTACTTTACTTAGCATAATATCCTCAAGATTCATATATGTTGTAGCATATTGCAGAATTTCCTTCCTTTTTAAGGCTGCAAAATAACTCATTGTATGTATAAACCACATTTTGCTTATCCATTTATCCATCGGTGGACATTTGGGTTGCTTCTACGTTTTCTGGCCTCTATGTTTTTAATTGAGAGTCAGCTGGAGTAAAAGTTGTCATTATGATTTGTCTCTTAGGGACACAACTTTTATTAATTTGTGAATTTTAAAAATAATTCTGCTCTTTCGTATTAGTCACATTGATGAAATTTTGTAGCTCACTATTTATAATATTAAAGAAAAATGAACACATCTATTTCAAATTGATCTTGGCAGTTTCACCACTCTAGCTATCAGCACATGCTAATGATTGAAATATTAAATACCTAAGGGAAGGCTTCAGCATTAAGTTCTTTCATTTAATGTTTATTTCTTCCATAATTAGTTGATACATTTTTCAGCATAGTTTTTCTACTTGAAAATCACCATTGGAATAAAGCCAGTGCATATCAGTGTTGCCAGCAATGTAAAATGCCTTCCTGTAAGTTACTATTACATACCTAGTCAATGCACAGAAGGAGGGAGTGCAGGGTGGCCAGGGTGTGGAGAAACAGGTACAGGCATATGCTGGTGTTCACTCCGGAAATGAATTCAGTGTTTCTGTAGAGCAATTTGGGAAAAAAGTAAAAAGTTATTCTTACATTTTGACCAAATAATTTTGATAATTAACCTAAAAGCAAAATATTGTAATTTATTCACAGATTTCTCATATGTAATAATGAATAACTGGGAACAAGACAAATATTCAAAATAATATGATTAAGTAAGTTATGATAGATCGTACTGATGAAATACCATAGAGCCACTAAAAATAACAAATACACTAATAAATAAGAATAAAGATGTAAAACCAGGTGTGGGAAAACGTAGAACAGCACCTATGCAGTGATTATACCCTTAAAAATATTTTTATATACATTAACAAATACTGAAATTCAGTTTGGGATGGTGTTAGTGCCTTTGGAAAACTAACATTTTTTGATTTTTTAATTTTTTGTAAAGATTTAATGCCTATGACTGGCATGTTAACTTTGTACTAGTCATAGTGAAAATTAGGGATTAGAGGTACACAATAAGGATAAATGAATAAAATACATACTACACTGCTTAGAAATACCATTCTTTATGAGAAATTCTCACTACTTTGACACAGTATAGTGTATGATTAAAAGCAAAGGCTTTCAAATCAGAATGAACTTGGATAAAATCTTTCCATGTCTCTTCTTCTCAGACTCCATGTCTTAGTTCACTTGGGCTGCTGTAACAAAGTACGACGAGTTGGGACAGAAATTTGTCCCAGCTCTGGACGCTGGAAGTCCAAGAGCAAAGCACCAGCGTGGTCGCATTCTGATGAGGGTTCACAGCCAGCATCTTCTCTCTCTGTCCTCACTTGGTAGAAGGAACAAGGAATTTCTCTGGGGTCTCTTTTCATAAAGGCAGTAATCCCATTTTATAAAGGCATTTATTACTTCCTAAAGGCCCCACCTCCTAGAATCATCACTGTGGGCATTAGGTTTTCAACATACGAATTTTGGGGGACACAAACATTCAGAGTGTTGTGCTCCATTTATCACAATGTTGTCACTTCCTCTGTCCTCTTCAGATCTCAGCTTCTCTCTTACATTTCCTATCTCTGCCTTTTCCTGGTGTCTTCTGGGAGAGTCCTTCAATTTGATCATCTTTTGCAGTTTATAATTCCGTTCGTTGGCTATAGCTCACTGTTTCTTTCTCCCGTCATCGCCACTTTTCCCTTCGTTTATGACTTCTTATTCCTGCTTTATGTCTCTAATTTCTTTGCTTACCCTTTTTAGTATACTTTTATGCATATATACTCACATATATATGTATATATAAATATTTATTTATTTATTATGCTTTTTAAAAGTTATTTATCCACCTGTTCCAGCTGTACTGCTTCAGATGATATATGCCATTTAGTTGTTGGGTTTTTTGGGGGTTTTTTTGATAGTTGTTTCACTCCTCAGGGATTTTTAATTTGGCCAGTGAGCTAATATTCCCCTGGAACTATCAAACAGTCTAAGTGGTAACATCTACTGGAAAGAGCAAAAGGCCAGGCTTTAGCTCTTGACTTGCTGGCTGAGTTTACGGAAGGAGGGGGAGATGGCAGACCCTGAAACAGAGCACTCCATTGCGGCACCTCTGCCGTTCATAGCTACTCAGGAAAATCTGCTGTTCAGGAATTCACCTTTAACCTCTTGGAAATAAACAGCAATAGGAGGAGGCAGTTTCTAAGGTTAAATATCATCAGTTCTGGAAATTGGAGTGGGCAATGTGAAAGAGTGAATGCCCCAGAAGTTCTGATAAGTCTGCACCTTTTTCTTCAACTCCTCACCCCAGCAAGGCATTTGCTTGCCTTGGTCTGACCAGATATCGCAAGGTCACGTTGGGTTCTTGATTCCAAAATGGCAATGGGACACTTAAGATTGTCCCATGGCAACAAAAGGGAGAGTCAAGAGCAGAGAACAAAGCATTCTTTCAATCCCCCTTCTTACAGCTTACAGTTTCCTGGTTTTCTTCCCAGGCTGCAACCCCTTCCCTTCCACAGACACATAGTCTGCAGTTCAGGACAGCCTTTGTTCTCTGCAGGAGCTCCTCTGAGTTTGTTTTTGCTATTGTTTTTACCGTTGTGGTTGTTGTAATTGTTAATATCTCAGATTCATGCTTCCTGTGGTTTCTCCATGGTTGATTCTGGGAAACAAAGTCAGTAGCCCATCCTCGTCTGCCATTTTGAGATGACTGTTTTTTAAAAGACTATTTTGCCTCCTAAAAACGTAACTGTTATCACTCCCTAAGTCTGTCGGCTCTTAGAAGATTTCTTCTCTATTTCAGAACATGATTAAATTAACCATCTCTTTTCTTACTATGTCCAAGTATTCAAAGGGGAGGAATCATAAAACAGGGAATAGAGAGAGAGCAAGGGGCTTTGTTTTCAGGATAGTTGGTCTATAGCTGTCCACCAGTATACAAATGTCACTGCATCTGTGAAGCAAGGAAGCAGATGCACTTTAAAACATTGCATACTTTCCTTGCCTTTTTTGTAAAGTCCTCTTGCTCATTCCCCTGGGGCCATCCATCCACTTCAAATCAGCTTTTTCTTCAGGGAGGCAGAATAAAAATGGAGCACCTATCACCCCCAACCCTGGGGCTAAGGTTTGTTATTTAAACCCTTTCTTCTCTTCCAACATTAATGTGTTTGACCATCCATCTGTAGTTCATGTCTCTTCCAATCTAGTGTAGATGGGCGGGGTCAGTAGTTAAAATTCTGTGTACTAACCACAATCCAAGATAAAGGAAAATTTTGTATGTTAATATCTATCATGTTGGGTTATTTAATATCTATCATAGTAAATAAAATAATCTACATAAGATGCCTGGTGCAAAATAAATACTCAAGATACTAGCAATTATTATTTATCATGTAGAAATTGTAAAATTGCTAACATTCAGATAAATGATACACGATTTATATTGAAAATAGAGTAATCTCTTATTGTATATATTTTGATTTGGAAAGCAACGTCATTTAGCTTTGTATTCCTGTTCCCAGCATCCTAATGTAACTTTTGTCATTACTGTCACTTTTGGATTTTCTGATTTCCAGTCAGGGGAATGTTGGTTCATGCAGAGCTTGCTGAAGTACATCATACATAGAACAGTTATTGTCATGTTTCAGGAAGTGTTGTGTTCACAGCTAATGAATCAACAGCAATAATGACGATGACAGTGGCGATGATGGTGATAACTCCCCTTAGCCTGAACTACCTGTTCATCTGGGAGCAGGGCGTCCTAGGTTCCCTGATCTACTTTTCCTCTGAAAAACAATTAAAAGCCTAGATATAATTTTTTTAAAGAACATCTTCTTGAATATATTCACAAGATACTAAGTGAGGATACTCAGATATCAACATCTAAATGAAAACAGAAACCCAGAGGTGTAGGCAGAGCACTGAAGACAGTTCTCACCTTGGAGACCTTTTCTAAAACTGGGTGCACTTGAATTTTGAGGGGGCTTTTTTTGGGCACAGCGGGTAAAAACGAAGCCCAGGGTTTGCTTAAGGTGGGAAATCTAGGATACCACCGTGCGCAAAGCTGGGGCACCAAAGGGCCACAACCACCGTGTGTGGGTGAGTTAGGAACCAGTGAACTAGAAACAGTGTTAGCATTGGGGGGGGTGTGCCCCTGAAAATTCATAGCTATAAGCCAGTTGTCAGGAGCATCTGAGAAAAAAATATGAGAGAGAGGTTCAGTGAAATGAAAGAATGGAAAAATCTAATGTACATCTATGTGAGTTCATAAAGAGTGGAACAGAGATATTAAATTAATAGGTTATGCCTGAGAATTTTCCAGTACTTACAAAAACAGATTCAGAGGAGTAGCGTGTCCCAATCAGAATAAGTAAAAATATATCTACACATATTACACATTTTTTATTTCTCTGCACATATTTAGAGAAATAAAAAAATTGAAGAACACAAAACACAAAGAGAAGATCTTCAAAGCAGAGAGATAAAAGCAAATTATCTTCCAATGAATAGCATCTGACTTTTCAACAACACCCATAAAAACATTTTCAAATTAATGAAAACTGAGAGTGCTTGCCACTAAACTTCTTCAGATAACTTAAAGGATGCACTTGGGGCTAGAGGAAAATGGTTGGATGGAAGGAAGGAATGATGGAGTAAGACAGTGGCAATAAATGGATATATCTAAGCAGTTACTGACGGAATAAAATAATTAGCAGTATTGAGTTGATAAAAACAAAACAAACTGAAAATAACAACTCTAGCATATAAGTATGGAAGACTGCAACAGGGCTTAAAACGTCCTGAGTTTCTTTTTTTTTGTTTAAGAGGATATAAAAATAATTAACTTTAAAATTTGATAAGTGAAACTTGGGTGTTGAGGCCTCTTACTGTGAGCACTGAAAGAAAATATAGTAGATCACTTCCAAATTAGAGAGGAGAAGGAAATTGAAGGAGCAAAAAAATTTATTCATTTAGAATAAAAGAAGGAAAAGTAGGGAGAAAAACAAAACATACAAAAGGTAGGGCAAATGGCCCAAAATAAGAGGAAAACATAAAGGCAAATATGTTAGCATGTACAAACGAATGGACTAAGTTGGACTAAATGCTCCGTTTAACAGAGAAAGGTTGATTTAATTTTTTAAAAGAAGTCTTAAAAATAAAAATATATGCTATTCATAAGACAGATATCTAAAACTTGAGGATACAAAAAGGTTTAAAGTAAAAGAGTGGTTAAAAATATACCAAACAAATATTATCTTCCCTCTAAAAAGCTGCTATTAAAATCTGTTAATCTCAGATGAAAGTGTCTTTAAGGCAAAATCAAAAGAGGCTGAGCATCACTATTTGAAAACAAAAAATCTAATTAACAGTAAGGTATAGAACTTACATGGACCTTAAAACCTCAAAATACATACAAGAAAATTTAACAGAGCTACAGAGAGAAATAAACCTACCATTAGAGTGGGGGATTTTAACACATCTTTAAGTAATCGATAGCTCAAGTAAAGAAAAAAATCAGTAAGACATAGAATATTTCAACATAATAAATTGAACTGATGGATTTGTATGGAACACAGCACCCAACAACTTCAGAAAATATAGAGTACATATTTCCTCGCAATCATTCAAGAAGCTTTAAAAATTGTATAAATGGCCATCAAGCAGTCTTAACAAATTTCAAAGAATTAATGTAATACAGACTTCATTCTCTGGCCACAATGCACTTGGAAGTGAATAACAAAAAGACAGTCATTAAATTCCATGTTCTAAGTTGATTGATGCGCCCCTAAAATTTTATATCCATCCAGAACCCATGAAAGTGACTTTATTTGGAAGTAGGGTCTTTGCAAATGCAATCAAGTTAAAATTAGGTCATTCTGGATTAGGGATGAGCACTAAATCCAATATGACCAGTGTTCTTAAAAGAAGAGGGAAACTTGGACACAGAGACAGACACTCAGATTCACCTGAAGATGGAGGCAGTGGTTAGACTGATGAACCTACAAACCAACAAACGCCAAGGATGGCCAGCAAACACTGAGCTTGGAGACAGGCATGGAACCAATTCTGCCTCAGAGCCTCCAGATTGAACCCACCCTGCTAACACCTTGGTTTCAGACTTCTAGCCTCTAGAACTTTGAGAGAGTAAGTATTGTCTTAAGCCACCCAGTTTGTGGTACTTTGTTATGACAGCCCTAGGAAACTAATAGACCCCATATGTTTGGGAATTAAGAAACATACTTTTAAATAGATCATTAAGTCAAAGAAAAAATAATAGTGAAAGTTAAAAAATGTTTTGAACTAAATAGCCATGAAAAGATCATATATTTAAACCTGAGAGATTAAACTTTAAGCAATAGTTAGAGAGCTATTTATAGTCTTAAGTTTATAAATCAGAAAAAGAAGAAAGGATAAAAATAAAAGAGTTAAATATCCCAAATATGAGATTAGAAGAATAAAAAAACCCAAGAATGTAGAGTGAAGGACATAACAGAAATAAGAGCAGAAATCAATGAAATAAAAACAAAAATACAATAGCAAGTACTAGGTGAATCTCAGAAGCATAATGCTGAATATTTGAAGAAGCAAATTGTAGAAGAATACATGTAATATTCCATTTACACAGATATTCAAAACAAGGGAAACTGACTATGTTGTATATGGTGACATGTTTAAGGTAGTATCTGCATGTAAGTGAGAAAGAAATGACATAGGACTGGAGAAGGAGGGAAGGAAGGTAAGAAGGAGAGAGAGGGAAGGAAGGAGTGAATTTTTTGTATGTTTGGTAGCCTTTTGCAATTTCTTATATGACTTTCCTACTCATATCCTCTGCCCATTTTTCCGTTTTCAAAAACAAGGTCATTGCTGACATGGAGGCGCAAGTTCACAAGTTGAGGGAAGAGCTGATTAATGTGAACTCACAGCGCAAACAGCAGCTGGTGGAGCTCGGTCTTCTTCGTGAAGAGGAGAAGCAGAGGGCTGCGCGGGACCACGAGACTACTGTCAACAAACTGAAGGCTGAATCAGAAAGGATGAAGATAGAGCTGAAAAAGACGCACGCTGCTGAGACAGAGATGACGCTGGAGAAGGTAAGATACCCAACTGGGATTTTTATAGACAGTTGAGACCCATGTTTGAAATTCACTGCTACAATCCTTATATTTAATTTCCAAAAGGTGGTGGGCATAGAATAACTCTTTAAATTTATAAACTACTCAAATGAGCAACCCAAGTATCTTGCTGTCTGTCTAAGGGAGGTAGGTCTCCTAGCTTTTCCCTTGACTTTCATGGAAGGGATTGTATGGAATAGCTCATTCCACAGTAATTAAATAGACATTCGATAAAACAGCGTTCTGATATTGTCAGATATACCGATTGGGGTATTTGGGCTATAACCCTGAGTTTTTCTAAGTTAAGACTAGGTTTCAGGTCTTTTCTAGATTGTCTAATAGTCATTTCTAGATTTTACAGCTTTTTATAACAGTGTCACATAAATGATGACATATTTTCCCAGACTGATATTTCAAATGAAGAACTCTCTTTAGAATTATATATTTTTAAACTGTATGTCAGTATAATGTTTACACATTTTGAGTTGACCTATATTCCAGATACAGTTTCAAGTATTTGTTCTTCTGATGTTCTAGAAAAGTGTAAATATTTTATTCGGGTAGTAAATGTAAATTGCTATTAATCATAACAACTGTAAATTGCCCCTGTTTAAGACCGATCTATATCATAGGATCAAGAAACTTGGAAAGGATACCCTTTGCAAGGGTATAGTAAGAATCTTCTAATTTTGCTTATTTTTTCTACCTCTTCTTCATCTTTAAATGCTGAGTCCTCACCGAGCATACAACACCATTCTAGGCACTACTCCATCAATTTTACATAGATTGTGGTCCTAAGGTGCTTACTTTATAGTAGTAATAGCTTAAATTATCTGAGAGTCAGATTTTAAACTTTGCCCTTGGCAGCCAAGCTCTGAACTCAGAGATAAATAGAAAAGGTCTCTAAAGAGGCAGGAGTGAGCCTGGCTTCTTACAGGAACATTAAGGAGGTCGATGTGGCTGGAGATGATGATGGAGGAAGAGAAGGAAGAGGTGATGGGGTCAGGGAAGAACCTGAAGGGATGTATGAGGCCCTGGTGGTTTTTGTAGGCCCTTGAAAGAGCTCCGCTTTGACTCTCATGAGTAGAGAAAGCTTGGTGGGTTTTGAGCAGAGGAGTAACATGACCTGGCACATTTGAATGAAATTTCTCTGACTGCGCATGCTGAGAATAGACTGCGCATGCTGAGAATAGACTGCGCATCTGAGGGCAAAGATGGGAGTAGAGAGACTAGTTAAAAGGCTTCTGCAGTAATTTAGACAAGAGATGATGGATGCTTGGGCCTGGCCCGTAGCTCTGAAGGTGATGACTGATCAAATTCAGGTTATGTCTGAAGGTAGAGCTGATAGGGTTTGCTGTTGGTTCTGATGTGGGGAGGGAGAGGGTGGAGGGAGAGAGAGAGAGAGTGAGAGCTAGGAGTCCAGAGTCATTCCAAGGTGACTTGCTGGAGCCAGTAAGCAAATGGAGTTTCCCTTTGCAGAGAGATGACTATGAGAGTCATTAGGGCAAGTGGGACACGTCCCAGCTGAGATGCCTTTTATACATCCAAGTGAGGATGTTAGTGATAATTCCATCAAAGCAGTGAAAAGTAATCATGCTCTGATGCTAAAATATACCAATTTTCAGGAATTAGGGGAACATCCTTCTATTTGTGTATTCCGTATATATCGATAGTTTTAGCCCTCTGACAATAGCAAAAGAGAGACCGATGGGGAGTGAAATGGTGTTACACTCACCTTTCTTGGAACTGGTACACACCCCACCTTGGCCTCACTCGTCTCTACCAGCAGTTCAAAGTATTTACAAGGAAATGTTCTTAAATGGCTCAGACACCAGTGCACCTCGAATTAAAAAAAAAATGAACATAGTAAAGCCAGACTTATAAAATGTACAATTCATGCTTTCATTTTGTTGCATCATATATTCACATTTTACATTTTTTTAATAAATGAAAATTTTCAAGTAGAGGTTTATATGTGTTACTAATTGACAAGTTACAGTTAATAAGAGAAATTAGTATTAAAAACCATCAGTAATTTATTTGGCACATATTTCTGGAATATCTTCTATATCCCAAAGGCATTACTCCAGGCACTATAGGATTACACAGGAAAAAGAGAAGAAAAGACAGTGTCATTAAGGAGATTATACAACAGTAGTGACAGGAGAGCACACATGCATCCATGGATAACTGTAATGCAAGGCAGAGTGTGAGTTGGGGGGGAATTAAGAAAATCAGGGAAAATTATCAGGAAGAGACGTCATTTGAACTAGGTGTAAGTAATTTGTAGGGTTTTGATGAGTAGATACGCAAGGTGGCATTCTAAGCCAAAGGAGTAACCACAGCAAGAGCAAACGAACCATGTATGTGGCATAGAAGTCACTCAAGGAGAGTGGTTAGTGATCAGGCTGAAAAATAGCTCGGGGTCAGTGCAAGTCTCCAAAGCTATGATAAGTGTTTCAGCTTCATTGGGTAAACAGTGAGAAGCTACTGAAGGTTTTTAAGCAATGAAGTGTCAAGATGCAAGTGATTATTAGGAAAATCTCTCAGTCGGTGTTGGCAAGGTACCATAGCGGTAGAAGTAGTTGGCGGGGACTGGATTAATCCAGGTGAGAGGCCCCTGAGGGCACATTCGAGGTGCGGGAAGGTAGTCAGAGTTTAGCAGTGACAATGGGCCAGAGGAGACATGTTTGAGAATGAGCTCAGAGATGGCACTGATTAGACTTGTTAAGTATAAACTCAGCCCTTAATGAATGGGGAACGTGGGAAGTTTCTGGCTTGGGGAGGAAGAGGATGAACTCGGCAATGAACTTCAGTTGTATTTGAAGAGCCATCACAACACCTAGTTGTGATGTTCACTTGCGATCGAAGGACTACTTGTATATAATCAAAGAAAAGTCAGGAGTAGAAGAAAGAGCTGTAGGAGTCACCCACAGAGAGGGAGCCCGCTCAGGAGAGGAGAACAGACAGAAAACAAACAGCTGTGAAAGACTTCATTTAAGAAGTCGGGGAGGAAACAGTCAAAGAAGGGTCATTAAGGTAAGAGGAATATGAGAAGATTGTATTTTCATGGAACTAAAGGAAGAGAGTATTTGGAAAGGAGGATTGTAAAGAATGTGACAGAAACTCAGGGAGGAAGAGGGTGGAAGAAAGGTCACAGGATCTGAAACTGAGAAGTCATTGATGATCTTGGACAGAGCCCTGAAAAATGATAAAGTGAACAGGAACATGGTTGCAAAAGACACATGAGAGAGGAGTGAGGACCTGGGCATTGGTGAATACACTATTGTTGGGGGAAATCTGATACTAAAAGGAAGGTGCAGTTCCAGCGAGCAGCAGGAGTTAAGGAAAGTGTATGTTTAGGCTGAAAATGTCTTGAAATACTTGAGAGGGACTAATGGAGAGGAAGAGGGTCATGATGGAGAGAACTGTAGATGACTGATGGCTTGTGGTCTGGGAGATGAGGGTGCAAGTGGAATTACCAGCCCCGGCCCAGCCTCTCCCCTTGGCCTTGAGGATCCAGCTGCATAAGACGAGGGTCTGTTCCTGGAACGTGCCTCGCTCTCTCCTGCCTTCAGGTCTTTACTCTTCCGCCCCCTCTGCCTGGAATGTTCTTCCCCACAATTTGCTTGTAGTCATCCTCCTTTTCATCCCTGTGCTCTCCGCAGGATGCCCTTCCCTCACCTCTCCATCTAAAGGCTTGCCTACCTCTCCCACCTACCTGTCCCCTCATTGTCTTCATCACTCATCTTACTACCAGAATTCATCTTTTCATTTTTCCACTTGTTTATTTTCTGTTTTCCCCATTAGACCATAAACTCATGAGCAGGACCTTGTCTATCTTGTTCGTTTCTGTACACGTCTAGAAATCTTGGCACGTGGCAGGTGCGCACCTGGTATAAATTAAGCTAGTTAATGATAGGAGCCGTGACTTTCAAGGAGGGATGGAGGAAGAAGAGAAGTGGTAAAGATACAAAGGAGTTCCATAACAAGACTTGAGAAGAGTGTTTATCTGATATCATCTCTATCCTGAGCAAAGCATCACAGTAGTCTGCTCAGAGTGAGGAATGTTAAGAAAAGTGAAACACCAGGGTTCAGGCTGAGCAGTTGGCCAGAATGCAGCTGAAAGGAAAAGGATGTAAAAGAGTTGGCTCAGGTAGAATTGACGCTCTGCAGGTAGAGGAGGGAAGTAACGGGATGAGGCTGGAAGAATGGGATGCCCCGGAATTAAACTGAGAACCCAAGTAACACAAGAAGATAAAAACGAGGTTTTAACATGGTAATTTTAGCTGACGTGAATAAAGATGCCAAGGAGGTGAATTAGAACGCAGGTATTTGGTGCCCTCAAGGGAGTCTGGGGAACAGGATGAGAGCATTAAATGGCTAGTGTTTAGTGCTGTGAGTTTGGTTTTTGTCTAGATGGTGGAATTAACCAGTCCCAAAGTCCATATGATAAAATACAAGTGCTGAGTTTCTGCTATGAAGAGTAATTTTTATTTCTGATGGATAAATGTTTTTCCTTAACTAGTTAAAGGATTTCCAAATGCAGGGAAGAACTGAACTGTGAGTTCCCTGAAATAGTCCTTGTGAAATACTCCTTTCTGAAGTTTCAGGATCATACATGGTGCCTCGTACACAGTAGACATTCATAAATGTTAAGCAAGTGAATAAAAGAACGATGATGAACTGAGAAATTCAGCATAGCAACTATCAACGGTAATAAAAGTAAATTAAAAACTGTTATTGATTCCTCCAAATTTGATTTCAATCCATTATAAATACTTTGGAGTCACATCTTTATATTCAAATATTTGTTTAGTATTGTCATTTTGTTCATATTAGTAATAAATGCAAAGCATAAAGTTTTTTTAAACATAGTTTTAATTTTTCTACACAAAATTAGTAGACATTTGAGTTCTTACTCTAAAAATTTGAATTAACGCTAATAAACTAGTAGGTAATTCTGTTGCCAGCCTGTTGTGTCACTGTGCATGTTCCTTGAATTCATCTCACTGTGTCTGGTAAAGGGCTTTATGTTTTGCTATGTTTAAATAAATCTGAAAGTTAAATATTTGCTAGCATTTCAAAATCCAGTCAGAAGTGAGGGGTTTAGAAATAGATTTTTCTCTCATTAAGTATAAAGTTGAGGTTCAAAAAGAAGAGAAAAATGCCAGAATAATAAATTACCTAAATGTAACCTTCCCTGTGGGTCTGGGTTGTTTCAGTAGCACACACAATGTTAAGGTTATAAAAGAATCCTAAGTCCAGAGCCTACCTGAGTCTCTGTCAGCAGCAATTTAGACCCAGATGGTATCTTCAATGGCTTTGAGTTAAGAGAAACATGAAATACCTCCACAAGGTCAAAATACTTGAAATAGAGAATCCAAGAGAATAAATGATTGACATTTGCAAAGTGAAAGCTGCTTTTCCAGCCTTTTAAAATCTTTTCAAACCAAATTGAAACAAAGTCCATAAAATATGAACCTTTGAAAAATTGAAGAACATTACTAAATGATGGTAGTCAGTAATTCTCAGAAGTTTTATTAAACCTTTGGTAGTTAAAATTTACCATTCCTTCAGAAATCTATCCAGCTATTTCAAAAAATAACCTTTCTTGAAATAGAAGATATTTTAGAAAATATGGAAAATAGAGAAGTGTAAAATTCCTTAATACTATCAACACCCACAGATAACCAACAGTAATAATTTAATGTATGTATCAATAGCTGTATTAACTTAGCTGACTGAGAGCATACTAAATAAACAGCTCTGCCTTTTACTTTTGAAAAAAAAATTTTGTCTAAATTGATGCAAAAATTAACATCTTTATACAAAAAAATTTGCCAGCATTTCAATTTTTTTCCCTTAGTTTAATATCCCAGTAGAATTACAGGGTCAAATTCCTTTTCCAAAAGGTTGTACTAATTTATATTTTCCCTAACAGAATATCTATTTTATCTAGTTCTTAGTATTAATATTTTTCTTTATTTTTTGGTATTTTTTGGTGAAAAACATTTATTGTTTCCAATTTGTGTCTTTAAGAGTGAAATTGAACATTTGTAATGGATTTGTTATTCGTATTTCATTTTTTGAGAACTGTCTGTTCATATCCTTTGTCAGTTTCTCTTCTATTAATGTCCTAGTGTTCTTTTCATCGCTTATATAAACTTGTTGTACATTTAGGATGATAAAACTCTTTGTGGCAAGTATTTTTGGCATCTGCCTTTTAATTTTGTCATTTAATTTTATGATATACAAAATTATTTGTGTTTCGTGTAATCTGCCAATTCCTTTGTGAAATCTCCAGTATAAGTAGATATTTTAAGCTTCATGATTTGATATTTTAAAATATATGAACACACATCAAACATTTTCCACACTGTTCTTTACTAAGTAAAAAGCTCTTATGAAATTGACATAGTATTTACCAGCTTGGGTTCCTGGTCTATAATTTTAATGGTATCTGAAGGATTATACTGGAATTCTGCCAGCCTGAAGTCATAAAAGGCTTTGAGCAACAATTCAGCATCTTTTTCAAATTTAAGAAAAGCTCCATATGGCATAATTATTCAAAGCTAAGGTCATAGAAACTACTTAAACCTTTGAAATTTATAATTAAAGGATTAATATTAACTTATGAAGACATTGTCATTTTGGCTTAAAATGGATTTCTAATCTCAATTCTGTTCTTTTTACTTTGATCTTTTCCTTGACTTTTTCCTTTGCTAAAAATGTGAAGTTTTGTATCCTTAAATTTTTAAATTAAATATTAAACTCAAATAATTCAGGTTTATAAAAAGTGATTGTCAGACAACATCCAGTTTGATTTTTACAATATTCCACAAATGCTGATGAACTTCGAGTTGGCATGGTGTCTTCTGGGTGTATAAGCCACAGCTTGAAATAATGGACTTTAATGATACCTCTAAACATAACAGTAAATTAATCTACAAAAGAAAGAAACTTGCACAAAGGGAAACTTGGAAAACTTTGGGTGTGTACATGATTTGAATATGATGGATTGGTGTTCACTTATATTAAGGTTTAGAATTTTAATATATCTGTAAATGACCTCAACTGTAAACCACCTTATACAAAAAGCAAGACTTTTTGTCATTTTGACAGTATATACAAATCAAGCCAAACCAAATAGTTCAGTTACATCAGTTAATGTATGTCCTTATGTAACAAGAGGAATTGTGTGTTTCTTAGAGACTCAGTTTTGCATCAGTCTCCAGCTCTTTCCTACTTTTTCTGATTCGGAGTAGAATCACAGTGATTTCCACTAAAGAAATACTGGAATCGTGTATGGAGTGTTTGCTTATTAAACAAAAATAGCAGAGTATCTATCATCATTCAGCCTGGAGTATTTACGTTGTCAGGGTTTTACCATCCCCTCCTGAGTGGGGCTGCAGAGTCATGGGTAGAGATGAAAGTGCACTGCTCCAGTTGCAGCAGCTTTCACTGTTTCCTGGCGAATCTCTTGCTCTTTCTCCCTCTGCCTCTGCTCCATGTTAAAGAGCACTCCTGTTTTCTGGCAATAAGGGAGAGCAAATCAATAGCTTAACTTCAAAGTCTAGTTTCCCTAGGCTAGGGAGCTACTTGGAGAAAATTAAAAGACAGTGTATTTTATATTAGGGTTATTTGAAAACAAAATCTAGAATTATAAATGAATCATTATTTATTTTTAAAGTTAAACATTTAAAATTTGCAAGATTAATGCTTGTCATTCTGTAGCCTAACTTCCTAATATTCTAATTGCACCATTACAAATGGGAGTTCTGCCTATCACCAGATATTGTTGGTTTTATCATTTTGGACTTTCTTATGGGAAAATTTTTTACCTAAAATAAAGGGGAAAAAAAATCTCTTAGGTCAGGACAACAAAACATAGTACTTTGACTTGAGAAGCTATTGAAAATAGAGCAGTTTGTTTGCCATCTTCAGAGATTGAGATCCAAACTAAAAGAATTGGGAGTAGGTAAAATGATCAGGTATTTGTGCCCAAAGGGCTTTTATGCATATGTTTATTTTTGTGGGTATTTTAGTGTGTGTATGTGTGTTCAAATTAGTACAGATCGTTATACAATTCTTTTGATTTTTTTGGCTTCATGGACAAACCTATGGGTGTCTGACTGATTAATTTAATCAAAACCTATTTGATATGCAATATTATAATAGTTTCATGTGTACAACATAGTAATTTGACATTTGTATGCATTACAAAAATGATCAACACAATACATTTAGTTACCATCTGTCATCATACAAAGTTAATACAATATTCTTAAAAATTTTATTTATTTATTATTTTTTAATTGACATATAGTCAATTTACAATGTTGTGTTAATTTCTGGTGTACAGCATAGTGATTCACTTATACATATATATATTCCTTTTCGTATTCTTTTTCATAATAGACCATTATAAGGAAATACAATATTATTGACTATAATTATCCATACTATACATTATATTCCCATTATTTATTTTATTTTATTGATTATTATTTATTTTATGACTGGAAGTTTGTACTTTATCCCCTTCACCCATTTTGTGCCATTCCTCAACCTCTCCTTCCTCGGCAACCTTCAAAACTATCCTCTATATCTGTGAGTATGGGTTTGGTTTGGTTTTGTTTGTTTATCTTGCTTTTTAGATTCCATATATGAGTGAAATCATGCAGTATTTGTCTTTCTCTGATTTATTTCATTTAGTGTAAAACTCTGAAGGTCTATCCATGTTGCTGCAAATGGCAAGATTTCTTTATTTTTATGGTTGAGTAATATTGTATTGTATATAAATGTATCACATCTTCTTTATCCATTCATCCATCGATGGCTACTTAGGTTATTTCCATATCTTGGCTATTGTAAATAATGCTGCAGTGAATATAAGGGTGTATATATCTTTTCAAATTAGTGTTTTTACTTTCTTCAGATAGATACCTAGAATGGAATTGCTGGATCATATGGTAGTTCTGTTTTTTAATTTCTTGTTTTCCATAGTGGCTGCACCAATATACATTCCCACCAATAGTGTACGAAGGTGGCCTTTTCTCCACATCTTTGTCAGCACTTATAATTTCTTGTCTTTTTTTAAAATTTATTTTATTTTTGTTATTTATTTTTTGGAGGGAGGTAATTAGGTTTATTTATTTATCTATTTAATTTTAGAGGTGGTACTGGGGACTGAACCCAGGGCCTCATGCATGCTGAGCATGTGCTCTAACACTTGAGCTATATCCTCCCCCACTCTTGTCTTTTTAATAATAGCCATTCTGACAGATGTGAGGTGATATCTCACTATAGTTTTAATTTGCATTTACCTATGAGTTGTGATGTTGAACATCTTTTCAAGTGTCTCTTGGTAATTTGCATGTCTCCTTTGGAAAAGTGTCTATTCAGATCCTCTGCCCAGTTTTTAATCAGTTTGGTCTTTGTTGTTGAGTTGTATGAGTTTTTTGTATATTTCAGATATTCATCCTTTATCAGATATATGCTTTGCAAATATCTTCTCCCATTCAGTAGGTTGGTTTTTCGTTTTGTTCATAGTTGACTTTGCTGTGCAGAAGCTTTTTAGTTTGATGTAGTCCCATTTGTTTATTTTTGCTGTTGTTGCCTTTGCCTTTGGAGTCACATCCAAAACATCATTGCTAAGACTGATTTCAAGGAGTTTACTGCCAATGTTTTCTTCCAGGATTTTTATGATTTCAAGTCTTACATTCAAGCCTTTAACCTAGTTTGAATTTATTTTTGTATATAGTGTAAGAAAGTGGTCCACTTTCATTCTTTTGCATGTAGCTGTCCAGTTTTCCCAACGCCATCTATTGAAGAGATTGTCCTTTCTCCATTGTATATTCTTGCCTCCTTTGTCATAAATTGACCATATATGTGTGGTTTTATTTCTAGACTCTCTGTTCTGTTTCACTGATGTATAGGTCTATTTTTAGATCAATACCATACTGTTTCGATTACTGTAGCTTTGTAGCATAGTTTGAAATCAGGGCACATGATACCTTCAACTTTGTTGTTCTTTCTCAAGATTGCTTTGGCTATTTAGGGGTCTTTTGTGGTTCTGTACAAATTTTAGAATTGTTTGTTCTAGTTCTGTGAAAAATGCCATTGAAATTTTGGTAGGGATTGCATTAAATCTGTACATTGCTTTGAGTAGTATGGACCAGAAAAAGTGCAGTTGGCTTAAACCTCTTTATCTTCACTAGTCATCAAGGAAAATACTAATTAAGACAAGATACTACTTTTCACATATTGAATAAACACATTATTTTAAATAATACCAAGTACTGTTTTTGATTAATAATACCAAAAACCATAGATGCAAAAATTCTCTAAAATGCTGTTAGTGCACATATAAATTGGTACAACCTTCTGAAAGCCTTCGGTAACCTACATTATTGACTTTTAAAATATCCATCTCTTATGATTTAGTAATCCGTTTCTTGGTTAGCTTAATATTGATATCAAAACCCCAAAAAGATATCTCTCTAAAAACAAGTTAATCTTACTCATGAATATTGTAAAAAAATTCAAATCAAATATTAGACAATAGAATCTAGTAGTGATTTAAAACATCATATACCATGACCATATGAGTTTTATTCCAGGAATGCAAAGATGGCTTGATACTAGGAATGCTATTAGTATAATTCACTAAATTGATCAATCAAAAGAGAAAAATTTATATAGTTTTCTCCATTTTATTCACAATGAGCCTGAGCTGCTGTTAAAAAAAGAACCCCAAAATATGGTGGATAAATGAAATTGGGAGTTTATTTTGCTCTCTCATAACAGTCTGGTTTGGGGATGGAGCAGATTCTGAGCAGGTCGTTTAGGAACCCAGGCTGGCTGGTGGAATGGCTCCATCGTCTTCAACATGGAACTTCCATCTCTTTATTAAATGGTTCCAGTTGTCGCCATTTCCCAACCAGCAAGAAGAGGGAAAAGGAAGATGAGGAAGACAAGTAATTTGCTTTTCAGGAAGTGCTATGGCCATTGCATATATCATTCTCACATTCCACTGGAGAAATCTTAGTCCTAGGGCTGCGCCTGGAGAAACAAGAACTTGTTAGCATGTGCAACATTAAAAGTTGGGTGATTATTATTTTTAAAAAAGAAGAACAGATGCCAGAGGACAATTAGCAGGCCATGGCACATTCTTAATGCTTTTAGCATGTAATATCTATTTTGTGTATCATGGTCCTAGATGCTTGATAGAGAAATGAACAAAACAGGCAGATATTCCTGTCTTCTCAGAGCTCACATTCTAGCAGGAAAAACAGACCTTAAGCCAAGAACATCCTACATAAGTAACATACATAGAATTTTAAGAAGTGTCTAAGTGCTGTTGAATACAATGATAGAGAAAGTTACGGGAGGCTCTGGAGTGCCAGAGTAGGGACCATTTAAAGTGTGTGGTCAGTGTTGGCCTCACTGGTAAGGTCAGTGAAGGAGCTGAGTTAGCCATGTAGATATTTGGAGGAAAAAATTTCGGATAGGATGAACGGCCAATGCAAAGACTCCCAGATGGGAGCGTGGCTGGTGCGGTTACAGAATAGCAGGGAAGCCAGTGTGGAGAGAGCGGAGTAGACAAAGGAGGGAGAGTGGGAGATGAAGTTTGGGGGATCCCAAGGGTCCTGAGCATACAGGCCCTTTGAGGCTGTTGTAAGAATTTTAACTCCGAGTAATGGAAGAAGATTAGGATATTATGCCAAGGAATGATATGATCTGACTTAGGCTTGAAAAGATCATTCTGGTTGTGTGAGAAAAAAAGGTGAGAAACCAATTAGAAGGGCACAGCAGTAATCCTAGTGAGAGATGATGGGGACTTAGACCAGAGTGGCACCAGCAGAGGTGGTCAGATTCTGGGTATATTTTAAAGTTGGAGACAACACAACTTTGAGGGATTTGATATGGGATATGAGACTGACAAAAAGTAAGCCACTGATAAGCGTATATTTAGGGGGAAAATGGAAATATGCTAGTTCATTTCTTTGTGGAATGGCTTTATTTGTGATTTTTAAATTGTTCAATTTTCTAAATGTCCTATGTTATAACCACTTTGTAAGCTGAACAGTGATGTACGATAGTCACCATCTAGTTATATTGTCACCCTACCTCTAAGCCCTAGGGCATCTTCAACCTGCTTCCCGTTTTCTGCCCCTGGGATCAGAGTCACAAGGAAAAGGATGTGCTGGCCCTCAGGCCTGGCCTTACATCAGCTGACATCAGACACTGAGCAGGATGATTGTGATGTCACCAGCCCCTCTCACCCCTGCCTGAATCCCTGTCCCCTGACCAAATCACCTTTCTATCATGGCAGGGAGGCTGCGCCCTCATTAGCATCAAAAAAGCAGCTTTGCCTGTCCTGCAGCCTGCTCCTAGGGCTCTCGTCTTTGCTTCTGAAATCTTCATAGGGGCCAGAGCAAATGTGGGCTTCTCTGACTTTAGACCCCTCATCTCCCAAAGAAAGTCAAGCCCAGGGTCTGCTAGGGATGAAAGGAGGATGTGGCAATGCCCCTGAGACAGAGCTGGCTGGTAGTCTGAGGCCCCTGAGGGACACAGGACCATCTGGCCTCAAAGAAAAGAAGGTAAGATGAGACACCCTCTGTGTTCCTGAGACAGGGATCTTTCTAAAAGGCAAATGTCATTCCTGGGTTGGAGCAGGCACTGGCAGTGTAAAAACAGCTTTCCCCTCAAGGTGAGTTATTTTAATGGGCAAGAATAATGTAACGAATGAGACTGTGATGCCATTTGACTGAAATCAGAGCCATCCTAGATCTGATGGACAGTGTGCCCTGAGAAACCCCCGAGAAGGTGTCTGGACATTTGTCAGGGTGGAGTAGGAATCAGGCAGAATTGCAGGACAAGGTAGCTTGTGAGCAAATGGCATTTCCATCTCCTGCTTAAAAACTTAGTTTCATTGCCCACAACAAAATGAGTTTGCCACAGCTCCTTAGCTTTCTGACCAAGGATTTATATAATCTCATTTCTCCTCTTCTACCTTTCTTTTTTTTCTTCTTATTTATTTTAATTACCTTAATTTTTAATGTACAGTTTAGCAGCATTAAGTACATTTACATTTTTGTGCAGCCATCACCACAATCCACCTCCAGACCTTCTTTCATCTTGCAAAACCTAAACTGTACGGAATAAACACTAATTCCCTATGTTCCCTTCCCCCTAATTTCTGGCAGCCTTCGTTCCATCTTCTGTCTCTGTATATTTGACTACTCTAGGTACTTCACATGAGTGGAATCAAACAGTATTTGTCTTCTTGTGACTGGTGTTTATCACTTAGCGTGATGTCTTCAGGGTTTATCCATGTGCTAACATATGTTGGAATTTCTTTTTTTTTTTAAGGCTAAATAACATTCCACTGTATGTATATACCACATTTTGTTTATCCATTCATCCCATCAGTGGACACTTGGGTTGCTTACACCTTTTGAATGCTGCTATGAACATGGGTACACAAATGTCTAAGTTCCTGCTTTCAGTTATTTGGGGCATATATCGAGAAGTGGAATTGCTGGATTATGTGGTAATTCTGTTTTTACTTTTTTGAGAAATCTGCCATACTGTCTTCCATAGCTGCTGTACCATTTTACATTCCCACCAGCAGGTCACAAGGATTCCAGTTTCTCCACATTATTGCCAACACTTGTTTTCGGTTTCCTTTATTTTTATAACAGCTGTCATGATGAGTATGAAGGGGTATCTTCCTTTACCTTTCTTAACTGTCTCTCCCACCACAGACACAATATGTGCTGTGCCCAGCCCAGAGGACTCCCTTCTGTAAACAAATAGGCTATAAACAGTCTTTCTTCATGGCGTCATACGTGTTGTTCCCTCTGCCTGGAAGACTCCATAAACTCATTGTCCTCATTCAAACATGTTACCTGTCCCTGGCTTCCTCCTTCCTACACCAACTCATAAGAAATCATGCTCTTTCCTATACTCCTGTAACTCTTCATTCATTCCTCTCTTTTTAAAACATTTTTATCAAGATATAATTTACATACAGATAATGTATAATTCTGTAAATTTTGACAAACCATCTCCACAATCAAGATAACTGTTCCATCACCCCAAATATTCCTCCAGACCTTTGGTGTCTCCCTAATTCCCTCCCCTTGCCCCTTCTCCTGGTAACCACTCATCTGTGACTATAGATTTGCCTTTTCTAGAATGTCATATAAATGAATCATTCATTCAACATAGAGCCTTTTGAGTCTGATTTCCTTCCTTTAGCATCGTGCATTTGAGATTCTTTCACATTGTGTGTAGCAGTAGACCGTTCTTTTTTATTGATAATAATATTGCTTGGGTGTTTATACCAGTTTGTTTATCCATTCTCCAGTTGGAAAATATTTGGGTTGTTAAACATTCACGTGAAGGTTTTGTGTGAACATAAATGTTTAATTTCACTTGGGTAAATAGCCAGGAGTGGGATTGCGGAGTTTTATGTTAAATATATTTTTTAATTTTATTAGAAACTTCCACACGGTTTTTCCAAAGTGGCCGTGTTGTTTTGCATTCCCATCAGCAATGTATGATAGCTGCAGTTGCTCTGTGTCCTCACCAGTATGTAATAGTCTTGTTTGTAATGTTATTTTAGCCACTCTAATAGGTATATTTCATTGCATGTTTATGTCCCTAGTAACTGATAATGTTGAGCATCTTTTCATGTGTGTATTTGTCAGCTGAATATGTTCCTTGCTAAAGTTTTTATTTAAGTATTTTTCCAATTTTATATTCAGTTGTTTATTTTCTTATTATTGAATTTTGAGAGTTCTTTTTATATTTTAGATACAAGTCCTTTAAAAGATACATGATTTGTAAACACTCTTCACAGTCAATGGCTTCTTTTCATTCTTTTAACAATGTCTTTCAAAGAGCACAGGTTCTTAATTTTTATGAAGTCCAGTTTATCAATTTGTTCTTTCATAGATCGTGCTTTTGGTGTCATACCTAAGAAATTTTTGCCTAACCAAATGTCACAAGGATTTTCTCCTATTTTCTTCTAGAAGTTTCGTAGTTTCAAGTTTTGTATTTGTGTCTGTGGTCCATTTTGAGTCAATTTTTGTGAATCGAGCAAGATATAGATTAAGATTCAATTGTTCTAGCATAATTTGTTGAAAAGACTATCTTTTCTCCATTGAATTGCCTTTGCAGCTTTGTTGAAAATCAGTTGACCATACATGTGTGAAGTAACTCTAATTTATTCTACTGATATGTATTTCTATCCATTTCCAATACCAACTGCCCTAATTATTGTAGCTTTTATAGTCAGTCTTGGAGACAGGTAACATGGGTTGTCCAACTTTGCTCTTTTTTAAAATTGTTTTGCCTGTGATAGTTCCCTTTGCTCTTAGAATTGGTATAATCAAGTCTACACAAAATCCTGCTGGGATTTTTTTTTTACTTGGAAGAAATTGATTTCTTAATGATAATGAGTACTCTAATCCATGAAGTTAAACTATCTTGTCATTTATTTAGTTTTCTTTAATTTCTTTCATCAGTGTTTATTGTTCTCAGCATATAAATGTTACATTTATTTTGTTAACTTATACCTAATTATTTCATGTTTTTAACTGTAATTCCCAATTGCTCATTACTAATATATAAAAATATAGTTGAGTTTTTTACAGTGATCGTGTATCCTGTGACCTTCTAAACTCAGTAGTTCTGGTTGCTTTTTTGGTAGATTCTTTAGAATTTCTACATGATCAGATAAGTATCTGTTATTTAATAGTTTTCCATATGAGGGATTAATTTTAATTTAATGAAGTAGCATATAATCAACATATTTTATTTCTCATAGTAGCATGTTTTATTACTAGACTGGTAAATTTTAGAAAATGACTTCTCAAAACAAACATAACAAATGAAAAGTCAAATGAAATCACACCAATCGTAGAAAATACATACAGAATATGGAGGCAGGAGCATGTTTAGTTTCCCAGTTTATTTTATTGTGTCCTATGACACATATATGATTTTTTAAATAACAATAATATACATAAACAAATTGTAGGCCAAGTAATAGGTATTTTTAAGTACCTCTTTTTAAGATACAAGTTATTCTTGTTCCTGACTCTCCATATTAATCATTCTTTTTAAACCAAATGATTTAAAATAATAGTTTATGCATATATTCTAAATATTGGATTGGATTGAGAGCCTCTACTACTTAAATATTACAAAATTTTTGCAAAAGCTATAATATTGAAATCAGGCCCAAAAGATATTTCTCCTACACACACACACACACACACACACACACACACACACACACACACACACACACAAATGGGTGAAAAAAAAAATCCACCATTGCTTGTACTATGTCATTCTCAGTAACTGAATGTCTTTTTTAAAAAATACTACTTCAATAGTGGAGAAGTTTTTTAAAGTACTGGAATTCTCAAATTATGTAGAAAAATCTCTTTAACTCCCACGTCTTAAATTTTAATACCCTTTAAAATATTTTATTTCTTTTAATTGATTAATTAGAACATTAGGGTATATTTTGAACTTTATATTCTGATATATACAGATATATAGAGATAGATAGATCGATCAATCTAGAGAGAGAGAGAGATCGCACGCTGAGATCTGTGTCCAAAAAAGTTACTAATGCATACACATACAAGCATATGTCCACAGAGCACACTGATCAGTCTCAGTAATAGTACAGGCTGCATCATTAAACTATGGCTAAGACACTAACCCGCCAGGTGTAGAGGTCTGTATACTATTTTAAAATTTTTTCACAATGTATTACAAATTATTATTGGAAAAAAGAAAAGCTACATTTTTAAGTGTGTGCAGATGTGAATTTTGGCTAACAGAACTGTTTTTAATATTCATCTACGGTATTTTCTTGGCAAAGAAAATGGACATTTGTTCCCACTGCATGAGTTTAACACATCAGTAGACATCCAAGGAATACTCTAAGGAAGCAACCTTGGGTCATGGAAAATATCTCATAAAACATCGGTATCTTTGAATCGTATTTGTGACAGTTGCTTTTATTATTATACTTTATATTATTATTGCATGAGGAACTGTAACAGATATTTAAAGAAGATTTTAAATATTTATAATTTAGGCCTGTATTTCTATTAATTATTGCCATGCTAATGTAGATTATGGTGTTTATTTAACCTGGATCACCTTATTAAGTTGAAGGAAGTTTCATACATTTTAGAGACTTCTGAGAGCAAGGAATTATTAGAATTGCCATATACAGATCATAACTAACTGTCCATTTAATCCTGTATTTGGTGTTAAATAGCACAAAGAGGGGGTAAGTGGCTGATGTAAACTTACAAATCTTTAGTTTCCCTAATTTGTGGGTGAATGAGTCAACATATATTTAACAAGCATTTACTGTATGCTTAGCTCAGTGCTGATCAGAAAGAGGAATGTAAATCTGTCCGTGCTTTCTGGAAGCTTTTATTATTGTGATGATAATCAGAAATACAAGCATTAAAGAGCTTTAAAAACTATATAGCTATACATAATAAAGTTCCTGATTAGAATACAATGCTAGAAATCTGAGGTCTGTGGTAATCAGAGGCTGGAGAAGATGGTCCTTGAAGTACAATATTTGAATTGACACTAGACAAAAAGAATTTTCTGAGGCAGTCCAAGGGGATAAAGTGGCAAGCTAAGAGATTAGGATACATTGGGGGAATATCAAGCAGTAAGTATCAAAACTCTACTTACAAAAAAAGATAGAAGATGACTTCGTAAAACTTTTTTACGAAGTTTTACACTTACTGAGAAGTTTAAAAAAATAGTGCAGAGAATCCCCATACACCCTTCACCCAGCTCCCCCGCCCCAACCATGTGAGCATCTTATTTATTCATAGTATGATCATTGAAACCAGGAAATTAACATTGGTTTAAAAAAAAAAAATTTACATTGGTAAATGTACAGACCTTGTTTGAATTTCACCAGTTTTCCTACTAATGGTCTATTTTTGATATTCCAAGATCCAACCCAGGATCTCACATTGCATTTAGTTGTCATATGTTTTTCGTCTCCTCCAATCTGTAACACTTCCCCAGTCTTTCCTTATTTTTCATGACCCGGACACTTTTGAATAGTGCTAGTTATTTTGTAGAATGTTTCTCACTTTGGATTTCAAAGATGCTTCTCACTTTTGAACTCAAAGATAACTTTTTAGATGCAAGTTTTTTTAGAGTAA
The DNA here is from genome assembly GCF_009834535.1 of Camelus ferus. Classification (NCBI taxonomy): domain Eukaryota; kingdom Metazoa; phylum Chordata; class Mammalia; order Artiodactyla; family Camelidae; genus Camelus; species Camelus ferus. The sequence goes on along the minus strand of NC_045711.1, from coordinate 30,761,810 downwards.
GGAATCAAATTTAGGGGGAGATAAAAGAAAAAAAAATAACATGATACTAGAGTTAAGGTTAGTGAAAAAAAAACAATGAATGCTAGGAGGGCTTGTATACCTCCTAGAGAGGGACCTGAATTTGGCTGTACATTTTTTTCAGGAACAAATGTAAAGACAGCATCATGATTAGAAAAAGATTCAATGCAAGTCATTAGTCAAATTTCTGGAATTGAAATCTTCAGAGAAAAATTTACTAGGGGTTCTCATGAAGAAAATAGCATGTAATGTGGTTAACATCCTCAAAACATTCTCATGGAACATAACATTTTTATGGGATATTTTCTTAAAATGGAGGTGTAATAGGCATTATTTTGAATTTAACTTTTCTACAAACAGAATGATAATCAGAGTGAGATGTAGTGTATTAGAAGTCAATCTGAGCTACAGAGGTCCTTAAGAACTCACAAACTGTTACATAAAGTTTGTGAAATTATTTGGGGAACAAACAAATTACTGACTAGATAGATTTTACTTTAGCAAAAACTGAATCTGTGCTATTTGAATGGTGATGTGCTAAATAACCAAAATCTTCTTATAATAGTACTTTCTCTGGAATAGAAATCATTTAATCTCAAACTATGTAAAATGGATTAAATAGAGATGGCCTCAAATGACCTTTTTTATAAGATAGTCCCACAACATTAACCTTGAAGAGAAAGTTAACAGAATTGAGATTTGTCAAGCATTTGCTTTATTTGTTGTAATTCTTGAGAGACTTTTTACTACAGATTTTGCTTTTTCCAAATTGAAGTATGGTTGGGTTACAATATTGTATTTGTTTCAGGTGTAATTCATATTAATTCATAGTAATTCAGTATTTTTACAGATTATACTTCATTAAATGTTATTACAAGAAAATGGCTTTAATTCCCTGTGCTATATAACATATCCTTGTTGCATATCTATTTTATGCATAGTAGTTTGTATCTCTTAATTCCATATCTCTTAATTTGCTCCTTCCCCTTTTCTTCTCCCTCTGTTGACCACTAGTTTGTTTTCTGTATCTGTGAGTCTGTTTCTGTTTTACTATATGCATTCATTTATATTATTTTTAGGTTCTACATATAAGTGATATCATACAGTATTTGTGTCTAACTTCATGAAGCATGATATTCTCTAGGTCCATCCACATTGCTGCAAATGACAGAATTTCCTTCTTTTTATGGCTGAGTAATATTCCATTGTATGTATACACCACAACTTCTTTATCCATTTGTCTGTTGATGGACACTTGAGTTGCTTCCATATCTTGGCTATTGTAAATAGTGATGCTAGGAACATTGGGGTGAGTGTATCTTTTTAAATTAGTGTTCTATTTTGCTTCTGATGATAATTTAGTCCACTGGAACTGAATCCTGAGAAAAGATGTAAAGAGAATTGAGAGGGAGAGAAAAAGTGTTCATATGCTGCTTCAGTTGTCTCTCATTAATTTTCTATTTCTAAAGAACTAAAATTATTTAAAATTTTTACATTATCTTAAAACATGTGACTTTTGATCTGCAATGAAGGCTTTGCTATTTTTAACCAAAAAACTTAAAAATCCCTTTCACAACATTTATAAGAATGACTGTCTACCTGAGGTATGCAAAATAAGTGTATTTGTACATTTAGAAAATTTTTTAGTGAAGGAACACTAAATGTATAGTTACTTCTTTCATTGTATATCACATGAGGGTCTGAATCTGTGGATTATTTTGTAAATTGCCACATCACCAGTTTAATTTGGTTGAACTTAAAATTCAAGGTAAGCATTTACCGTGTACTTAAAATATGAGCTTGGAAATGTGTTAAGGACCAGCGATACAAAGAAGAAAAGTTACCATTATAGATTAAAACATAAAGGATTAAAATATATTTTAACATAGTTTTTTTAAAAAAAGTCACAAATTAGTTTATTTCCCATAAAATGTAGCTGAGTATGAAACAGCCCCAACATAGTATCAGCTCAAGTTAGATAAAGAACTAACCCAGGGTAAGTGGACTGTACTTGGCAGGGTTTATAGAATTTCCATATTATCTGCCTTTACTAGGTTACATGCTGAAAATAAAATACTATAAAAGTTTCCAGTCAGAGTGATGCTTTGACATGACTTTTAACTACCCTGTACGATCTTTTTAAAATGTGCCTTATATGGACAAAGAATTAGACAGCATGTTAATCAAAAATCCAGATGGGAAGATTGAGTTTTGTTTTGTAAATACTATTTGAGAACTGAGGAATAGAACCAGGTCAAAATTGTTGAAAGTTATAAACCCAATCTTTACTCTTCAAAAGCTATAAATAGCACAATTTTTGACAGGCAATTCTTGGGGAAATCTTAAGTTTTAAAAACAGTATGTGCCAAGACTTACCTGAGCATAAAGGGAGTCTGATTTTTGCTTTGATTAGATTTCTGAAGAAGGAAAGAAAGGTATTTTAGAAACTATTTTGTAATCTTTTTCAAATAGCTATTGGTTATTTCAACCTCACACATCTTTTTTTTAAATTTTTACTGATGTATAATTGACTTACAGTATTATATTATTTCCAGGTTAGTGATTAGTGATGTTGAGCATCTTTTCATGTACCTGTTGGCCATCTATATCTCTTTTGGAAGAATGTTGACGTAGGTCCTCTGCTCATTTTTAAATTTTGTTGTTGTTGTTGTTATAATGTTTTAGGAGTTCTTTTGGATATTATTTTGTATATTAACCAAAATAATGTTTTGTTGATCATTTCCTTTGCTGTACAAAAGCATTTTAATTTGATGTAGTCTTATTTGCTTATTTTTGCTTTCAGTGCTCTTTCTAAGGAGACATTCAAAATATTATATTGATTACAACATCAAAGAGCATACTGCCTATATTTTCTTCTGTGTGCTTTATGGTTTCAGGTCTTACATGTGAGTCTTTAATCCATTTTGAGATTTTTTTTGTATACTGTGTGAGAAAGTATTCCAGTTTGATTGTTTTGCATGTAGCTGTTTAGTTTTCCCAACAGCATTTATTAAAAAGGCAGTATTTTCCCCATTGTACATTTTGCCACCTTTGTCATAGATTAATTGACCATATAGGGGTTGGTTCATTTCTGGGTTCTATTCAGTTCCATCAATCTGTGTTTCTGTATTTGTGCCAGTACCATACTGTTTTGAGTACTATAGCTTGGTAACATAGTTTGAAACCAGGGACCATGATACCACCAGCTTTGTTCTTCTTTCTCAACATTGTTTTGGCTATTTAGGGTCTTTTGTGTTCCCATTCAAATTTTAGAATTATTTTTTTTTTCTAGTACTGTGAAAAATACCATTGATATTTTGATAGGGACTGCACTGAATATATAGATTGCCTTGCATAGTATGATCATTTTAAACAATATTCTTACAACTCATGAGCATGGTACACCTTTACATTTGTTTGCGTTATCTTCAGTTTCTTTCAACAGTGTCATAGTTTTCTAAGTAAAACTTTGGTTAGAGTTATTCCTAGGTATTTTACTCTTTGATGCTATTGTAAATGGTATTGATTTCTTCATTTTTCTTTCTGATAATTCAGTTAGTATATATATATATATATATAGAAACGCAACAGATTTCTGCATATTATTAATGTATTTATTGTGGATATAGATGATTTTACTATTTTCATCTTTTAACGCTCCTACTTTATAAGTGGTTGATCTACAACCTTTCTTTCCTGCATGTTTGCCTTTACCAGTGAGTTTTTTCTTTTATAATTTTCATATTTCTAGTTGTGGTCATTTCCACTTAGAGAATACCTTTAACATTTCTTGTAAAGCTGGTTTAGTGATGGTTTAGAGCTTTTGCTTCTCTATAAAACTGTTCATCTCTCCTTCAAATCTGAATGATAGCCTTGCTGGGTAGGTTGGTTATATTTCCTGGTACTGGAGAAGTGGTGTTATGTAGGAGATGTCCTGTGGAGTCCAGCAGCATACTCCCCTTGAGTCACCAGAGCTGTATGCTCTAGGAGTGCCCCCTATGTGGGTTGCATGGGCCTTCCTGTTTTGGCTCAGTTGATTACTATGGGTGTGCTTATAGAAGGGGCTCACTCCCAGCCCTGGTAGCTGCAAGGCCCTGCTACAGCTGCATGTATGGCCTGGGGCATCCCCATGGCTGGTGTTGGCCTGCTGGAAGATCAGGCCAGATCCCAGGGTGGCTGGCTTCAGGGCTGGGTTTGGAGACCCTGGGGCTGGTGCTGGCCTGCTGGTGGGCAGGGCTGAGTTCCTTTGCAGCTGGATGCTCAGCCTCTGCTGAGGGGTGAGGGATGGGTCCCAGGACTGGTGCCAACCCGCTGGTGGTCAGGTAAGCCCCTGGTGCTAATAGGTTAGAGGGAGAACTCCAAAATGTTACTTGCCAGCACCAGTGTTCTTGTGGTGTAATGAACTCCCAAAAGGGCTGCCACCAGCATCTATGTCCCTAGGGGTAGCCCAGGTTACCTCCTGCCTCTCCAGGAAACTCTCCAACATCAGCAGGTGGGCTGACCCAGGGTCTTTTCAAATTATTGCCTCAGCGCTGGGACTGAGAGCATGTGAGATTTTACGTACACCGTTTAAGAGCAGAGTCTCTGTTTCCTACAGCCCTCTGCCTCTCCTGTATGGAAGCCCCACTGGCCTTCAAAGCCAGATGTTCTGGGGGGCTTGTCTTCCCGGTGCAGGACCCCTAGGCTGGGGAGCCTGATGGGGGGTTCGGATCCCTCACTCCGTAGAGAGAACCTCTCTACTTGTGATCATCCTCCTGTTTGTGGGTTGCCTGCCCTGGGGGTGTGGGTCTTGACTATTCTGCATCTTTGCCCTTCCTGCCAATCTCGTTGTGGTTCCTTCTTTATATTTTCAGTTGTGGAAAATCTTTTTTGCTTGTCTTTCATTGTTCTCATAGATAATTGCTCTGTAAATAGTTGTAATTTTGGTGTGCCTGTGGGAGGAAGTGAGCTCAGGGTCTTCCTGCTCTACCATCTTCTCACACACCATCACATCAAGTATTTCAGCCACTGTTTTGTGATAGTTTTAATTAGATAATATTTTGGTTTTGTTTGCATAACTTGAGTGGTTTTTTAACCCCCTAATTAAATGAAGAACATTAGTCAATATGCTGAATATTCACATTTCTATTTAATTGCTAATTAATATGTAACAATCCCCTTTAATAATATTTGTTTATAAACTAACCTTTACTTTTATACTATATCCAACATTATTTATATATTTTATATGTACATATACATAAATTATCAGTTATATTGTCTGTTCACACACAATATATTTTTAAGTGAGGTAGGAAAAAAACATGTTAGGGAACATTTTATTTTTTGCTTTCACAAATACTTGGTAATCTCTGTATTCAAGTAGCTGTGCCAGTGTTCTCTATAAGAATTATAAATAACTTCTTCTACAATCTCTTTATGGAATTAGCTTAAGGGTAATGAGTGAGTGGATAAACAACTACATTTTAAACCAGACGACTACACTGGTGAATTTTATCAAACATTTAAGAAAGACTGAAAAATTGTGCTCTACACTGAAAATTGACACATTGTAAACTGACTATAACTCAATAAAATAAAAAATAAAGAATACCAATTTAATACAAACTCTTTCAGAGAACAGAAGAGGAGAAACACTTCCCAATTTTTCCTATGAACTTAGCATTACCTGATACCCAAACTAGACAAAGATATGGAAAGAAAACTGCAGACTACAGGCACAGAAAAATCCTTAACAAAACATTAACCAACCCAATCTAGCAATATAAAAATAGGAGAGCACATTATGGTCAAGTGGGATTTATCCCAGGAATGCAAAATTGGTTCAACATTCAAAAATCAGTGTAATTCATCATATTAAAAGACAAAAAAAAAAAAAAAGAAAAATCACAATAACATCACAGTAGATGCAGAAAAAGGATTTGACAAAGTTTAACACCTATTCATGATAATAACTCTCAGAAAACTAGGAGAAAGAGCAGATACCAAAAAAAAGGAAGATCCATAGGCCAAAATATACTTAACAGTGACAGACTCTATGATTTTTCCCTAAGATTGGAAACAAGGCCAGAGTGTCCAGTCTCATCCCTTCTGTTCCATTTTTTACTGGAGGTCCTAATCAGTGCACAACAAGTAATAAATAAATAAATAGCATACATATCCCAGAAAGGAAAACGTAAAATTGTCTTGATTTGCAGACCACATGTCATCTACATAAAATAATCAAAAGGAATTTAAAAAACAAAAAATTAAAAACCCTACTAGAACTAATAAGTAAGTTTAGCAGGGTCACAAGGTACCAGTATGCAAAATCAATTGTATTTCTATGTCCTAGCAGTGAATGATTGGAAATTGACATTGTAAAAATCAACACTATTTACGATAGCAAAACAAATATAACATACTCAAAATATTTGTAACAAAAATCAGTTTAATAAATATGTGCAAAACTTATACACTGACAACTACAAAGCATTGTTGATATAAATTGAAGAAGACCTATATAATAGATAAATATCAAATTCATGGGTGAGAAGATTCAATATTGTTAGACTGTCATTTCTCCCAAATTGATTCGTAGATTAAGTGCAGTCTAAAGCAAAATCTCATCAGTTTTCTTGTGTTGAAATTAATAAACTGACTCTAAATTTCATTTGAAAATCGAGTCTGGAAAAGAACAAAGTTGGGTGACTTACATTTCCTGATTTCATGACCAACTATCAAGCTACAGTAATCAAGAGAATGTGGAATTGGTATGGGAATAAACACATCAATTAATGAAACAATATAAAGAGTCCTTAAATAGACCTATACATTCGTATCAATTGGTTTTTGACCAGAAATTGTGCTAAGATAATGAATGGGGCAAGGATAGCCTTTTCACACATAGTTCTAGAACAGTTGACTATCCATAAAGGGGAAAAAAGAGGCTTTACTTTCACCTCACACTTATACAAAAGTAATGTGAAATAAATCATGGACCTAAACATAAATGCTCAAAGTATAAAATCCTAGGAAAAAACCTTAGTGATGCTGGTTCAGGCAAAATTTTCTTTTTGGACTCAAAAAGCATGAGCTGTGAAAGAAAAAATTGATAAATTGGACCTAATCAAAATCAAAACTTTTTCTTTTCAAAAGACTCTTTAAGAAAATTTTAAAAGGCAAGCCATGGACTGGGAGAAAATATTTGCAAAATATATATATTATATAAAGGATTTTTGTCTAGCACATGTAAAGAATACTTACAAGTTAATAATAATAAGACATTACACTTAAAAAATTCAGAAAGTCATTTAATAGACTGTTCACCACAGAAGATGCCCTATAGTAATTGAAATTTTTACTGTTGTTGAGGCACTGGGTTTATCTAATGAACCCATGAAAACTGAAATCCAGGCAGATCAGAATGTGCACAGCAAGGGCTACCTGTATTTTAAAAACATAGTCACAACTACTTTCGAAGTTAATAAGTTTCATGTGTTTTCATTTGTACTAAGTGTCAGACAAGGGACACGTCCTATTTTATTTAGGGGAGAGCACCACACGGTGAATGTGTTGACATCCGGTATTAAACACTCTTTGTCCTAATTGCCCTTACCGAGGGTAATGAAAATGGCCAACATTGATTGCATCAAGTGTCAAGCATAGTTGTAAAGGCTTGTCTCATTGTCTCCTCTTACAGCAAAGCAACTACTGTTACTCTCTTTGTGGAGGCTTAGGTAGGGTCAGTAATTTGAAGGGAAGAATCAAACTCAGTTTGACTCTAGAACCTGTGCCTTCATGACTGTCATACATGTGGTGACAATATGTGTGGTGACTGTGCTGAGAAGGGAAATACAGGGAGCTCTGAGAACATGCCAGAGGGGACAACATAGCTTTGAGACAGAGACAGACTTCCCCGAGGAAACAGTGCTAACACTTCTTTAATAAGAATGAACGCTGAACACACATGCAGGAGAGACGTGGGTTCTAGCCAGGCCTTTGTCAGCAACTGGCTAAGCAGTCTAGACCAGTGACGTCTCTGAACAAGAGCCCGTCCTTCACTTACACAGCTACTGTCTTTTCAAGTTTCAACTTAACGCTTTCTCTCTTCTATTGAGAGAAATGGGCACCTTGGTGGATAAAGATGTTTATTACCTGGGTTTAACTATGTTTGCAAATAATTACTTTGTTTACTATCTTCTTTTCCTTTCTCATTTCCACCCCAACAATTTGATTAGAAAATTTAAGATTTTTTAATAGGACTGTTCTTGTTAAAAATTGACATCAATGTCATGAAACAAATTAACTACCTTCTCTGTATTTTCTTAAGGTCAAACAACCTAGATTCTCTGTTTAGCACTTACTTGTGCTCAAATTCTTGAAAATAATTGATGTGATTGGTCATCTTGAATGTTTGGTATCTGACTCATCTTTAGCTCTCATTTGTTCACTTTGAACGTGATCTCACATCCATTTGACTTAATGTACCTTTCCAAGCATAAGTGTTGGTCCAGATCGCTGGATAAGAACCATACCTCTTCCTGGTGTTTCTATATAGGATGACCAGAAGTATAATCTTCCTATAGCATCCTGCTAGTCACCTGCACTCTGTGGTATCAGAGGAAATAGTCAGGCATTATCTTTTTAAAGTTCAAGTATAGTTGATTTACAATATTGTGTTAACTTCAGGTATATAGCATAGTGATTCAGTATTTTTGAAGATTATATTCCATTACAGGTTATTACAAGACAATGGGTATAATTCTCCGTGTTATACAAGATATCCTTGCTGCTTATCTTTTTTTTTTTTTTGGATGGAGGTACTGGGAGTTGAACCCAGGACCTCGTGCAGAGGTAAGCATGTGCTTTACCACTGAGCTATCACTCTCCCCACAAATCTGTTTTATAGATAGTAGCTTGTATCTGTTAATCCCACACTCCTAATTTGTCCCTCCCCTACCTCCCTATCCCCTTTGGTAACCATAAGTTTTTCTTTTCTACATCTGCAAGTCTGTTTCTGTTTTGTATATTGATTCATTTTTGTTATTTTTTATATTCCATGTATAAATGATATCATATGGTAATTGTCTTTCTCTGACTTATTTCACTAAACATAATATTCTCTAGGTCTATCCATGTTGCTGCAAATGTATGCTTTTTTTTCACTCATGCATTATCTCGTTATTTGAAATTTATGTTGGATTTTTGCTTTGTGCTTTAATTTGCACTAAAATTTATACTTTTATATGAGTAATATCTTTGTTCAGTAACAGCTTCAGAAAAGCAGTGTCTGCTTTTGCTTTCAATCTTAAAAATGTTAAAAAGAAGCTTTCATCTCATATAAATTCTAAAGTTTTATACATTCAGTTTTAAAAGTGCTAGTTCCCTTTTTATATTTTGCATTGACAACTGTAGAAATTTCTGTCCATTTAAATAGCAGTGCTTGAAAGTCACTTTGACTTTTGAAAACTGCCAGATTGCTTATCACTGTCTTTAAGAGATTAGGGATGCTTGTTTGGAAGGTTGCTTTTTTTCTAAATAAAACTGAAGTTTTGTTGTTCCGTTGTAATATTTCACTTTAATCTGATTGGTTTCTATCTGGAGATAATATATAACAGGAACCAAAAATAGTTCAAAAAAAACCTTCAATTACAAGTGGGTTGACTATTGTTTGATGGCTTTAGGTGTCCTTGTCAGCTGCATTAGACTGCTGCATTTGATAGATATGGAATAATTTTCTCTGGGCTCTTTGGGTCTGTGCTGGAGCAAGAATTCTATTCCTTTCTTAACTGTGAATCATCTACAAGGGGGAAAAGCCATTTTTCCACGTAAATATCCTGCAAAGCAAGAAAATGAAAGTGAAGGGAGAGTAAGATAGTTTTCAATAAAAAAGAAGTGCCTTTTTCATATGAATGTGATTGGAAAATAGCGATGAAAAATATCTATTAATGGAGAGAAATTAAGAATGGTTTTACACATATTTTGTTAGTAAAGTGCCACTTCAATTTAAAGCTGTAGACAAAAATAAGGCGTTCTCTTATTGTAGAAATGCATGGCTCTTCATTGAGCTTTAAGTTATCAACAGATTAATGAAGTTAAGAGCAAAATTTTAAAAACTCTTATTTAATTAAATAACATTTTTCTTATGAAATTTAGATACTGTTTCAAACACTTTCTCATTCATAGGGCTTTACTTTCATGGCTGTAATTTGAACATGGTTAAACTGGTACAGAAAGAGCAAAGCATGTCTTGACTCAAATCATAATAGTCTATAACCGAGATAACATTGGGTGGATGGGCCCATTGATGAGAATCCTTACAATGCAGTGACCCCTCGGTTACTTTAGCTCATCACTCCTCTCCTTAGCTACCTGCTCATGGTTATGACGTAGAGTCCTTGCCCGTATCAACTTCAAAATCTTGGTTTCAGGCATTCCACTCTCTCTATGTGTCTCAAGCCTACCCCCGCTTCCAACTCGCTTAGTTTACCATCCTCACTCCAAGAGATTTTTGCCCCATGGGTACTTCTAGTCCATTAACCTCACCACTTTTCACTTTCCATCAAGTTCCTCATGCCTTCACTTCCCAGCTTAGATTTATATTCCATCAATGCAGTCACTCCTTTAAACTACCCTCAACTTCCTTGCTTGCCCCTCTTTTCCTCCACTTTCCTTACTTACAAATCCCCAACCCTGGTTAAACCAGATACTCATGGACCCTACTCTTGTAGCTAAACGGTTGAACATGATTCAAGAGAAGAAACACTTACTTAAACCTAAGGCCAAAAAGCTAAATAAGGTGGGCCCTCAGCACTTCATAGTTAATTCATTTCCCCCCTATCTAGGAAAATTTCATACCTCTCTTTTTTCCTCTAATATCCAACACTTCTTCTTCATTCCTTACTCTCACTGAAAACTTCTGTTTCACCAGAAAAGTAGGAGCAACAGAAGAGAAGCACCTCATCAGCCCATCCCATATCCACCCTCCAACTGCATCTGTATCCGTACGTTCCACCTCCCCTCCTTTCAAAGGCATAGTTACTTTACTTAAGGAAATGTGTACCTCTGTAAGGTTTTCACTAGTGCCCTGCACTCCTCACTTCTCCTGAAGGACTTTTTAATCATTCATCTTTTTTCTCATATCAGCATTCTTCTCTCCACTATATAATTTCCAAAAATCATAAAAACATTCTATAATATTTTAAAGAATTCTTTGACCACGTACCAAATTATGCAAAGTTGTACTGTGGTAGCAAATTGACCCCAAAATCTCAGTGGCTTAACAAATGTTTATTGTTAACATAAATCATAAAGTGCTGTTCATGTAGGTCTAAACTGGTTAATTATCAATAATACCATGTGATTAAGTAATACTTTCCCAGATAGTAAGTCCAATATTGTTTGACAGGGAGACTCCACAATCTTGAATATCACCAGTCACCCATGGCTAGAGAAGCCAAGACATGAACTCATACCTTGTGCTTTGGTCCTACACTGACACATATTCCACTCACAGCCCTTCAGCCAGAACTAGGTAAAGGGCCCACTGACCTGCAAGGGCTAGAAAATGGAGGTGGGAGGGGAGAATGGATATTCAACATGCAGTGAATGCTCTGCTGCAATCCAAATTCCCGCTCAACCCCTCTTGCATTTTCCTGCTTTTCTTTATAGCCAAACGCTCTACCAAGGCTTGTCTACTTGCTCCACTTAATCATACTCTCTTTTGCATCCATGTCGCTGGGGCTCTTAGCCACCCTATCAACATTTGTTGATCAACAAATGACCTCTGCACCAAATACAGTGTTCATCCTCAGTCTTCATCTCAGTCGACCTTTCAGCAGTTTTGACACCATTGGTCACTTTCGCCTTCATAGACTTTGATCACATTAACAGTATCACACTTTCCAGGGGTTTCTCCTGTTTGTCTACCAGCTCGTACTTCACCTCCTTTGATGGCGCCACCTTATCTCCATGCCTCTTAATGTTTCTTTGCTCAGCCCACAACTGACCGTGTCCAGTCCCACAGCTTAAATGCCATCTACATACTGCCAACTTTGTTTGTATCTCTTGTTCTGGTCTCTCTTGAGCTCCAGGCCTGTCTTTCCAGCCTCTTCTAGACATCTGCCCTGCAGTTCTAACAGGGATCTCACACTCCCCATTTCTGAAACAGAACTCTTGATTCTCCCCCAGGCTTCTCCAAGTCGGGAAATAATACTCAGAGTCACCCTTGACTCATATCTTTCTTTCACACCCACTTTGTTTCAGAAAGTCCTGCTGACTTTGTCTTCAAAATACATCCCACATCAGACCATTTCTCATTGCTTCTACCATGACCACTCTAGTTTCAAGCACCCACAGCTCTTCACTGGGTGTTATAGCAGCTCCCACCTGATCTCCTTCCTTTCTCACTTGCTGTCTCACAGTCTGGTCTCCACACAGATTCCCCTGCTCACTACCCTGCAGTGGCTCCTCATCAGCGTTAGGACGAAATGGAGACTCCTAACCATGCCCTCAGGGTGCAGTGTGATCTGGCCCCTCTCACTTCTCCAACTTGTCCCCTCATAACCCCACCTCACTTACAGACCCAGCACCTGGCTCTCTTACCATTTGTAAATACGCCAAGCTGTTCCTACCTAAGGCTACACTTACTTTCTCCCTTTGTCTGGATTTCCCCTTCAGATCTCATCTCTCCCAATGACCAGCTGGTTCCTGCCTAAATGTTAGAGTCCCCTCTCACTTTAGGTGATTGTACACCTTTTCTCTCCACATTACTTTTCACTTCTTGGGATTTGTTATTGTTACTGGTTTATTATTCACAGTTGTTTCTCCTGTGCTGTGGGCAGTGCCTGGCACACAGTGCTCATCCAATAAAAAGTTGTTGGTTGGAAGGATGGATGGATCTTTATTGTCTTTTCAACTCTAGCACCCCAATTAGACTGAAAAGATTTCTTAAAGAATAATTCTTGGCCCTTGATTTCACTAGCCGATGAAATTGACACAGACATTTCTTGCTCTCTGGAAACAGAATAGAACAGAATAGAACTGCTTTTGTATCAAATATAATTGGAATGAACCCATGAGGAAGCTTAAAATTATGAAAATAATGCAGAGCTGGTAAACATTTGAAACAGGATAACTAAAGTGACAAAGGAAATGAAGCAGCTTCCTCGTGAGAGTTTTTTTTTTCTAAGTTTTCATTTTAGGTAGAAGATTGAGAGATTCTGTGATCACATTCTCTAATCTTCTAGTACCATGAATGGGTTAATTCTGATTATTTTCTCAACAAAGTACTGTCTAGAAGAATCTGAAAGAGATAGTTTCAAGATAAGTGAAAGGAAGTACAGGAATGCCTCGTTTATCAGATATTGTCCAGGAATAAAATGTTCCACGTGTCAGTTTCCAAATAACTACAATGTAATGCCTATGTATGTGCCAAAACTTACATTTTGAAGACTGCGTTTCTAACATACTCCTCTACTCTTTTAAACAAGAAATACCAAAACCATCAATAGCCCTCCTGACAACTCGGAGTCATCACTGTGAGCGTTTTGGTGCCACACACAAGTTTCCCTACAAGAAATGTGCCCCACACTGTCATTCTGGTTCTCTCTGCTTTTGTAGTTCTGCTAAGCCCTTCCTGTTCTTTCAGTTGTCACTTTATTCTGGTGGCAGCTGCTTTCAATCTGTTGACTGACTTTCTACATTCAATAGCACGGGCAAGGGCCGCAGGGCAGCTCTTAAATAATGCACATGATCGTCACTGGAACTCTGACCTCTGGGCAAGTGAGTATTTTGGCGGTAGTAGAAATAGTAAAACAACATTAAATGCGTTGAATGATGGTGTTGATGAAGACCTTTAAGACTCTTCCTGTCACTATAAAAATTACTGATACAGTCATGGGCTTGGCTAGATGGACTGTGGACCTCACCTAGTATGGTTTTGTTTAATCTTACTCTGTTAATAGTATATCAAAAGTATAATTCATACTTAGGATGACCATAGGCCCCAATTTCAATGCCTTGTTTCCTCAGTGTAATTCTTAACACTCCATTCACGTTCAAAAGTTATCCAATTTTGACAATAAATTATACATTCACCCTTATACATATTGTATTTAGAATAATTCACAAAGTACTATTAATTTTATTCATTCAGCCCAGAGTATAGCTGCCTGAAATTGGGAAATAAAACTCAAATAAGGGATTTTTTAAATGATGACATCAGAAATATACTTTATGAAAAATTATGCACAATATACTAAGCAAGAAGAAATGAAATGTGAATTGAGGAACTTTTTCCTGATATTTAACTATAAAACTGTATATCTCTTCTAGAGGAAGTTTTGGCCGTTTATATAATATTCCCAACATACGTGTTGAATGAGTAATTAGATTCCTTTGCCTACATTTGAAGTGGAAAAATATATAAAATATGTTATTTTTGATAAATTTTTTAAAAAGCTTTATAGACTTAGAATACAGAACAATGTCAGGAGCATAGACAGCACATCTAATTTTAATAATACAGAGAAAATTTCTCTTATATTTGTGAATCAAAGCTTTTCTTGTGTTTACTTAAATTAATATTTCTTTTGGCTTAAACCAGACAAAACACGTTTTTAGAAATTATAGGTAATTAATCCCAACTCTTCTAAAACATATTAAAAAGTTATTGACAAGTGACAAATTCTTTTGGATGAGGCTTCGTTTAATGTTTAATTTCTTTTATCTGTGTTAAGTAAGCATCTGTTCTACCAAAATATAATCTCAAGATACTCACAGCTATTAGCTTGAGGTTAAACATGTGTTAAAAACAGAATTGTTATTTCTGTCATTGTGGATTTTTCTCTATCTAGGATATATTAAATAATTCATAAATTTAAACTATTTTTAAATGTATTAAGTATCACTAAATGTGTGAAAATTCAGAATTAACAGAAGTGCTCAATGTTTTATAAAAGGACTCTCTTGATTAGAACACTACAAAAACGCATTAAGGCATTTAATACAGCAAAAGTTTGCCCAAGAACAGTCAGTGTGTGAAACATGATATGCTTAGATATTATTGTGCTAGAAAATTGTAATATGAATGATCCAGAAGTTATTTTTATGAAATTCTCTATTTGGAGGGAGTGTGGAATAGGGTTTTTGCCTTTCAGGATACCATGCAGTATTTGGTTAAATAGTCACGTTAATACTTGAAAAAATGTATTTTGAGAAAATAACGCAACCCGTAAGTATTTAGTGAAAAGTTTTCCTTGCTAGATGCAAGTTCATTTTGTAACCTCATTAATTAAATTCTGAAAATTTTTGACGCAGTTATGAGATACTTTCCCTTTAATCACATATTTACCACTTTTTTCCATTTAAAAATGACTCATGATAGAGAAAACAAAGACGAATATTGTGTGTGCACCAAAATACTTCTCTATATCATCTTCATTCCTTCATTTGTTATTTTTTCAGTTATCTAATGTTGTAAAACAAGTCATCACAAAACATAGTGGCTTCAAAAAACATTTATCTCTTAACTGTTCCTATGGGTCAGGAATTGGGGAGCTGTTTAACTGAGCGGTTCTGGCTTGGGAGCCCTCATGCAGTCAGACGGGGACTGGGACCGAGGCCATTTGAAGGCTTCTTCACTCCCATTTCTGGGTTGCATACAGGGAAGACTCAAACAGCTGGGGCTCCTCTAGCATCTCTCTCTGTCTGTGTAGCCTCTTCACATGGCAGCTTCAGTGTAGCTGGACTTCTCACATATTGGCTCACAAGTCCCAGTGCTCATGTCTTGAGACAGAGAACCAGGTGGAATCTATGTCACCTTTTTAACCTACCCTTAGAAGTCAGGCACTGTTATTTCCACCTCATTGTCTTGGTTGAGGCAGTTACAAAGTTCTACCCAGTTTCAAGAGGAGAGAATAGATCTGACCTCTTGATGGAGGAAAGTCAGCACTGTATTGTGAGAACACATGGGAAGATGTATGTGTTGGTGCAACCATCTTTGGAAAATACACTTTGCTACACAGATAAGGCACATGACTGACTCTGATGTGCTTGGCACTGTGATGATACTGGGAGTAAGATGAATAATGTACAGTTCCTGCTCAAGATGCTTATAGTCTAGTGAGAGGATCATCCATATAAATAAATGTTATACAAGGGGATAAGTGTATTCAGATAAGAGGTATTCCCACTGCAATTCCACTCCTAGGTATATCCCAAGAGAATTGAAAACATATCCATGCAAAAACTTGTACAAGAATGTTCATAGCAGCATTATTAAAATAGCCAAGAAATAAAAACAACCCAGTCCCCATCTAATGATGATAAATAGACAAAATATGGTATATCCATACAATGGGATATTATTCAGCCATAAAAAGGAATGAATTACTGATACATGCTACAACATGGATAAAGCTTGAAAATATTGTACAGGTGAAAAGAGCCAGACATTAAAAAAAAACCCACATACTGTATTATTCCATTTAGATAAAGTATTCATTTGGATAAAATATTCAGAATAGACAACGTCATAGAGACAGAAAGGTAGATTAGAGGAAATTTCCAGGGGCTGAGGGGAGGGAGAAATAGAGAATGACAGCTAATGGTACAGGATTTCCCTTTGGGAAATTACTCTGGAATTAGACAAAAATTTGCACAACTTTGTGAACATACTAAAAATTGCTGAACTGTACACTTAAGAAGGGTGAATAAGATGTAAATAAGCTATATACCAATTTTTAAAAAAAGAAAATGGGTAATGGAAGCAAGGGCAATTGGTAATACTGAGAAAGGAGTGTGTCAGGAAGTGGAAACAGTTATGAGAGATTGACTTCACACTGACATCACACAAGGACAGGTTTCTTATCCTCAGTGTCTGAGGAATTATTTATGATTCACCCAAAATTAGATCCCTCAGTGTATCTTTCATTTGTTCCAGTTGCACCCTGAAAAACATACCCAAATTAAGCATCTTTAAACAAAGAATCACTGTAGGAAAATCCATTTGTGAGTCAGTGTTTAGGTGCCCACGTGTTTCTGAAAGGTAGTAAAAGGTAGATAGTATGTAAAGAGTTCAAAATGCCATTATTTCCTTTGGTTTAATTTTCTCATTTTCCCTAATGCAAATTTCTCCTTCAGAAAGAGGCACAAACTAGCATAGCCCCATTTCACTTCCTTTGTCTCCTCGATTATTGTAGTTGCATTAGGACTTTAAATGAAAGCAGTAACTCTCTTTGGCTGTTGCTACAATTATCTGCTCTGCTCTTCTGGTTCCTTCTCCATAGTCCCGGGAGAGTCATCTTCCCGGTGACAGCTCTCCTCATGTCACTCCCTGCTCACAAACCTCTAATGCATCCCGTTGCATCCAGAATAAAATCCAGACTCCTTGGCCCAAGACTCCTTAATTTGGCCAAAACCCTGAATTTTTGGCTCTGAAGTCAGGGTTGAATGGGGGACAAACAGAGTAGCTATAACCAGTAATGAGGCATATCTGAGTGAAGAGGAGGGACGAATACATTGGGAAGTCATCTTGGGGGTGTTGGGAGTGTTTTGTTTAAGCTGTCAAAGACAGTGTTTCTTATCGGTAGATGTTCCTAAGATCTTCTGTTGGCAGCCACAGATTTTATTTCAAATGTGAGGGAAAATAAGAAAACAAATGTTTTTTAGGAGATCGTGCATAGAAAACATTTTCTTTTTACTTCACCGCAAAATGGAAGCAACACTGGAGAATACTACTACTAAAATATATTTAAACTTTGTAAACCAAGTGGTGAGGGACAGACTTTGAGTATATTTGGGGTTAAAACATTCATGTTATACCTTTGACTGGTCAAGAAAATTTAAAAATTTAGTTTCTGCCTATTTGGCTAGTAAATTATTTAGTTCACAGCTTTTGATTTTTTTTAATTTAAATATTCGGAAGGCTGGTGGCCATTTTAAAAGACTGAGTCCACTAAAGCACTCCAGAATAAAGTCTGGCTCATGACACACTTACATACAGAGTTTTATTTGTTCTTATTTGAGGGTGAATTGAAAACCATAGTCGGACAGTTCCTCAGAAAAGCGCTTCAGGTTTTTAGTAGCTTTGGATTTTTTTTTAACATTTTTTATTGATTTATAATCATTTTACGATGTTGTGTCAAATTCCAGTGTTCAGCACAACTTTTCAGTCATTCATGGACATATACACACTCATTGTCACATTTTTTTCTCTGTGAGTTATCATAACATTTTGTGTATATTTCCCTGTGCTATACAGTGTAATCTTGTTTATCTATTCTACAATTTTGAAATCCCAGTGGGATTTCAAACAAAACGCTTCCCACCCTCCACCCCCCTGGTAACCACAAGTCTGTATTCTCTGTCTGTGAGTCTATTTCTGTCCTGTATTTACTTTGTTTTTGTTTGTTTGTTTTTGTTTTTTAGATTCCACATATGAGTGATCTCATATGGTATTTTTCTTTCTCTTTCTGGCTTACTTCACTTAGAATGACATTCTCCAGGAGCATCCATGTTGCTGCAAATGGCATTATGTTGTCAGTTTTTATGGCTGAGTAGTATTCCATTGTATAAATATACCACTGCTTCTTTATCCAGTCACCTGTTGATGGACATTTAGGCTGTTTACATGTTTTGGCTATTGTAAATAGTGCTGCTATGAACATTGGGGTGCAGGTGTCATCCTGAAGTAGATTTCCTTCTGGATACAAGCCCAGGAGTGGGATTCCTGGGTCATAAGGTAAGTCTATTCCTAGCCTTTTGAGGAATCTCCACACTGTTTTCCATAGTGGCTGCACCAAACTGCATTCCCACCAGCAGTGTAGGAGGGTTCCCCTTTCTCCACAGCCTCTCCAGCATTTGTCATTTGTGGATTTTTGAATGATGGCCATTCTGACTGGTGTGAGGTGATACCAAATTGTAGTTTTGATTTGCATTTCTCTGATAATTAGTGATATTGAGCATTCATGTGCTTTTTGATCATTTGTATGTCTTCCTTGGAGAATTGCTTGTTTAGGTCTTCTGCCCATTATTGGATTGGGTTGTTTATATTTTTCTTATTGAGTTGTATGAGCTGCTTATATATTCTGGAGATCAAGCCTTTGTCGGTTTCACTTGCAAAAATTTTGTCCCATTCTGTAGGTTTTCTTCCTGTTTTACTTCTGGTTTCCTTTGCTGTGCAGAAGCTTGTAAGTTTCATTAGGTCCCATTTGTTTATTCTTGCTTTTATTTCTTCTAGGAGAAAATTTTTGAAATGTATGTCAGATAATGTTTTGCCTATGTTTTCCTCTAGGAGGTTTATTGTATCTTGTCTTATGTTTAAGTCTTTAATCCATTTTGAGTTGATTTTTGTATATGGTGTAAGGGAGTGTTCTAGCTTCATTGTTTTACATGCTGCTGTCCAGTTTTCCCAACACCATTTGCTGAAGAGACTGTCTTTATTCTATTGTATATTCTTGCCTCCTTTGTCAAAGATGAGTTGACCAAAAGTTTGTGGGTTCATTTCTGGGCTGTCTATTCTGTTCCATTGGTCTATATGTCTGTTTTGGTACCAATCCCATGCTGTCTTGATGACTGTAGCTCTATAGTATTGTCTGAAGTCTGGGAGAGTTATTCCTCCAGCCTCTTTCTTTCTCTTCAGTAATGCTTTGGCAATTCTAAGTCTTTGATGGTTCCATATAAATTTTACTATGATTTGTTCTGGTTCTGTGAAATATGTCCTGGGTAATTTGATAGGGATTGCATTAAATCTGTAGATTGCCTTGGGCAGTGTGACCATTTTAACAATATTGATTCTTCCAATCCAAGAGCATGGAATATCTTTCCATTTTTTAAAGTCTTCTTTAATTTCCTTCATCAATGGTTTATAGTTTTCTGTGTATAATTCTTTCACCTCCTTGGTTAGATTTATTCCCAGATATTTTATTACTTTGGGTGCTATTTTAAAGGGGATTGTTTCTTTACTTTCTTTTTCTGTTGATTTATCGTTAGTGTAAAGAAATGCAACTGATTTTTGAACGTTAATTTTGTAACCTGCTACCTTGCTGAATTCTTCAATCGGCTCTAGTAGCTTTTGTGTGGACCTTTTAGGGTTTTCTATATATAGTAACATGTCATCAGCATATAATGACACTTTTACCTCTTCTTTTCCAATTTGGATCCCTTTTATTTCTTTCTCTTGCCTGACTGCTGTGGCTAGGACTTCCAGGACTATGTTGAATAGGAGTGGTGATAGTGGGCATCCTTGTCTTGTCCCAGATTTTAGTGGGAAGCTTTTGAGTTTTTCACCGTTGAGTACTATGCTGGCTGTAGGTTTGTCATATATAGCTTTTATGATGTTGAGATATGTTCCCTCTATACCCACTTTGGCGAGAGTTTTTATCATAAATGGGTGTTGAATTTTATCAAATGCTTTTTCTGCATCGATTGAGATGATCATGTGGTTTTTGTCCTTTCTCTTGTTGTTGTGATGTATTACATTGATTGATTTGCATATGTTGAACCAGCCTTGTGTCCCTGGGATGAACCCCACTTGGTCATGATGTATAATCTTTTTTATGTGTTGTTGGATTCTATTTGCTAAAATTTTGGTGAGGATTTTGGCGTCTATGTTCATCAGTAGCTTTGGATTTTGAAGTAATTGGCTATAAGCTTTCCAAACAAGAGAGAGTAAAAATTCTTGGAATTTTTCCAAGTTCTTTTCTGAAATTACAGTACTGGAGATGAGTGCTTGTGACAAATCATATGTATTCAGCATGTTGAGAAGCTGGTTTAGAATGTGAGCAAGGAAATATAATCATGGACAGAACGTAGGATAACAGAAAACCTCCTCCAGAACCTAGGTCTGCTATGGTTTCAGTCTATGTGAGTCATATAACCTATTCAGGGACTCTGGCAACACTGAGTTTCTGGCCCTGCAAAGCAGGGGATCAGACTATGATTCATGGTGGGGTCAACAAATTGGATGCATGTCGTGGCCGGCATCACAAGACATGCTTGAATCCTCATGGAAGCCAGCTGGCCAGCCAGCCTTTCCCAGCAATACACTAACCTCGGTAAGGTTCTTTTATTCAAATGTCTACAAGAAGACAGCAAGTTTCAAATTTCTGAATTGAAGTTATAAATATATGATTTGTCTTTCATAACCAAGTGTCCTGGAGAGGCAATAAGAAGTGACTCCCCATTGATCGGGTCATGGGCTGACAAATTAATAAAGATCCAAGGGGTGAGGGTCTGGAAGAATTTTGTTAAGAAACTACAGTGCTGGAAAACCAGTGTGGTTCTAGAGGAAACCTGGAGCTCTGAAAACCCAGCTGGACCTCACGGCTGAGGTGCCATATTCATACACCACTAAGGCATCTCCAGGGGTGCTAGACAAGTGAGCTGTGAGCGTCTCCCATCCTCTCCCACTTTGTTCGGGAGCGTGAGACCCTCAGACCTATGACCACCACCACCATCAGAACCATCATGACCCTCTAAAAGGTGGTCTCAAGGATCTTGGAAATTTTGAATTGAAAGAGGCCTAAGGACCATCTGGTCTGACATTTCCTTCCCTGGATGCAGACTCATGTTCAGAGAACAGGAATTTCGGAGAAACATAAGTTCTAGCAATTCAAAAGCAAGTCGATTTCATTACATATAGTGCCTAATTATCTTACCTATGCTTTTTCTATATCATAACCAAATATAAATTTACTTTTTTTAGAATCTTCTAGATTTCCATATTTGTGTTTCTGCACTTATTTCAAATTAAATGGAGAAATGTAGTCCTTTTCTATGAGAAAAGAACATTAGTATGCGACTAGTCCCACATTGTTTAATGGGAACAAAAGCAAAATGTTCCAAAATTATTTTCTTGCAGCTACAGAGCACGTCTAAGGAATAAAAATCTCCTTCATTAAATGCATGAGAAAAAAAAGAATTGTTTTGAAGTTCTTATGATCAGCTTGTATAGGCTTCATTGTAAACTGATACTAAAGAGCCCCCATTATGAGCTGTATATTTTGGTGCCAGAAGGTTTTTTTTCTTATGCTGAATTATTAAGTTCTGTCAGCTGCTGGGCTGTCATATAGAGATATAGTAAATCACATTATATTTTGTCATGGATTACACGGAGCAATAAATTTGGGAATAAAGATCAAAGTCGTTCCACAATCACATCTGAGTGTAGGAGGGATGTTTAACTTGTAGAAAACTGATTTAGGTGAAGCTGTTGCAGTTCTTGTGTGAATTTGAAATGAATTTGGATATTTGGTTGAAAATGAATGAGGATCAAATCCCAAAATGACTTTCCATTTTTGTATTTAGTTCAGAGAAGTTAATTCTAACAGCTAGCTACACAATTTGAAATAGATAATTACATGCCGAGAGTAGTGGACTCAGTGAAAATTGTATTTATGGATTTTAAATTGCTTTCATATTAAATAGTATACTCCATTTTGTTTTTGTTTGGGATTTGGGGGGGACCACATAATTAGTTAAATATGCTTGTTAAGTAATACTGTCTGACTCCTTGGAACTGACCGTTTGCTTTTTACTGCATTGAAAACCGTTAAAAGTAAGCCAGCTTAAGATCACTAAGCAACCTTGATTATTTAGATCTTGGTGGTTATTATCTTTGTTCTGTGTTACCATAGAAACCCTTTCAAGGTTATCAAAGTTGATGATATGCATTCATTTAAAACAACCAATCTC